>NC_041728.1:34153931-34510268 GCF_004115215.2 Ornithorhynchus anatinus | reverse complement strand
CTGAGACCCAGAGGAGAGTGACTTGCTCAAGGTCTCACAGTGCACAAGTGGCGGAGCCGGGATTAGAAGCCAGGTCCTTCTGACTCCCGCAGGCCCGGGCTCTAGCTACCAGGCCACGATGCTTCTGTTTTCCGTTATCGCCTCTCCACTCAGGGAGAAATCCCCAGAGTCTGGTTTAGCCTAGCTAGGTTCTGTATCACTGGTGAAAGGGTGACTTGGCTATTCCACTGGCAACTACTCAGGTTGGCTCGCTCACTGCCCACTGCAAGCTCGCTGTGGGCAGGTCACGTGCCAAATCCGCTCCCGTCCCCCACCTCTTCTCCCCGTCTCGGTGGAATACATTCAATAAAAAAAAAATCAGTCAATCAATCAGTGGTATTTTTTTAATGCTTTCGGTGTGCAGAGCACTGTACCCAGCGTTGGGGACGGTACAACAGAGTAAGTCAGCACGTGCCCCGCCTACAGTGAGCTTGCAACCTTGAGGCCTGTATCTAGACTATGAGCTCGTTGTGGACAGGGAATGTGTCTGTTGTTGTGTTGTACTCTCCCAAGCGCTTAGTACAGTGCCCTTACACGGTAAGCGCTCAATAAATAAGATGGATTGAATGAATCAGAGAAGACACAGTCCTCTCCTCATATGGGACTGAATTGGCCTTGCATAAACAGGAGGGGAGAAAGTCTCAGAAGTATCTGGAGGTCAGTCGATCCATCCTTCAGTGGTATTTACTGAGCACTTACAGAGAGCAGCTTGGCCAGGGGAAATGAAAGATTAATCTGGGACAGGTTGGGGTGGAAAGAGAATGCTCCGTGGAATAAACATGGCCCCCCTCAACCAGCTCCTGAACTCTCCTGTCAGCCCGAGGCTCCTGAGATATTTCTGAGCCGGGGCCCACTGGCTCCACCTCCCCCAGTTAATAATCATTAATAATAATAACTGTGGTATTTGTTAAGCACTTACTATGTGCCAGTCTCCGTACTGAGCGCTGGAGTGGAGACAGCAAATCGGGTTTTGCTTGTGAGGCTCACAGTCTTGATCCCCATTTTACAGATGAGGTAACTGAATAATAATAATGGTGGTATTTGTTAAGCCCTATGTGCCAAGCACTGTTCTTCACACTGGGGTAGATCCAAGGTAATCAGGTTATCCCACCTGGGGCTCACAGTCTTAATCCCCATTTGACAGTTGAGGTAACTGAGGCCCAGAGAAGTGAAGCGACTCGCCCAAAGTCTCACAGCTGATAGCACAGAGGAAGTGAAGTGACTTGCCTAAGGTCACACAGCAGACGAGTGGCCGAGCCGGAATTAGGACCTATGACCTCCCGACTCCCAAGCCCGGGCTCTATCCGTTACGCCACGCTGCTCCTCCCGGATCTCCCATCCCTCTTCCTGGATACGCCCTCTCCCCACCAGCCTCCCGCTACCAGTGGTCGTGACGTGTTGGTAGTGGTGGCGGGGTTGGGGATGGTGATGGTGGAGACGCTGGTGGTGACGGCAATGACCGCTGCGTGGGTGGTTTCCAGAGGAGAAGGAGAGGAGGGGAGGGGACGAGAAAGGGAAGAGGGGGAGGACAGGGAGAATCCATAGCTAAGGTGAGTCAAAAGAACCAGGTTCTAATCCTTGCTCCACCACACCTCCTCTGTGTGACCTTGGGCAAGTCCCTTCACTTCTCTGGGCCTCTGTAAAGGGATCACGACTCTAAACCCCATGAGGGACAGGGACTGTGTCCAACCCGATTATCTTATATCTACCGCAACGCTTAGTACAGGGCATGGCACATAGTGAGCGTTTAACAAATACCATTAAAACAAACACAAAAATTAGGCGGACTTGTCTGGCCCTCTGGTCAGACCCTGGGGTCTCTGCCTCAATCAATCAATCAATCAATGATATATATTGAGCGCTTATAGTGTGCAGAGCACGGAGCTAAGTGCTTGGGAGAGTACCATACAATAGAGTCGGTAGAGATAGTCCCTGCCCACAACGAGCTGACAGTCAATCGATCAATGGTATTTATTGAGTGCCTTCTATGTGCAGAGCTCTGTACTAAGCGCTTGGGAGAGTCCAGCACAACAGAATGAGCGGACTTTCGCTGGCTGTTAAGGAGCCGACAGCCTCCTGCTGGAGAACGGAAGAAATAGACTTCGAGGTCCAATTTGATCACCTCCACTGGCTGCGTTCTAGCACCTTCCACCCCTTTTGTCAGTTAATCGATCTGATTTATCGAGCGCTTGTTCTGTGCAGAGCACTTTCAGGCCCATCGGGGCTGGTCTCGCCCAAGGTCAGTGAGCACAGGCCCAGAGACCACCCCCTCCTGGGGACGGAGAACTTCACGAGGAAAAAGGAGGACACCCCATCTTCCCTTCCCCACCGGCCTTTGGTGAGGAAAGACAAAGGTGACGACCATGAATCCAGGGCTAGAAGCGGCCCGAGGAGGAGTGTGGCCTAGTGGCTAGAGCCCGGGCCTGCGAGTCAGAAGGACCAGGGTTCTAATCATGACCCGTGCCACTCATCTGCCGTGTGACCTTGGGCAAATCACTTCCCTTCTCTGTGCCTCATTTCCCTTATCTGTAAAATGGGCATGAAAAACTGAGCCCAAAAGGGACATGGACTGTGTCCCACCTGATTAGCTTGGATCTTCCCCACTGCTTAGTACAGTGCCCAGCACATAGTGAGTGCTTAACAAATACCATTTAAAAAAAAATCATGGTTCCACCACTTGTCAGCTGTGTAACCTTGGGCAAGTCATTTCACTTCTCTGTACCTCAGTTCTCTCATTTGTAAAATGGGGGTGAAAAACTGTGAGCCCCAGAGGGGACATGGACTGTGGCCAACCTAATTAGCTTGGATCTCCCCCGGTGCTTAGTCCAGTGCCTAGCACAGAGTAAGTGCTTAACAAATCCCATTAAAAAAAAAAATCCTAATTCCACCACTTGTCTGCTGGGTGACCTTGGGCAAGTCATTTCACTTCTCTGTGCCTCAGTTTTCATTGTAAAATGCAGATGAAAGACTGTGAGCCCCTCGAGGGACACGGACCGTGTCCAACCGGATTAGCGTGGATCTCCCCCAGCGCTTAGTACGGTGCCCGGCACGTAGTAAGTGCTTAACAGACACCATAAAAAAAAAGTTGGGAGCTAGGACAGGAGGTGGGGCAGTGAGACGTCTGGCAGGGGTGCGGATGCGTCGGATGAGTAAGCGGCCTTACGGGGTGACGGACCCGCTTCCGCGTTCCTCCCCGTGAGGAATGCCGGGATGCAAGTTTGCCTGGGTCTCGGCCTCACTCGGGCCGGGCAGCGGTGGGAGGAGCAGGGTGGTGGGTGTCCAAAGGCACCCCCATAGTCAGTCTGGGCTGGGGAATCCTTTGGGGGCACACCCCTGCCTCGTCATCGCCGGCTCGCTCTGGGGAACGTGTTCCGGCAGGAGGCAGGAAAGAGGCTCCCTCCTCACCCATCCTCACCCCAGCTCGCCGGGAGGGGGGGGTCACCTTGAGGGCTTAGTCAGAATGGAGTCCCCCATCCTCTAGACCGTAAACGGGGTCCTCTAGGCTTTGAGCTTGTCAGGTGCAGTTTATGCATCTGTCTATCATTATAGTCGTTCAATCAAATTTATTAGAAATGATGGCATTTGTTAAGCGCTTACTATGTTCTAAGCTCTGAAGGAGATACAAGGTGATCAGATTGTCCCCCGTGGTGATCACAGTCTTAATCTTCATTTTACAGATGAGGTAATTGAGGCGCAGAGAAGTGAAGTGACTTGCCAAAGTGCCACAGCTGACAAGTGGAGGACCCGGGATTAGAAGCTTTGACTTCCAAGCCCGGGCTCTTTCCGCTAAGCCACGCTGCTTCTCTGAGCACTTACTGTGTGCGGAGCACTGTACTAAGCACTTGGGTGAGTACAGTTCAACAGTAATCAGACAAGTGCTTGGCACAGTGCACTGCACCCAGTAAGCACTCAATAAATGCAATTGAATGAATCCTGATCACACCGTGGCTCAGTGGACAGACCCAGGCCCGGGAGTCAGAGGACCTGGGTTCTAATACCAGCTCTGCCACTTGTCTGCTCTGTGACCTTGGGTGAGTCACTTCGCTTCTCTGGGCCTCACTTACCTCATCTGGAAAATGGGGATTAAGTCTGTGAGCCCCATGTGGGACAGCAGCGTGGCTCACTGGAAAGAGCACGGGCTTTGGAGTCAGAGGTCATGGGTTCAAACCCCGGCTCTGCCACTTGCCAGCTGTGTGACTTTGGGCAAGTCACTTAACTTCTCGGTGCCTCAGTTCCCTCATCTGTAAAATGGGGATTAAGACTGTGAGCCCCACGTGGGACAACCTGATTCCCCTGTGTCTACCCCAGCGCCTAGAACAGTGCTCGGCACATAGTAAGCGCTTAACAAATACCAACATTATTATTATTACAGGGACTGCGCCAACCTGATTGGTTTGTATCTACTCCAGCACCCAGTATGGTGGCTGGCACATAGTAAGCGCTTAACAGATACCATAAAACAATGAAGTCAGTGGTACTTATGGAGTGTTTGCTGTGTGTCGAGCACTATGCTAAGTGCTTGGTCAAGGACAATACAGTAGTGTGGGTAGACACAAGGAGCTCCCGTTGTTGGGCAGGGATTGTCTATCTGTTGCCGAATTGTACTTTCCAAGCACTTAGTACGGTCCTCTGCACACAGTAAGCGCTCAGTAAATATGATTGATTGAAAGGAGCTTACCGTCAAAAATGACATCATAGTTAATGTGTTCGGGAAGGCCACCCGATTCCACTTAGAGCATTTCACCGGAAGTTGGGAAGCAGGAGGGGAGAAGCTGCGTGGCTTAGCAGATAGAGCACGAACCTGGGAGTCAGAAGGTCATGAGTTCTTATCCCTGCTCCTCCACTCGTCTGCTCTGTGGCCTTGGGCAAGTTGATTAACTTCTTTGGGCCTCAGTTCCCTCATCTGTAAAATGGGGTTTGAGACGGGGAGCCTCACCTGGGATAGAGACTGTGTCTAGCCCAATTTGTTTTTATCCACCCACTTCATATCTCTGGGCCTCAGTTACTTTAGCTGAAAAATGGAGATTTGAGCCCTGCCTGGGACAGGGACTGTGTCCAGCCCAATGTGCTTTTATCCACCCCAGCACTTAGCACAGAGCTTGGAACACAGTAAGTCCTTAAAATGTACCATAATAATTAGTAATAATAATAATAATTCCATCATTCACTTACTCCAGAAAGCTTCTATCTTCCCTTCTCCTCCTGGTCCCCCACCTACACCCTTTCCGGTTTCCTTCCCAGGTCTCTCCAGCCACAGACAATCCTCTGACCCAACAGAGCCTTAGTCACAAAGAGACCAAGACCAGAGGAGATATATTAATTGAATGGTTTGTTTATTTATATTATTGTCTGTCCCACACAGAGACCAAGACCAGAGGAGATTGCTTGATTGATTGAATGGTCTGTTTATTTCTATTAATGTCTGTCCCCCGCTCTAGACTGTAAGCTTGTTGTGAGCAGGAAATGTGTCAATTCTTATATTGTACTCTTCCAAGCACTTAATACAGTGCTTTGTACACAATAAGTGCTCAGTAAATACCACTGAATGAATGAATGAGATTGGACGCTTAATATACAAATACTGGGACATAAAGGTGTCAGTTCCAGGCTGGGCACCAGCCATCATCAGTCAATCAATCGAGCCCATATTTTGTGCAGATCACTATACTAAGCGCTTGGGAGAGTCAATATAATAGAGTTGGTAGACACATTCCCTGACCACAGCGAGCTTCATTCATTCAATAGTATTTATTGAGCGCTTACTATGTGCAGAGCACTGTACTAAGCGCTTGGGATGAACAAGTCGGCAACAGATAGAGACAGTCCCTGCCGTTTGACGGGCTTACAGTCTAATCGGGGGAGACGGACAGACAAGAACAATGGCAATAAACAGCGTCGAGGGGAAGAACATCTCGTAAAAACAATGGCAACTAAAACCTCGGGCAACTAAAACCTCGGGCGGGTCGGTTCATTTCTCTGGGCCTCAGTTCCCTCACCTGTAAAACGGGGATGGGAACAGTGAGCCCCACGGGGGACAGGGACTGTGTCCAACTCCATTTGCTTGGATCCATCCCAGCGCTCAGTATACAGTGCCGGGCATCTAGAGGCGCTTAACAGATACCATCGTCGTCATTATTAGGGAGTCACCGTCGTCCCCCCGCTTCTGGGCCTGCCCGCCGGCCCCGGCCCCTTTCCGGGGGCGAGCTCGAACCCCCGGTTCTCCCCTCTCCCCGCTTCTAGTCCCTCTGCCCTGTCGATTAAAAACTCTTCGGACACACCCCGACACGGGGAGCTTGGGAATGCGCCTCCTCCAGGAGGCCTTCCCGGACTAAGCCCCGCTTTTCCAGAGAAGCAGCGTGGCCTAGTGGAAAGAGCTTGGGAGTCAGACGACCCGAGTTCGAATCCCCGCTCTGCCACTTGTCAGCTGTGTGACCTTGGGCAAGCCGCTTCGCTTCTCCGGGCCTCGGCGACCTCATCTGTCAAATGGGGATGAAGACTGCGAGCCTCACGTGGGACAACCTGATGACCTGGTATCTACCCCAGTGCTTAGAATAGTGCTTGGCACATAATAAGCGCTTCACAAATGCCATCTTCATTATTATTACACTCTGGGCCTCAGTTCCCTCATCTGGAGAAATGGGGATGACATGAGCCCCACGGGACAGGGACTGTGTCTGACCGATTGGTTTGTCTCCACCCCAGCGCTTAGTATGATGTCTGGCACCTAGTAAGCACTTAACAAATCCCAGGGGGACCATTCATTCATTCAATCGTATTTATTGAGCGCTTACTGTGTGCAGAGCTTGTAGTCTAGAGGATGACAGACATCAATAAAAATAAAGAAATAAATCACAGATATGTTCATAATTGCCATGGGGCTAGGGAGGGGTGAATAATGGGAGCAAGTCAGGACGACGCAGAAGGGAGTGGGAGAAGAGGAAAGGAGGGCCTAGTCAGGGAAGGCTTCTTGGAGGTGGTGTGCCATAGACTGTCCAGTCTTAAACCGGCTGAACGGCCACGCTATATCCGGGACTAAGGAGGAAGGGAGAATCCTGAATACCAGGAAGGGTTTTACTGCGGCCCCAATTCCACAGAATCTGGGCCAGCGCCTGTTTCACTTGGGCCCAAAGGAGAAGCCAGGGAGGAGGAAATGAATGATCTGCTTTCAGACGGGTGAGGTGTCGGGGCCGTTGGAGGTCTGACTACTTAGTACAGTGCTCTGCGCAGGGAAAGCACTCAATAAATAGGATTGATTGATTGAATGATTGATGCGTGTGTGGAGAGATATGAAGGAGGCCTGCCTCCTACCTAGAATGCGAGCCTCATGTGGAACAGGGACTGTGACCACAGTGATAAACTTGGATCCAATCTGGCTTCCGTCCCTTTTGCTCCATGGAAACCGCCCTCTCGTACTACCTGCACTGTTCTAAGCTCTGAGGTAGCTACAAACTAATCAGGTGGGACACAGACCATGAATGATTAATTAATTACTATTATTTAGTGTTAAAATGATGCCAAAAGTCTTTGCGTGGTCTGCAAACCCAATGTTATTATGATTATTATGACATTTGTTAAGGGCTTACCTCATGTCAAACGGTGTTCTAAGCGCTTACTACATGCCAGGCATTGGGGTAGATACAAGCGAATCATATTGAACACAGTCCATGTCCCGCATGGGGCTCACAGTCTAAATTGGAGTGAGAACAGAGATTGAACCCTCATTTTTTAGTTGAGGAACTTGAGACCCAGAGATGCAAAGTGACTTGCCTGAGGTCACACAGCAAAGAACTGGCAGAGCCATCATTAGAAAGCAGGTCATCTGACTTCCAGGCCCGGGCTCTTTCTCCTTGGCGGTGCTGCTTCTCTGTGAACTTTTCATATAAGCAGATTTCCAGTTTTTGTAAAGTCCCCGTCCTTTCTTAGAACCTGAATCCCTGAATCCCATCACCACCAGGAGCACTCCTGACACATGCTGAATTCTTCCTTATTCTCCCATCCATCTCACCCAGACCTCTCTCACTCAACCCCAATGCTCGTTCACTTATAATTCTAAAAAGACCATGTTTCACTCTCCTCTCTTGCCCTTGACCTCTTACTCACCCTTCCACCCTGCTGGAACTCCCTCCCCCTTTATATCCAAAAGACCACCGTTCTTCCCGTCTTCAAAACCTTACTGAAATATGTCCTCCAGGAAGCCTTCCCTGACTAATCTCTCTTCTCCCCACCCTATTTCCCCCCATCTACTGTATCACCTTTGCCCAACCCAGGTCCTTCTGACTTCCAGGCCCAGGTTCTACCCACTAAGCCACGCTGCTTCTACACATGATTAGCTTGTATCTACCACAGCATTTAGTACACTGCCTGGCACATCATAAATGCTTAACAAATATGATTTTTTTAAAAGTGCTGGGAAAAGGTACACAGATAAAAATGAGACTCTTACAGTGTCCTTCTCTTGAAAGAATGTCCAACTTGATTAGCTTGTAACTACACCGGCGCTCTGTAGAGTGCCTGGCACCTAGGAAGTGCTTAATAGATAATCACAGGATAAAAAAATGACTGGAAATGGAAGCTGAGCTGGTGAAATGAGGTAGTTTGACTTATCCCCCGCTTGTTTCTCCAAGCCTTTTTGGAGAAGGCTTTCTGCACCCCTGGACTTAAGAGAGGAAGAAATTCTCCCTTTTCGCAGGAGGAGAAACGGAAATGTATGGTGGTGGTTTTGACCAATGCAGAAGCAATCCTGATTCAGTGTCTGAGAATTCTGGGAGATGAACTGGAAACAGAAGAAATTCAAAAAATTCAGCTCATTTTCTCTCAACCGAGCAACGTAAATGAATGGCAAATTGGATTTTTTTTTCCCAGGACCTGTTTTGAGCTACTTCACCCCGAGCAGACCAGCTACAGATTGTTTTGGTGTTTTTTTGAAGGAACAGCTTGTAGAACATTATTTTTTCATCTTTGCTGGGGCCCATTAGCACATCATTAGGCGAGGAACTCTTTGCTGGATTGCACTGTTGATGTGGCTAATGGCAGTGAAATTGCAATCCTGAGGCCTCATGGTCTGGTCTCGTGTGATGAATTTGCAAGCCCAGACAAACCCCCGTCTAAGCCCTAAGAGAGTCAGAGCGCCGGGAAGCTTCTCTTCTGGCTGGGCTGGGAGGTAACTGGGCTCCCCAGGCTTGTGCAGCAATGGTCTCCAAATGGACATCTACCCCTGTCCTTTGGTCCCTCCCTGCCTCATTCCCCTGCTCCACCAGGGCCTGGGGGGAGCAGGTGGGGTGCCTGAGAGACCCACTGCACACACTGAGGGCTTTTGAGGGGTCCTTGCCACTCATTCACCCTCCTCTGCTTCTCCCAGAATCCTTCTGCTCTTTGGCCCCTCCTCCAGCCAGCCCTGCTACTCTCAGAATCCTCCTGCAATGCAGCCCCTCCATTAGGCAGCCCTGCCACTCTCAGATTCTTCCTCCTGAACTGTGACCCCTTCCTCCAGGCAGCCCTGCCTCTCCCAGAAGCCTCCCATACTGTGGCCTCTCCTCAGGCCAGGCTTACCAGTCCCAGAATCCTCCTGCACTGCGGCCCCTCTCCCTGGCAGCTTCTCCTGTCAGGGCCCAGCACAGGGATCCTGCACCCACTCCCTCCCTTCCACTCTGCCCTCTCACTCTCCATTTCCAGGACATTAAGGTGGATGTGCAGCAGGGCTCCCCGAGCCTGCAGTTCATTCGTTCAGTTGTATTTACTGAGCGCTTACTGTGTGCAGAGTGTGTGGGAAAGCACAATACAACAATAAACAGTGACATTCCCTGCCCACAATGAGTTTACGCGCTAGAGGAGGGAGGAGACCAACATCGATAGGAGTAAATAAAATGACAGATATGGACTTAAGTGCTTTGGGGCTGGGACGGGGGGAAGAGGAAAGGGAGTGGGAGGTGAGGAAAAGTGGGCTTAGTCCGGGAAGGCCTCTTGGAGGAGATGGGTCTTCAATACGACTTTGAAGCGGGGGAGAGTCAGAGAGCAGAGCCAGGCCCAGCTTGGGTCTGTAGAATCCTTGGAGAAGGGAGAGGGTTTCCTGGGCCATGATAATAATAATAATTACGGTATCTGTTAAGCACTTACTATGTGCCAGGCACTGTACGAAGCACTGGGATGGACACAGAAAATCAGGTTGGACAAAGTCCACGTGAGGCTCACGGTCTCAATCCCCATTTTATGGTTGAGGTGCAGAGAAGTAGAGTAAGTGACTTGCCCAAGGTCACACAGCAGAGAAGTGAAACAACTTGCCCAAGGTTATACAGCAATAATAATAATAATAATGTTGGTATTTGTTAAGTGCTTACTAGGTGCCGAGCACTGTTCTAAGCACTGGGGTAGACATAGGGGAATCAGGTTGTCCCACGTGGGGCTCACAGTCTTAATCCCCATTTTACAGATGAGGGAACTGAGGCACAGAGAAGTTAAGTGACTTGCCCACAGTCACACAGCCGACAAGTGGCAGAGCTGGGATTTGAACTCATGAGCCCTGACTCCAAAGCCCATGCTCTTTCCACTGAGCCACGCTGCTTCTCCAGCAGCAGACAAGTGATCCAGATTCTTCTCACTCCCAAGTCTGTGGTCCATCCACTAGGCCACACTGCTTCTCATCCAGCGCTTAGAACAGTGCTCCAGCGCTTAGAACTGTGCTTTGCACATAGTAAGTGCTTAACAAATACCAACATTATTATTATTATCTTTTAGAGGACAGGTGGAAACCAAGCACTGCCTGATCATGGCCGTTAACTCTGTGATGGAGCTAGAAAGCTGCTGGCTTTGGGGATTCCTGAGTTCATTTGATTCCCCACAAATATCAACTCCAGGAAATGCAGGCAAGAAAGGTGGGGAAATAATAATAAAAATTACAGTATTTGTTAAGTGCTTACTTTGTGCCAAGCACTGTTCTAAGCCCTGGGGTTATTACAAGCTAATGCTCACTCTAGACTGTAGCTTTTGTGGTTATTACAAGGTAATCAGGTTGTTCCTCGTTGGGCTCACAGTCTTAATCCCCATTTTACAGATGAGGTAACTGAGGTACAGATAAGTGAAGTGTCTTGTCCAAGGTCACACAGCAGACAGGTAGCGGAGCTGGGATTAGAGCTCACATCCTCTGACTCCCAAGCCCGTGCTCTTTCCACTAAGCCATGTTAATGAGAATGATGGCCTTTAATAATTATGGTATTTATTAAGTGCTTACTATGTCCCAGTCACTGCACTAATTACTGGAGTAGATGCAAGTTCATCGGGTCCATGTCATACATGGGGCTCACAGTCTTGATCCCCATTGTGTTATTATTAATAGTATAATAATAATAATAATTGCAGTATTTGTTAAGCACTCACAATGTGTCAAGAGCTGCACTAAATGCTGGGGTTGATAGAAGATGATCAGGTTGGACACAGTCCCTGTCCCACATGGGGCTCGCCGTCTTAATCCCCATTTTACAGAAGAGGAAACTGAGGCCCAGAGAAGGTCTCACAGCAGATGAGCAACGGAGCTAAGATTAGAATCCAGATCCTCTGAGTCCCAGACCCGGCCTCTACCCACCAGGCCATGCTGCTCCTCGGGGTGTGCAGAATACTACCCCAGGCCATTGGTTAGCATGTTTTCCCCTTCCTCTCAGTTTCCCACTGAGAGTTTTTCTGTGGAAGAAAAACTTTACAGACTCTGTGTTGTGTTCAGAAAAGGGTAAGTCAGAGACAAGTTTTATTACTACTAGCGCTTCATCCGCCACTAGTAAGGAGAAGTGTTGAGGGGCAGAGATTCCCCTGCTAGTCAAGGCCAGCTCAACTTCAAGCGTTTCAAGAGTTTCTTTATATATCGTTGGTACAGAATTCACAACGATCCGAAGAATGCAATAAGAGAAGTAATTTAGGATAGAAAGCAGTATTTCCCTGGGCGTTTTCTGTTTAGCCCTGGACCTCCTCTGATAAGGTGATAAGCAGGGCCAGAGGCTTGATTAGTTCAAGGAAGAGGTTTTTTCATGTTGTAATTTGCTTGACTCAGATCATTTGAGTCAATTAGATAGCCAAGTTATTTGAATCATTCAAATGATTGATTGGTTTGGCTTTGAGTAAATCAAGTAACCAGGTAATTTGGGTTCATCAAACTACTGGGCTTGACTTTATTGATTCAAGTAACCAAGCCTGGAATCAATCAACCCATCAGGCACACCCAGAGTGATCAAGCAAGGTTTAGACAGAGGGAAAGGTCATAGAGGAAGATGGACGAATGCAGAACCGTGACCATTGTGCTTCCACACTGCCCCAGACTCGTCTGACAGGTAGGAGCAGCTTGATCTGCTCCTCCTCCTTCTTTTGTCTCTTTCCCTCTCCCTCTTCCTTTCCCTCCCTCCTCCCCTTTTCACCTCTCTTTCTCCCTCTCCCCTCCCTTTCTTCTCTCCCCTCTTTAGCTCTCCCTCTCATTCTCTTTACCCCCTTCTCTCCTCTTCTCATTGTTTTTCTCTTCCTCTCTCCTTGTCCCTCTCTCCCTCACTTTCCCATCCCTCTCTCCTTCCTTTATATCTTTCCCTCTCACTCTTCCTTTCTTCTCTTTTTCTTTCTCTTTCTCTCCCTCTCCCCTTCTCTTTCTCTCTCCCCTTCCTCTCTCTCCTCTCTAGCTCTTCCTCTTTTCCCCCTTTCTCTTTCCCTCTTCTCTCTAGCTCTCCCTCTCTTCCTCTTTCTCCCTTTCTCTCTCCCTCGTCCTCTCTCCCTGACTTTCTCTCTTTCCCTCTCTCCCACCCTCTCTTTCCCTTTCTCTACCAGGCCCTTGGATCATGAAGATCACATCCTCTGTGGAAATTCCCTTTATCTGAGGGCCCCGGGCTCGGGTTTTGCTGCGGGCATTAGTCTGGCTGGCTTCCTGTCAGCAGCTGGTGGCTGTTTTAGAGATGGGGGTGGGAGGATCTCGTGAAGACAGGATGTACAGGAGAGCAATCTGCCCAGAACCGTGCACGGGTCTGATCTTGAGGAAGATGGCTGCCCAAAATGCCTGCCTCCTTTCACCCTGATTTGTGGGGGTGGAGAGGCCCTAGGGCTAATGGGGGTGGAGGGTAATTAACTTGCAGGAAAATCTTCTATCCTGGATGCGTGGGCTGAGGATGGGAGAAACCAGGGTGGAAGGGAGAAATCTGGCAAAGAAGATGGGAAGGAGAAATCTGGCAGTGAGGGCCAGGAGGGTGAAACCTGACAATTCAGGATGGGAAGGAGAAATCTGGCAAAGAGGGATGAGAAGGAGAAATCTGGCCAGGAGGGTGAAACCTGACAATGCAGGATGAGAGGGAGAAATCTGGCAAAGAGGGATGGGAAGGAGAAATTTGGCAAGGAGGGGCAGGAGGATGAAACCTGACAATGCAAGATGGGAAGGAGAAATCTGGCAAGGGAGGATTCAGGGACAAATCCCTCGGGTCCTTAATGAATCGTCTCGATAGGTTGAAAGAGAGAGGCCCTGCAGTTGAGAGCACACTACAGCCCTAGATGCTCACTGATCACCCCTCTGTGGAGTTCAGGAGTCTTGCCTTCTCTTATATTTCTTTTTTTATAGTATTTGTTAAGCACTTACTATGTGCCAGGCACTGTACTAAGCAGTGGGGTAGATATAAACTAGTCAGGTTTGACATAGTCCAAGGGGCTCATAGTCTTAATCTCCCTTTTACAGTGACTCGCCCAAGGTCACACAGCAGGCAAGTGGAGGAGCTGGGAATTAGAATCCAGGACCTTCTGACCCCTAGGCCTGTATTCTACCCACTAGACCATGCTGCTTCTAAAAGAAAAAACCCTTGGGCTTGTCCTGGCTCTGAGCTGCGACTCTTTCGAGGGGATTTCTAGTGGTCCCTAAGCACGTGGGAGAGTACAATACAGTCAATCAGTGAATGGTATCTACTGAGCACTTACTGTGTGCGGAGCACTGTACTAAGCACTTGGGAGAGTCAGTACTACCAATCAGTGGTATTTACTGAGTGCTTACTGTGTGCAGAGTACTGTATTAAGCACTGGGGAGAGTACAATAGAAGGTTTGGTGACACGACCCCTAACTACAGGGAGTTTACACACTAGAGGAGAAGACAGATATTAAAATAAATTTTGATGAGGGGAAGTGGCGGAGTATAAGACTGGTTCTTAAATGGCTTGGGAGGCGGGACGGTGTTTGGGGATACTGAGTCCTGCTCATTGCTGGGGTTTGGGAACACCAGCAGAAGTCTGAAGAGAGGAGAGCAGCCGGTGGTGGGATGGGGGGCGGGGGGAGGAGGCAGTGATAAATGGCTGGCGGGCTGTGGACTGACTAATGCATCATGGGAACCAGCTTTTGGTCTGTTCATTAGGAAGAAAAATGACGGAGTTAAGCGTGCCAAGAACTTTTCAGGGCCATAGGAATCGGGAGTCGATCAAGCAAATCCAGAGAAGGCTAGTGGGGCTCGATTCTCCTCTGCCACAGTTAGAGACCGTCTTTCCCAACACATAAGGAAAAGCGTGAAAAGCAGCATGGCCTAGTGTTTAGAGCCCAGGCCTGGAGTCAGAAGATCCTGGGTTCTAATCCCAGCTCTGTCACTTGTCTCCTGTGTGACCTTGGGCAAGTCACTTCACTTCTCTGGGCCTCAGTGACTTCATCTGTAAAATGGGAATAAGAATGTGAGCCCCACGTGGGACTGGGACTGTGTTCAACCTGATTCGCTCTTATCTGCCCCAGCACTGAGTACAGTGTTTGTCTCTGTGGATAGGGAATGTGTCTGTTACACTATCATATTGTACTCTCCCAAGGATGTAGTACAGTGTTCTGCACACAGTAAGTGCTCAGTAATGCGATTGCCTGACACATTGTAAGCGCTTAGCAAATAGCATGAGAAAAAAACAAAGGTGGTCCTGGCTGCTATCCTGTTTGGGGGTAACATGCTGGGAAATTCCCAGGAGGGATATGTCTTGAATAGAGATCTGGTTGGCATTTTTTAACAGAGAAGAGAAAGCCAGAGTGCAGAGTGCACTAATTCAATCACAGAATAATCTAAAGCCGGGGCGGTTGTCGAGCACTTGGGAAGAAATCAGCAAGCGCAGGATTTACAACAGTCTGATGCCCATTCCGACGAGGGCCAGGCTGGGTGTCGGGGAGGGAGATGGGTGGACGAAGGCCATAGAAGCCATTGCCCGCTTTGCTGGAAGGAGAAGTTACCACGCAACAGGGGAAGACAAGCAGAAGAGAAGAAATGGAGTCTGTTTTTTTACTCATAAATTCTACACGGTCCTGTGATCCCAAATTCATTGCCTGAACCAGCCATGTGTTTCAGACTCCCTCTTTAAATCCTCTATCCCCATCTGCCCCCTCCCCTAACCCAGAGCTCTTTGTCCTAATGACCTGGCCGCATATTTTATTGATAAATTGAACGCCATCAAATTGCCTGACAATCTTGTCCACTCTTAATAGTGTTGGTATTTGTTAAGCGCTTACTATGTGCAGAGCACTGTTCTAAGCGCTGGGGGAGATACAGGGTCATCAGGTTGTCCCACATGAGGCTCACAATCTTAATCCCCATTTTACAGATGAGGTCACTGAGGCACAGAGAAGTTAAGTGACTTGCCCAAGGTCACACAGCTGACAAGCTGCGGAGCCGGGATTCGAACCAATGAGCTATGACTCCCAAGCCCAGGCTCTTTCCACTGAGCCACGATGCTTCTCTCTTCTTCTCCAGTCCCTCTCTCATCCTGCCCCCTCTTCGACTCTCCCATCTTTCCCAGCAGTATCCTGCTCCCTCTCAAATTCCACCCCCTCCACCCTCCTCCAACAGCGACTCTCCCTCCCTTCAAATCCTTATTGAAGGCACATCTCCTCCAAGAGGTCTTCCCTGACTAAGCCCTCCCTTCCTCCCCTCCCACTCCCTCTGTGTCAACCAGACTTGCTCCCTTTATTCATCCCTCTCCCAGCCCCACATCACTTTTGTCCATATCTGTCATTTACTTATTTATATTAATGCCTGTCTCAGTCTCTAGACTGTAAACTTGTTGTGGGCAGGGAATGTGTCTCTTTATGCTTAGTACAGAGCTTTGCACACAGTAAGCGCTCAATAAATGTGACTGTACAAATGAATGAATATACTAAATCTGACCTCATTCTTTCACTCCTTATCTAAACACTTGCCCCCTTCCTTCTTCCCTCTCTGACCACCATCTTCAACTGTTTGCTCTCCAATGGCTCCTTCCCCATTGCTTTGCAATATGCTCATGTCTCTCCTTTCCTAAAATAAATCCTCCCTTCACCCCACATCGCCCTGCAGTCATGGCTCCATTTCCCTCCTACTGTTTGTCTCCAAACTCCTCGAACAAGTTGTCTACACCAGCTGCTTACACTTCCTCTCCTCCGGTTCTCTCTTTGACCCCCTCCATTCTGGCTTCTGCCCCCTTCTATCCAAAGAAACTGCACTTTCAAAGGTCACCAGCGAGCTCCGTCTTGCCAATTTCAATGGCCACTATTCCATCCTAATCCTCCTCGACCATTCAGCTTCCTCCAACCCTGTCGACCATCCCTTTCTCCTGGAAATATTGTGCAATCCCGGCTTCACTGACACTGTCCTCTCCTGGTTTTTCTCCCATCTCTGTGACCGCTTAGTCTCAATCTCCCTATTTTATGGTATTTGTTAAGCGCTTACTGTGTGCCCAGCCCTGTAATAAGTGCTGGGGTAGATATAAACTAATCAGGTTGGTCACAGTCCTTGTCCCACATGGAGCTCACAGTCTTAATCCCCATTTTACAGATGAGGGAACTGAGGCACAGAGAATTTGACAGACTTGCCGTAGGTCACACAGCACAATCCTTCGCTGGCTTCTCCTCTGCCTCCCTCTCCTAACTGTTGGAGGTCCCTCAAGTCTCAATTCTGGGTCCCCCGGTATTCTCCATCTGTACCTACTCCCTTGGAGAGCTCATTCGCTCCTATGGCTTCAGTTACCACCCCTATGTGGATAATTCCCAACTCTGGAGATGTAGTTCTCCTGAAATCTCTTAGCTCCTCTTGCTTTCAGAACCTCTGTAGTTGAATGCCTCGTTGACATCTCAAATCTGACATGTCCAAAATAGAACTCCTCATCCTCTCCCACAAATCCTGTCCTCCCTTCATCTTTCCATCACTGTAGACAGTACCGCCATCCTACCTGTCTGACGAGTCCGTATCCTTGGCGTTATGCCTTCCCTTCTCAAATTCCACCTTATTGAAGGCACATCTCCTCCAAAAGACTTTCCATGACTAAGCCCTCCTTCCCTCTGACAGATTCACTATCCAAGTAGGAATCGAAGAGTAATCAAATAAAGCAATCGAATGTCCCTTCTAGACTGCAAGCTCCTTGTGGGCAGGTAGAGAGGCAGCTTGATCTAGTGGAGAGAGCACAGGTCTGGGTTCTAATCCTGGCTCCCCACATACTTGCTGTGCACCTTGGTCAAGTCTCTTAACTACTCTAAGCCTCAGTTCCCTCATTCGTAATATGGGAATTTAGACTGTGCTCCCTATTATCTTATATCTATTCCAGGACTTAGTAAGGTACCTGGCACATAGTAAGTGCTTTAAAAATACGATATTAAAAAAAAAAGGGTGTCTACCAACTCTGTTGTATTCACTCAAGCGCTGTTACATCCCAATAAGGCCTATTAGGGACAAGGGGGTTTGTGACTGAGCTTTACCAAAGGAATAAACCACGATACTCAGTATCACAGTAAGAAAACAATCATTAACACACAGAAAAACATTAAAGGATCCTGCTTCCGTTAATCCCTCAATTTAGGGGCGATGAGATCTCTGACAATCTCAGCCCTCAACATAGGGGAAGGAAGAATTTCCTACTGCGGACAATCAGCTCGTTCGGTGTTCGGGGCCTTAAGGGGCCAGCCTGGCCCGAGCGTTCCCCGGCCAAAAAGTCTTCTACCAGGGCTGTCCCCCTTCCTTCCTTCCCTTCGGAGGACAACGAGCAGCCAAGCAGGGGCCAAAGATTCTCTCTGCCCGGGGAAACTCGGTTGTCCTTTCCCATAACGGTGAAAGGCAGGGGCAGGCGATTCCCCCCTCCCCTTTATACTATGCTTCTTGACCGTTACACCGAGCTTCTTCCACGTTATGGCCCTAATCTACCAATTCCAGTCCCTTCTGCTCTTAGAAGTCATCTTGCCCGGACCCTTGCGGGTGTGTCAATGTTTGATCTTGGCTCAGAGTCTATCCAACTGGCTCACCTGTGGTCACAGGAAGTGATAGGCCGAAAGGCATTAAATTTAACCCGGTGCTTATACCAGCTGCAAACTGCACACTTCAAGCGCTTAGTACAGTGCTCAACATCCATTAAGTGCTCAATAAATATGGTCCATTGATTGAATATACAGTAAACAGATCTGCCATTTTACTGGAAGCAATTATTAGCTTTGCCTTTCCATCCATCCAGAGGAGATGTTTTCCCCGGCTCTCTTCTTTAGCCTAAGGCAATTGAAGGATGCTTTTTGTTCTCTCTTGTGTCTCGTGAGATTCAAAATTGCCTTTCCGGTTTCCATGTTCTAATTTTAACCCAACGTGATTGTGCCATTCCTTAGTGCTCTTCTAAAGCCTGAGGACCTAATCCCAGCCCACCCTGGGAATTAAAATCGGGAGCCCCATGTAGGACAGGGACTGTGAGCCCGTTGTGGGCAGGGATTGTCTCTATTTGTTGCTGAATTGTACTCTCCAAGTGCTTAGCACACAGTAAGCGCTCAATAAATATGATTGAATGAATGAACCTGATTATCTTGTAATTACCCCAGAGCTCAATACAGCGACTGGCATTTTGGGAGCCCTTCATTCATTCAGTCGTATTTATGGAGAACTCACTGTGTGCAGAGCACTGTACTAAGTGCTAGAGAGAGAATAATATAACAGTAAACACATTCCCTGCCCTAACGTGTCATTGCTCCCTTTGCTCTTCCCCCATCCCAGCTCCAAAGCCCTGATGTACACATCTGTCATTTTATTTATTTGTTTTGATGTCTGTCTCCTTCACTCTAGGCTGTGAGCTCGCTGTGGGCAGGGAATTCAATAGTGAGTGGCGGCGGCGGCTGGCCCATTGTTTCCAGGTGGTGAGCCACGCTTACAATGTGCAGAGCACTGTACTAAGTGCTTAGAATGTACAAATCGGCAACAGATAGAGACAGTCCCTGCCCATTGATGGGCTTACAGGGAATGTCACTGCTTATTGTTATATCGTACTTTCCCTAGCGCTTAGTACAGTGCTTGCACATAGTAAATGCTCAATAAATGTGACTGACTGACTGAATGAATGAATGACTCCCAGGCCCAAACTCTACCCACTAGGCCATACTGCTTCTTGACACTTTGTCTCTAGAATGTAAACTCGCTGTGGGCAGGGAAAGTGTCCGCTTATCACTCTATCGTACTCTCCCAAGCTCTTAGTACAGTGCTCTCCACACAGTAAGTGCTCAGTAAATCCGATTGAATGAATGACACAAGCCAATCTACCCTTAAGTCAGTCTGTCGGGGAGCTAAATGCACATCAAAGCCACTTGGACTATAATCGGTTTCAGGGTCCTGTGTACTTGGCCAAGAATCCAGACCCATTTGACTTCTGACTCACAGTGTACTTGGATAAGTCCTTCATTTTCCGTTTCTTTGTCCAATCAGCAGGAAGAAGGGTCCATATCACAGTTAAATAGGTGCTTGGAAATGACTCTGCCCCCTGCCCCCCGAGGTATAGGGGCAGTCCCACGAAAATATCTGGGATCCCACAGTGGTAACTTGTAGAGGAATTCCTCCATCCCCACCCCTAATATCAAGCGCTTAATACAGTGCTCTGCACATAGCGCTCAATAAATACTTTTGAATGAATAATAATGATACGATTTGTTAAGCAGTTACTATGCGTCAAGCATTGTACTAAGAGCTGGGTTGGATACAAACAAACGGGGTTGGACGCAGGCCCTGTTCCACGTGGGGCTCACAGTCTCCATCCCCATTTTAAAGATGAGGTAACTGAGGCCCAGAGAAGGGAAGTGACTTTCCCGAGGTTGTACAGCAGACAAGTGGCAGGGCAGGATTGGAACCCATGATCTTTTGACTCCCAGGCCCTTGCTATACCTCCACCCAACACAGCCCTGCAACTTGGCAACTTCAGCTTCCTATTTACTTCTCCTGTCAACAACCTTAGGTTGCAGAGGAAGATAAGAAGGTTCATTATTTTAATATGGGGCAGGTGCATTCCATTCTCTGTGCACTGTAAAGGGGCCAGATCTAATAATAACTCCAAAGGGAAGGCACAGTAAAAGTATTGTCTTACCTGAAAGGTCAGGGAACTGGAGTCAGGAGGCCTAGGTTCTAATCCCGGCTCTGTCACTTGAGCCCCCAGACTAAGCTCCCCTTTTCTTCAGCTCCCCTTTTCTTCAGCTCCCCCTCCTCTCCGCATCGCCCCGATTCGCTCCCTTTGTTCTACTCCCCCGCCCCAACCCCACAGCACTTATGTATAGAAGTACATATCTATAATTCTATTTATTTATATTAATGCCGCTTTACTTGTTTTGATGTGTACATAATAATTCTATTTATTTATATTGATGCCTGTTTACTTGTTTTGATGTCTGTTGTCTCCCCGCTTCTAGACTGCAAGCCCGGTGTGGGCAGGGATTGTCTCTCTTTATTGCTGAATGGTACTTCCAAGTGATCAGTACAGTGCTCTGCACATAGTAAGCGCTCAGTAAATATGATTGATTTAATGAATGAATGAATTAAATGACCGCTGTGTGACCCTGGCCAACTCACTCAACTTCTCTGGGCCTCAGTTCCCTCATCTAGATAATGGGAATAAAAGACCTGTTCTTCCTCCCTCTTAGATGGTGAGCCTTGAGTGGGACGGGGACTGGGTACCATCTGATTATTTTGTTTCAACCCCAGTGCTTAGTACAGTGCTTGGCACATATAATAATAATAATAATAATAATAATGTTGGTATTTGTTAAGCGCTTACTATGTGCCGAGCACTGTTCTAAGCGCTGGGGTAGACACAGGGGAAGCAGGTTGTCCCACGTGGGGCTCACAGTCTTAATCCCCATTTTACAGATGAGGGAACTGAGGCACAGAGAAGTGAAGTGACTTGCCCACAGTCACACAGCTGACAGGTGGCAGAGCTGGGATTCGAACTCATAAGCCCTGACTCCAAAGCCCGTGCTCTTTCCACTGCGCCACGCTGCTTCTCTATTATATTATATATTATTTAATTAATAATAATTAAATCCCTATGTGCTACTACTGGTTTAAATAGAATAATGAGACGATGAGAAGCAGTGAGGCCTAGTGGACAGAACCGGGGCCTGGAAGTCCAAAGGACCTGGGTTCTAATCCCAGCTCTGCCACTTATCTGCTGTGTGATCTTGGGTGAGTCACTTCACTTCTCTGAGCCCCAGCTTCCTCATCTTTAAAATGGAGGTTAAGACTGCAAGCCCTACGTGGGATGGGGTCCAACCTGATTACCTTGTATCTCCTCCAGCGCTTAAAACAGTGCCTGGCACATAGTAAGCGCTTAACAAATGCCATTAAAAAATAATAATGATTAAAAAAACTTCACTTCTCTGAGTCTTAGTTACGTCATCTGTAAAATAGAGCCTAACTGTAAGCCCCATGTGGGACAGGGACTGTGTCCAACCTGATCAGCTTGTATCTACCCCAGCGCTTAGTTCAGTGCCTGGTTCCTAGAAGGTATTTAGCAAATACCGTAAAAAAATTACAGGTTTGCTCTTATGTAGTAACAATTAAGCTCTTACTATTATATAATGATGTAATATGGTTATTCTATTTAAACCAGTTTTCTCTAGTTGCCATTATTTGACCAGTTCCCTCCTCAATGAACTTGATGTCCGAGTTCCGGCAAGCACCTCTAGCTAAAAACATTTTAGCCGATACTTCCGTTGAAGGGACGGCACCAAGCAGAGCAGAGGTTTCTAGGAATGATGTTTACTTCTCTGGGGGCTCGCAAGAGTTAACCCCAGTTAGTAATGAGTCAGCACCCTCCAGAGGCTCAGAGACACAACCCGAAATCGATCATCACCCCGCAAATTGGACCTGAAGCTAAGAAGACCCCCTCTGATTAGCAAGAGAAGACACCCTGCTTAATCACTAGACTGTCAGCTTGTTACGGGCAGGGAACGTGTCTGCTCGTTCTGTTGTATTGGACTCTCCCAAGTGCTCAGTACAGTGCTCTGCACATAGTAAGTGCTCAATAAATACCATTGGTTGACTGATCAATTGGTCCCCAAGGTAATCAGGTTGTCCCATGTGGGGCTCACAGTCTTAATCCCCATTTTAGAGATGAGGTCACTGAGGCACAGAGAAGTTAAGTGGCTTGCCCAAGGTCACACAACAGACAAGTGGCCGAGGGGGGATTAGAACACGCATCCTCTGACTCCCAAGCCCATGCTCATTCCACTAAGCCACGCTGCTTCTCTGTGATTCCTCCAGCCCCTTCCTCTAATCCCTGCTCTGCCCCTTGTCCGCTGGGCGAATTACTTAACTTCTCTGGGCCTCAGCTACCTCATCCATAAAATGAGGATTAAGACAGGGAACCGCACTTAGGAAAGGGACTGTGTCGAACCCAATCGGCTTTTATCCACCCCAGTGCTCAGTACAATTCATTCAATCGTATTTAGTGAGCACTTACTGTGTGCAGAGCACTGTACTAAGCATACATTACCTGGCATACAGTAAGTGCTTAATAAATACAGTAAAAACAGCTAAATAAATAAAAACCAAGGGCTGGGAGTCAGTCAGGAGACAGGTCAATGCCACCGTAGTTCCATCCCCTCTGACGTTGGACATGTACGACAGCTGTTTGGGGGAGATCTATTTTGGGTGTATCTTCATGGCATCCCAAGTAGCGGCCATTTAGTAGTGTTGGAAGGCTATTAGAACCCAGGTCCTCTGACTCCCAGGCCTGTCCTCTTTCCACTTTGGCACTGAGGGTTTGTTTGTTTTTTCCAGATAGGTAAGATGATTTATACGATCTGAGGATTTTACATTCCCCTTCGCACCTCTCGGAGCAGTTCAGAGGCCTCTGGCTTCCTCTCCCCTGGTAAATATTAATAACCCTAGCCCAGAACTCCAAGCCTGTGGTTTTTAATAGAATAAAATCCCATCCCATTTAGAGAGGGGAATTTTCTACTCGCTGACTCCGGGCTTTAAACGTGGTCAGGGCTGATGGGCCAAAGGGGTTTTCGCTGTCTCTGCTGTCTGAGCAGAGCTTGCTTGCAAAAGCCAGGAGTTTTGGGGGTGAGAAAAGGGGGGCAGGGAGAGAGAAGAGGGGAGCTGGTTGCTTTGGAATCAAAGCCTCTTGCAGCCAAGCTCTTCATAATGGTGATATTTGTTACATTACATAAGCTTACTATGTGCCAGGCACTGTTCTAAACGCTGAGGTGGATACAGTCAAATTGGTATGGACACAGTCCCTGTCCTATGCAGGGCTCACAGTCTTAATCCCCATTTTCCAGATGAGGTAACTGAGGCACAGATTAGTAAAGTGACTTGCCCAAGGTCACACAGCACACAGGTGCTGGAGCCGGGATTAGAACCCATGACTTTCTGTCTCCCAGGTTGGGGGTCTATCCACCTCGCCATGCTACTTTACTCAGTACTGGGGTAGATACAAGATAATCAGGTTGGAGACAGTTCTTTAAAGCTAACCATCTGTCCACCCAGCAACACCAGCACTGAAATGTGTAATAATAATAATAATAATGATGATGATGGCATTTAAGTGGTTACTATGTGCCAGGCACTGTACTAAGCTCTGATGTAGACACAAGCTAGTCAGTTTGGACTCAGTCCCTGTCCAGCATAAGGTTCACGGTCTTAATTTCCATTTTAAAGATGAGGGAACCGAGGCCAGAAGAAATGAAGGGACTTGTCCAAGGTCAAATAGCAGATAAGTGGCAGAGTCAGGATGAGAACCCAGGTCCTCTGACTCCCAGAGCTGGACTCTATCCACTAGGCCATGGTGAGTCTCAAAATAGCACCTGGAGGTGCTTAGCCTCTACTGTTTCAGGAGGGAAAAGCTTGACTTTAATAATACCCCAATGAAAATGAGATATCAATTAATCAATCATTCATATTTATTGAGCTCTCAATTACGTGCAGAGAACTATACTAAGCGCTTGGGAGAGCATGATACAACAGAATTACCAGACACCTTCCCTGCCTGTAACAAGCTTACAGTCTGGGGGGGAGACAGTCATTAATATGAATAAATAAGTAATTTATAACAGATAATTTAAAGATACCCGGGGCCCACAAGGGATAGGCAAGCTGAGAATAAGGGCAGGAAGAGGAGACGGGCGACAGACAAACAAAGATGAAGCAATAAATGCCCCCAAAACTATAGATGAGGATGGCCATCTCTATGACAAGAGGGAAGAAAGATTCACTCACTCACTCAATAGTATTTATTGAGCGCTTACTGTGTGCAGAGTACTGTACTAAGTGCTTGGAAAGTACAATTCTGTGTATTGTATTCATTAAGCACTTTAGAGAAGCAGCGTGGCTTAGTGGATAGACCCTGGGCCCGAAAATCAAGAGGACTAACCCAGATTAACCTGACTCCACCACTTTTCTGCTGTGTAACCTTAGGTAAATCCCTTCACTTCTCTGGGCCTCAGTTCTCTCATCTGTAAAATGGGGATTAAGACTGAGTTCCATGAGGGACAAGCGGCCTCCGTGAACCTGATGAGCTTCTATCTATCCCGTGCTTAGTAAGGTGCCTGGCACCATGGTAGGAGCTTAAGAAATACCATTAAAAGAAAGCACTTACTATGTGCCAAGCACTCTACAAAGCACTGGGTTAGATACAGGATGATTAGGTTTGACACAGACCCTGTCCAACATGAGGCTCACAGTCTAAGATCTCTAGCAAAAGTTGCTAAAATCTCCACAGTTCTTAGTACAGTGCCTGGCACGATAGTAAGGGCTTCAGAAATACCATAAAAGGGCACTTACTACAGGCCAAGCACTGTACTGTGTGCTGGGGTAGATACAGGATAATCAGGTTGGACACAGTTCTTGTCCCACATGGGGTTCACAGTCTAAGACTTCTTGCATAAGTTGTTAAAATCTCCATGCATTTCCCCTCTCCACATGACATTTCTCTTACTGGAACTGAGCTCTTCCTCTAGACCTGACCTTGGGGCATCCTGATCGCTCCACTAATAACGACAAGGGTGGTGTTCATTAAATGCTTCCAATGTACCGAGCACTGTCTTTGAGAGCCAGGCTGGAAATGAGAGAAGCAGCATGGCTTAATGGAGAGAGCCCGGGCCCGGGAGTCAGAAAGACCTGGGTTCTAATCCCAGCTCTGCCACTGGTCTGCTGGATGACCTTGGGCAAGTCACAAAACTTCTCTGGGCCTCAATTCCCTCATTTGTAAAATGGGCATTAAGAGTGTGAGCCCCATGGGGGACAGGGACTATGTCCAACCTGATTAACTTGTATCTACCCCACCACTTAGAACAGTACTTGGCATATAGTAAGTGCTTAACAAGTACTGTTATTATTATTAGTAGTAGTAGTAGTAACTAGGCCGAAGCAGTCAGAGCCCGCTGACTAGTTCAGAGTACCGCAAGGACCTGGAAGTCAGAAGATCATGGGTTCTAATCCCAGCTCTACCATTTGTCTGCTGGGGTGACCTTGGGCAACTCGCTTCACTTCTCTGAGCCCCAGTTCCCTCACCTGTAAAATGGGGATGAAGACTGTGAGACCCATGCGGGACAGGGACTGTGTCCAACCTGACATACTGACTCCAACGCTTAAAACAGTGCCTGGCACATAGTAAGCGCTTAACAAATACCACAATTATTATTATTCTACCAATATTGTTAGATATTATAATTCTAATTATATTCAAATATATCTAATAATATCTATGATTAATCTAATAATTATTATTATTACTCTGACCCAAGATGGCAAACTGCCCACCCCCCTCTGAAAGGTCTGATTCCCCTTCTCTTCCTTGGGGGAGGGTACAGACTCATGCACTTGAGAAACATTCGTGAAGAGGGTGGTAGCGATGACTATTGTCTAGTTGGGCATATTTTATTGGGTGCTCAGTACACTCACTGAAATAATAATAATTGTGGTATTTGCTAAGCATTCACTATTTGCAAAGCACTGTGGTAGGTACAAGATAAGGAGGTTGGACACCATCCCCGTCCAACAGAAGGCTCACATTCTAGGAGAGAGAAGAGGCATTGAATCCACATTTTGCATATAAGGAAACTCAGACACAGAGGAGTAAGCGCTTTATCCAAGGTCACACAGGAGGCAAGTGGCAAAGCCGGGATTAGTCTCCCAGGCTGGGCTCTTTCCACTGCACCACCCTACCCTCTCCCCTCTCCCTAGACATTTTTGGTAGGATGCTTTGAGGGAATTAAGGAAGGTTTTTCCTCCCAGTCCAAACCTATTCAGGCTCAGGATGTGCCGTGTCTTTGAAAAAAAATGCTTGTACCCATGCGGGCACTCTAGAAAGGGTAAATACAAGAGCTTGGGTTTTCCTGAAAACCAAATTAACCCGGAGAGGGTGACCCTTGTGAAATAGGAGAACTGCCCATGTTAGAACTGCCTGTGTTCACAGCGCCTTGTCAGTAATCTTAAAACTTCCTTCCTCGTTCCTCTTATTTAAGGCAACCAGGGAATGAGGTCAGGGTGGAAGGAGTGTTGGCGACAGAGAGGGAGGGGAACAGAGCAAGATGGGGAGGCAAGAGAGAAGACAGGGAAAAAGAGACAGGGAAGGGAACCTCACTCTGACTCCAGCCTCCAGGGATAAGCTGTTCTGGCCTTGATGAAATGCTCCCCTGAACCTCAGCTTGGGGCAGTTGAGTGCAATAGCAGAAGCTATTGTGGCTGCAGAGGAGGAAAAGGAGGAGGACTGTAAGAAATCCTCCCATTATCCCCATCCTATCCTCCCCCTTCCTCCTCCTCCCCTTTCCTCTTTTTCCTTCTCTTCTTCCTCCTCCTCCTTTTCCTCCTCCTTCTTCTCCTCATTTCCTCATTTTCCTCCTTCTCCTTCTTTTCCTCCTCCTCCTCTTTTCTTCTCCCTCTCCTTCTCCTCATTTTCTTCCTCCTCCTCCTCATTTTTCTCCTCTTTCTCCTCCTCCTCAATCAATCCGATCGTATTGCGAAGCAGCAGGGACTAGTGGATCGACCTCGGGCCTAGGAGTCAGAGGAGCTGGGTTCTAATCCCGGCTCCACCACATGCCTGCCACGTGATCTTGGGGAAGTCACTTCACCTCTCTGTGCCTCAGTTACCTCATCTGGAATATGGGGACTAAGACTGAGAATGGACTGTGTCCAAACCAATTAGCTTGAATCAACCCCAGTGCTTGGTACAATGCCTGGCACATAGTAAGCGCTTAACAAATACCATTTTAAAAAATCCAATCAGTCGTGTTTATTGAGTGCTTTACTGTGTGCAGAGAACTGTATTAAGCACTTGGGAGAGTACAAAATAACGGAGTCGGTAAACTTTCCCTTCTCCTCTTTCTCCTCGTCTTTCTCCTCCTCCCTTCCTCCACCTCCCCTTCCTCCTGGTCTTTTTTTCCACCACAGCTACCTACCCCAGCCTTTTCCAAGTGACTAAACAACTCAAAATTCTTCTCATTCACACTTTGCCCCCTCAGTCAGAAGCTCCACCATCCCAGCCTTTGAAGCCCAGTTCAGAACCCCTTCCCTGGAGGCTAGGCAAAAATCTCAGAGTGCCCAGACCCAAACCCAATCAGGCCTGGCCACATGGCTCCCAACTTGCCTATCTCCTGGACATTTAACCTGACTGACCACCACTGTGGTATCTGTTACGTGCTTTCCATGGGTCGAACACTGTGGGAGATATGGGATAGTCAGAGCAGATGTAGATCTGTCTACGGGGGAGGAAGGAGAGGTGTCTTCATCCCCATTTTACAGATGAGGAAACTGAGGCCCAGAGAAGTTGAGTGGCTTGCCCAAGGCCAGACAGCAGGCTGAGGCGGTCAGAATTAGAACCTAGGCCCTTCTGACTCCCAGGCCTGGGCTCTTTCCACTAGGTCACACTGCATTAACAAATACCACAATTAAGACACCAGCTTATAGAGAAGCAGCGTGATCTAGTGGAAAGAGCGTGGGCCTGGGAGTCAGAGGATCTGGGTTCTAATCCCAGCTCTGTCAATTGCTCTGCCAATTGTTTGTCTGACTTTGGGCAAGTCACTTCACTTCTCTGGGCCACATTTTCCTCAACTGTAAAATGGGGATTCCTTACCTGTTCTCCCTCTCTTAGAGCCCCATGTGGGACTGGGACTGTGTCAGACCTAAATGACCTGGACCTGCCCCAGTGCTTAGAAAAGGGTTCGACACATAATAAATGCTTAACAAGTACCATAAAACAAACAAACCAACTGGCTAGGGGCATCTGCTCCTAATGAAATTAGGGGCCTACAGAGCCTATTGTTTTTTATCTATATTAATGTCAGTCTCGCTCTCTAGACTGTAAACTTGAAGTTCAGTGAATGAGTCTGTTTATTGTTAATTTGTCCATTCCCAAGTGCTTAGTGCAGTGCTCTGCACACCGTAAGTGTTCAATAATTATGATTGAATGAATGAATGAATCCCCTCCACTTTTCCTATTTTGGTGCTATCATCTTCCTTCTGGACTAGGTGTGATAAGCTTTCAGGGCAGAATTCACACGCATCTCTTTTTCTGCATTCCCTCTGCAAAGTCCTCTAGCCCGTAAGGTTGTCGTGGGCAGGAAACGTGTCCTGCAAAGTCCTCTAGCCCGTAAGGTTGTCGTGGGCAGGAAACGTGTCCTGCAAAGTCCTCTAGCCCGTAAGGTTGTCATGGGCAGGAAACGTGTCTGATAACTCTGTTCAATCCATCGGCCGACTGCATTTATTGAGCGCTTACTCTGTGCAGTGCCCTGTGCTGAGCACATGGGTGAGCACAATGTAACACAGCTGGTAGACACCTTCCCTGCCCACAACAAGCTTACAGTCTATAGGGGGAGACAGATGTTAATAGAAATAGATCAATGACTGCTATGAACTTAAGTGCTGTGGGGCTGAGGGAGGGATGAAGAAAGGGTGAAAATCTAAGTGCAAAGGCAACCCAGAGGGAATGGGAGAAGAGGAAATGAGGGCTTAGTCGCAAAGGGCCTCTTGGAAGAGATAGGCTTTTAAATACCATCATTATTATTATTATTAATAATAAAAGAGATGTGCTCTGTTGTACTCCCAAGCCCTTAGTACACTGCTCTGTATATAGTATATACTATGTAGTATAGTATAGGTATAGTAATGATAAATACCATTGATTGATTTGAGACCCTTAAACACTGTGGGGACCCAATAAAGAGATGCATGAACTGCAATAATAATAATAGTAATAATAACGCTGGTATTTGTTAAGCGCTTACTATGTGCAAAGCACTGTTCTAAGTGCTGGGGGGATACAAGGTGATCAGGTTGTTCCACGTGGGGCTCACAGTCTTAATTCCCATTTTACAGATGAGGTAATCGAGGCTCAGAGAAGTTAAGCAACTTGCCCAAAGTCACACAGCTGATGAGTGGCGGAGTCTGGATTAGAACCCATGACCTCTGACTCCCAAGCCCATGCTCTTTCCACTGAGCCACGCTGCTTCTCCAGTGAATCTCTGGCAGCATTAGCTGCTCTCTGTTTCTAGAAATAGCCCTGGGGGACTTTGAGAGGGTTGAGAGGGGAGCCGAGATATTGAGACCATCTTAAGGGGTGTCTTCACCCTCACTTCCCAGAGAGGGACCTCCCGAAGGCTCACGATCGAGGACCTCCTGCCGGTTGAATCCAGGCTTGAGCTCCAGTCATCGTGGAGTTTAAGCGCTC
This sequence comes from Ornithorhynchus anatinus, assembly GCF_004115215.2. Lineage (NCBI taxonomy): Eukaryota > Metazoa > Chordata > Mammalia > Monotremata > Ornithorhynchidae > Ornithorhynchus > Ornithorhynchus anatinus. The sequence continues at coordinate 34,480,343 of NC_041728.1, read as the reverse complement.
ACTCTGCGCCAAGCACTGTATCGAGATCCCGGGTAGGTCCAAGATCATCAGGCCCCACTTGGGTCTCAGTCTCACTAAGAGGGAGAGCAGGTAGTGAAGCCCCATTTGACAGATGAGAGGACAGAGGTCCAGAGAAGGAAAGTGACTGGTCCAAGATCATACAGCAGGTAGGTAATGAAGCTGGGATTTGAACCCAGGTCCTCTGATTCTCAGGCACACGCTCTTTCCACTAGTCCACTCTGCTTCCCCGAAGAAAGGGAGGGAAGCAACTGTACCGGGCTCAGAGCACTAGGCTAGATTAGGGAAGCAGTGTAGTCTAGTGGAAAGACACAGGCCTGGGAGTCAGAGAACCTGGGTTCTAGTCCCGGCTCTGCCACTTTTCATTCAGGCATTCATTCATTCAATCATATTTATTGAGTGCTTACTGTCTGCAGAGCACTGTACTAAGTGCTTGGGAGAGTCCAAAACAACAATAAACCGACACATTCCCTGTCCACAGTGAGTTTACAGTCTAGAGGGTGATCGTCTGCTGTCTGACCTTGGACAAATCACTTCACTTCTCTGTGCCTCAGTTACCTCATCTGTAAAATGAGGTTTAAGACTGTGAGCCCCACGTGGCACCTGATTAATTGCATCTGCCCCACAGCTTAGTTGGGTGAATGGCACATAGTGAGCCCTAAACAAATACCACAATCATTACTATCAGGGTCAGTCATTAATTCAATCATATTTACTGAGTGCTTACTGTGTGCAAAGTACTGTCCTAAGTGCTTGGGAGAGTACACTATAACAATAAGCAGACACATTCCCTGCCCAGATTGAGCTCATTTCAACAAGAAATAAGTGGGACCATTGCCTACTTACTGATTTTATTTGCAATTAATGAGCCCCCAATTTGTACCCTCTCCAGTCTGTACAAACCACTTTTGCCTTGGCCCCCCCCGCCCCTTCCCAAGTGACTTACGTTCTCACCCCCCACCCCCTACCCAGCTCCCTCTCCCCCTCCCCCGACCAAGGCTGAGGCTCACAGGGACGGGATGGTGGGGAGGGTGGGCTTCGGGGTGCTGGAGGACATGGGCTACCAGCAGGCTCAGGATGCGGGCAACGGTGGGGGCGAGGGGATGGAAGGGGCGGGAGCCGAAGAGAGGGAAGGAGAGGGGGGCCGGTTCCGTGACCTTCTCGGAGGTGCCCTAAACTTCCCCGCGTCCCACGTTTCTGCCACTCCCGTTTGAACCGGCCCACCAAGGGGTCTGCCACTACAGGCCCAGGAGTCTTTATGGTTCGGGGTGTGTGTGTGTGTGTGTGTACCAGGACCCCACCAGTCCCCTGGGCCCAAGTTCTCCGACCCAGGACTTTTCATTGGCCCAGCTTGCCCCTTGGGCTGGCCACTGGCCAGCTTCCAGCTCTCCGCCTCTCGCTCTCTCTCTTTCGGCAAGGTGAGCACACTAAGAGGGGAGTCGGAGAACAGGAGGGAGAAGTAGGGGTGGCGGGGGAGGGAGGGCAAACCCTGGGTGATGATCCCCCCCACCCCCAGCCTTCCCCTGCCCTCCCACCGCTGGGACCCAGGGACAGCAAGGGCAACTGTAGGTTCTTCTACGGAGGCGGATTCCTTGTTAGGAGGCTTCTTTCTCTCTCTGGGAACATCTGCTGAGCTTCATTTCTGTCAACTGGATGTACCGGATGACGTTGGTGTCTGCGGGGAGAGGAGAGAACCTGTGAGAAATGACCTAGAGGAGGGGGTGGGGAGGCACAGGGTGAGGGGGAGCTGGTGGCCATGGACGCCTCCGATCTAATATGGGGTAGGACCCCCTACTCTCTAATCTTCCCTCTCTCTGACCACACCCTGCACGAAACAACCCACTAGGGTCGGGTTGAGGCTCTGAGCCACTGGGCTACCGAATAATAATGGTGGTATTTGTTAGAGAAGCAGCGTGGCTCAGTGGAAAGAGCCCGGGCTTGGGAGTCAGAGGTCATGGGTTCGAATCCCAGCTCTGCCACTTGTCAGCTGTGTGACTGTGGGCAAGTCACTTAACTTCTCTGTGCCTCAGTTACCTCATCTGTAAAATGGGGATGAAGACATGTGGGACAACCTGATTACCCTGTATCTACCCCAGCACTTAGAACAGTGTTCTGCACATAGTAAGTGCTTAACAAATACCAACATTATTATTATTTAAGTGCCCACTACTTGCCAGGTACTGTACTCAGCGCTGGGGTGGATACGAGATAATAGGGTCAGCCACAGATCCGGTCTCACATAGGGCTCACAGTCTTCATCCTCAATTTACAGAGGAAGTGAGGCACAGAGAAGCGAAGGGACTTGCCCAAGGTCCCACAGCAGACAAGTGTAAAGCAGCATGGCGTAGTGGATAGGGCACGGGTCTGGGAGTCAGAAGGTCATGGATTCTAATGCCGGCTCTACCACTTATCTGCAGGGTGACCTTGGGCAAGTCACTTTACTTCTCTGGGCCTTAATTCCCTCATCTGTAAAATGGGGATTGAGACTGTGAGCCCCGCATGGGACAGAGACTGTGTCCAACCCGATTTGCTTGTATCCACCCAGAGTTTAGTACAGGGCGTGGCAGAGAGTAAGCGCCTGACAAATACCAGAGTTGTTAAGTATTATTATTGTTGTTAATAAGTGGCAGAGCCGGGATTAGAAACCACATCCTTCTGATTCCCAGGCCACTAGACCACACTGCCTCTCTACCTTGATCTCCGGTGAGGGGAGGGGAAGGGAGAGAGAAGGGGGCAGGGTGGAGGGAAGGGCCTTCTCCGAGGCAGGCGGCATCTCCCTTCAGCACTCGGGAATGATGCCAGTGGGACCTGGGCAGTTCTCGGGGACTGGCTTTGCCTGGGCATTTCCATGGCTCTGCCATGGCAACCAGGTGGCAATGCGGAAAAGTCACATACTCATGCCCAGTGTGGAGGGAAGAAGATGGAGACAAAATCGGAAAAGTGGAGGGGAATTTCAATAGGCTCCAAAGACCTCTGTTTCATTAGAAGCAGATGCCTCTAACTAGTGTCTTAATTGTGGTCATTCTTAATGTTCACTAGAGAAGGAGTGTAGCCTAGTGGATACAGCACAGGCCTGGCTGTCAGAAAGACCTGGATTCTCATCCAGGCTCCACCACTTATCTGCTGGGTGACCTTGGGCAAATCACTTCACTTCTCTGTGCCTTAGTTATTTCAGGGATAAAAGGGGGATTAAGACTACGAGCCCCAGAGCAGCGTGGCTTAGTGGAGAGAGCCCAGGCCTGGGAGTCTGAAGGACCTGGGTTCTAATTCTGGCACTACCACTTGTCTGCTGTGTGCCCTTGGGCAAATCACTTCATTTCCTCTGTGTCTCAGTTACTTTATCTATAAAATGGGGTTAATGAAGTCTGTGAGCCCCAAGTAGGCTAGCATCCGCGTCCAACCCGCTTTACTTGTATCACATGACATAGTGGACAGGGCACAGGCCTGGGAGTCAGAAGGTCGTGGGTTCTCATCCCGGCTCTGCCATTTGTCTGCTGTGTGGCCTTGGGCAAGTCATTTCACTTCTCTGGGCCACGGTTCCCTCATCTGTAAAATGGGGATTGAGACTGGGAGCCCCATTTGGGACAGGGACTGTGTCCAATCCAATTTGCTTGTATGTGCTCTTAGTACAGTGCCTGGCACATAGTAAGCACTTAACAAATACCATAATTATTATCATTTTATTATTATTATTATTCACATGCACCCATTTATTCACATGGGACACACCCACACACAAGTGTATGCATTTCTGTGTGTCTGTGTGTTCCTTGTGAAGAAATGGTTTTGCCTGATGGTGTGTGACTTGTTTGTCTCTGTGGGTGACTTTATTTCCACTGGCCTCTTCCCCACCTGCTCCATGGTCACAAGACTTAAGCCTCCAGGGATTCTCAGAAGTTTTCAACAAAAATGAAGACCAAATTGTGGCTCTAGAATTCGGACTTGAGAAGGGAATGCCAAGCAAGATCCCCACCCCCGCCTCTGCCCGGCTCCCCTTGGTGGGAACTCTTGCAGACGCGAGGATTAGAACAGGCCCTGTCAGCGCTTCAGCCTCCTCATGGACCTCCCTGCCTCCAGCCTCTTCCCTTTCCAGTCCAACCTCCTCTCTTAGAACGGTTTGCTAAGAAATCGTTCAGGTCTAGCGATGGAGACGTTGAGGGGCACAAAGGGCTAATCAGAGAGCACCTGTGGACACCGCCACCACCAGATCACACTGGTCTGGGTGGGAGGAACCATTGATCCAGTGGAGTCTCTGGCATGTGTCTTGCATCCTCACCCCTGACCCAGGTCCCCCGATCTCGCCCGTCTCCCCATCCCCTCACCTACAGAGCAACCCCAGAGACCCCAGCAGGTTGCAGCGATCAATAAAGCACAGAGGAACTCAACCAGGCCAGAGTGAGGGGATAATCCAGAATCCCAGGAGGCCAGAGAGACCATGAGCCTTATCGAGGTGCAGAACCATGGCCAGGGAGACAGGGACACTACCGAGCACAATGTGCATGTGGAAGAAAGGAGGAAGAAGGACACCCCACAGTTGGGTGACCAAAACACTGCCGAGAGACCCTCCTGCTTCCCAAGAGGTCACAGGTCAAACTGAGAGAAGGCAACGGCTCTTCTTTCCTTGGGCCTTTGTTTTGGGGACTGGGGGAGGAAAAGGCGAGGCCAGTGTGGAAGCACAGTGGTCCGGGCCTTGGATTAGTTCCTTCTCATCCAAACGTTCGTTCTGAGCTGCTTTGTTTCTAGACCCGTTGGATTGTCTCCCGAACTCCTTGTTTAAGTGAACGAGGGTAACTCCGGTGACTACAGTCCTCGGTGGGATACCAAGAGATGGAAGGTGATGGGCTTTTGGGGCTGGACTCCATTTTGTCTGGCCAAGCTGCCATTTTCTCCAAGTGGGCATATCACATATCTTCTTCTCCTCTCATTTATTCTGTCCTATCTAGGTATCTGTCTATCAGTTTACCGGGAAGTTTGGTTTGTCAAGGTCTTGAGACAGTTCAGGACTCCTAACCTGCTTATTGATAGTAACAATAATAATAATAATAATAGTATTAATAATAGTAGTGCTTTACTACGTGCCAAGCACTGTTCTAAATGCTGGGAGTAGATATAGGGGTTCTCAGATTGGACCCAGTCCCTGTCCCAAATGGGGCTCACAGTCTTAATCCCCATTTTATAGATGCACAGAGGCACAGAGAAGTTAAGTGACTTGCCCAAGGTCACATAACAGCCTCTCTCATTTCACCCCACACATCCAATCCGTCACCAAGACCTGCCAATCTCACCTTTATAATATCGCCAAGATCTGCCCTTTCCTCTCCACCCAAATGGCTATCTTACTGGTACAGGCTCTCATAATATCCCGGCTGGATTATTGTGTCAGCCTTTTCTCTGATCTCCCTTCCTCCCCTCTCTCCCCACTCCAGTCTATTCTTCATTCCGCTGCCCGGATCATCTTCCTGCAGAAACGCTCTGGGCATGTCACTCCTCTTTTTAAAAACCTCCAGTCGTTTGCCAATCAACCTCCGCACGAAACAAAAAACTTCACTCTAGGCCTCAAGGCTCTCCATCACCTTGCCCCCTCCTGCCTCTCCTCCCTTCTCTCTTCTACTGCCCACCCTGTAGGCTCCGCTCCTCTGCCGCCCACCTCCTCACTGTCCCCCATTCTCGCCTATTGCGCTGTTGACCCCTGGCCCACGTCCTCCCATTGTCCTGGAATGCCCTCCCTCCTCATCTCCGCCAAACTAACTCTCTTCCCTTCTTCAAAGCCCTACTGAGAGCTCACCTCCTCCAAGAGGCCTTCCCAGATTGAGCTTCCCCTTTTCCCTCTGCTCCCTCTGCTGCCTCTCTGCCCCTCCCTTCACCTACCTCAGCTAAGCTTCCTTTCCCCCCTTTTCCTCTGCTCCTCCCCCTCTCCCTTCCCTTCCCTCAGCACTGTGCTCATCTGCTCATTTGTATATATTTTTATTTCCCTATTTATTTAGTTAATGAGATGTACATCCCTTTGATTCTATTTATTGCTATTGTTTTTTGTCTGTCTGTCTCCCCCGATTAGACTGTAAAGCCCACCAATGGGCAGGGATTGTCCTCTATCTGTTGCCGAATTGTACATTCCCAGCGCGTAGTACAGTGCTCTGCACATAGTAAGTGCTCAATAAATACTCTTGAATGAATGAACAACAGCCAAGAGGCAGAGCCATGATTAGAACACAGGTCCTTCTGGCTCCCAGGCCCCGGGCTCTATCCACCATGCCAGGCTGTTGCTCACTATGCCATGTTTGCCCACCAGATCCTTATCATGGAGAAAACCAGGCAGAGCTAATAACTAGCTCAAGTAGAATTTACTGCTGTTTTTATTAAGATATATTCAATGATTTGTGCTCTTTAATCACATGTGAAGCTAGGGTGTTGCACCAACTGTTTATAAAGAAACACTGTATTGCTTAAAGTTGAGTTGGTCTTGACTAATAGTAATAATATTGGGGTATTTGGTAAGTGCTTACTATGTGCCAGGCACTGTACTAAGCCCTGGGGTGTTTATAAGCAAACAGGGTTAGACGCAGTCCCTGTCCCGCATGGGGCTCACAGTCTTAATCTCCATTTTCCAGATGAGGTAACTGAAGCCCAGATAAGTGAAGTGACTTGCCCAAGGTCATACAGCAGACAAGGGGCGGAGCCAGGATTGGAACCCATGACCTTCTGACTCGTAGCCCCTTGCTTTATCGACTACACCATGCGAAACCCTGCCTGTCAACGTGACTCCCTACTAGAGCTAGAAAAGTGTTAGTAGTGATGAACTTGTCTCTGACATAGCCTTACAAACACAAAGTGGAGTCTGAGCAGTTTGCTTCCACACCAGCCGTGGACAGACCAGGCCCCAGATACTGACCGCCCACCTGAATGCTCAGCCAGACCAGGACTCTTTCTCAACCTTACGTCGAGGTATTCCTGGGATCTAGAATTCCACTGTCCAGTAGGCTAGTCCCTCTAGACTGTAAGCTCACTGTGGGCGGGGAACGTGTCCGTTATATTGCTATATCATACTCTCCCAAGCACTTAGTACAGTGCTCTGCACACAGAAGGCGCTCAGTAAGTACCACTGACTGGTCTCCTCCCACCTGCTGCGTATCCGAAGTGAGAGGGAGATTTAGACTGGACATGGTGGACGACCATAATAATAATGGTGATAATAATAACAATAGGATTTGTTAAGTGCTTACTACGTGCTAAGCACTAGGGTAGACACAAGATAATTGGATGGGACACAGTTTCTTTCCCACATGGGGCTCACAGTCTGAGTGTGAGGAAGAACAGATATCAAATCTCCATTTTGCACTGAGGACACTGAAGCCCAAAGAAGTGAAGTTTGTTATGGTATTTGTTATGTGCGTGTGCCAGGCAGTGTGCTAAGTCTACTGAGTGCTTACTATGTGCAGAGCACTGTACTAAGCGCTTGGGGGAGTACAATTCAACAATATAATAAACAATATAATAACAATATAATACCCTGCCTACAAAGAGCCCACAATCTAGGGGAGGGGACAGACAATACTATGAATAAATAAGTAATTAAAGATAAATAACTTAAAGATACATATATAAGTGCTGTGCGGTTGGGCTTAGGATCCCAGGCTGCTCCCATCTCACCTCCAAAATAGTAATCAATAAAGTACAGACATGTACACAGGGGGCCGTGGGGCTGGGAGGGGGGATGAAAAAAGGGAGCAAGTCAAGGCGATGCAGAAGGGAGTTGAAGAAAAGGAAAAGAGGAATTAGGGAAGGACTCAGTAAGACTTTGAAGTGGGGGTGAGTAATTGTATGTCGGTTATGAGAAAGGGCATTCTGGGCTAGAGGCAGGACGTGGGCGAGGGGTCGGCGACGAGATAGACGAGATCAAGGCACAGTGAGAAGGTTGGCATTAGCAGAGCAAAGTGTGTGGGCAGGGCTGTAGTAGGAGGAACAGGGAGGTGAGGTAGGAGAGGGCAAGGTGATAAGTGCTTTAAAGCCAATGGGGAGGAGTTTCTGTTTGACACGGAGGTGGAGGGGCAAACGCTGGAGTTTCTTGAGGTTTAGGGAAACATGGCCTGAAAGTTTCTGTAGAAGAATGATGTGGAAATACGGACTGGATTGGGGAGAGACAGGAGGAAGGGAGATCAGGGAGGTCAGGTAGGAGGCTAATACAGTACTCAAGGCAGGATAGGATGAGTGCCTTGGATTAACATGGGAGCAATGTGGATGGAGAGGAAAGGCCAGATTTTAGCAATGTTGTGGAGGTCGAACCGTGGAGATTTAATGATGGAGATTTAACCGTTGTGGAGATTTAATGATGGATTGAATATGTGGGTTGAATGAGAGCCCAAGGTTATGGGCTTGTGAGACAGGAAGGACGGTAGTGCCGTTTATGGTAATGGAAAAGTCAGGAGGAGGACAAGGTTTGGGTGGGATAAGGATAAGGAGTCTGTTTTAGATGTTAAGGTTGAAGTGGCAGGAGGATATCTAAGTAGAGATGGCCAGAAGGCAGAGGAAATAAAAGACTGCAGAGAGGGAGAGAGATCAGGGCTGAAGATGGAGATTTGAGTATCATCCGCATAGAAGTGGTAGTTGAAGCCATGGAAATGAATCAGTTCTCCAGGGCAATGGGTGTAGAGGGAAAACAGAAGGGACCCAGAACTGAACCTTGAGGGACTCCCACAGCTAGGGGGTGGGGGGCAGAGGAGCAGCCCGTGAAAGAGACTGAGAATGAGCAGCCAAAGAGAAGGGAGGAGAACCAGGAGAGGACTGTGTCCGTGAAGCTGAGGGTGGAAAATGTTTCCAGGAGAGGGGGGTAGTCGACAGTGTCGAAGGCGGCTGAGGGGTTGAGGAGGATCAGGACGGAGTAGAGGCCAGTGGATTTGGCAAGAAGGAGATCATCGGTGACCTTTGATAGGGCGGTTTCTGTGAGTGAAGGAGACAGAAGCCAGATTGGAGCGGGTCGTGGAGAGAATTGGAGGAGAGAAACTTGAGACAGCGGGTGTAGACGACTCGCTCAAGGAGTTTGGAGAGGAATGGTAGGAGGGAGATGGGGAGATAACTGGAGGGAGCCGTGGGGTCAAGGGAGGGTTTTTTAGGCTAGGGGAGACGGGCATGCTTGAAAGCAATGGGGAAGAAGCCACTGGAGAGTGAACAGTTAAAGATGGCTGTTAAGGAGGGAAGAAAGGAGAGGGCAAGTGTTTTGATAAGATATGAAGGAATGGGGTCAGATTATGTATTTGTTGAGTGCTTTGTTACTATGTGCCAAGCACTGTTCTAAACACTGGGGTACATAAAGGTTAATCAAGTTGGAGCCAGTCCCCTGTCCCGCAGGGGCCTTCCAGTATAAGTTGTTGTGTCCTACTCTGTGCCTGGCACCGGGGTAGTTACAAGATAATCAGGTCAGACAGTTCCCGTGCCACCGCAATTTAAGAGGTAGGGAGGCTTGTATTCAATCTCCCCTTTGTAGATGAGGAAACCTAAGCCCAGAGAGGTGAAATGACTCCCTCAAGGTCCCACAACAGGCACGTGACAGAGCCATCATTCGAACCCAAGTCTCCTGATTCCCAGGCCCGTGCTCTCACCACTAGGCCACACTGCTTCCCAACTTCATGCCTATGTTTCAGACTGATGAATTCTTAGGCCCTGGAGGAGTGGGGAGTGGGGAGTTGAACAGGGTGAGGCCAGGAAAGAGGGTGAAGTCAGCATGGCCTAATGGATAGAGCCCAGACCTAGGAGTCAGAAGGACCTGGGTTCTAATCTCGCTTCGCCACTTGTCTTCTGGGTGACTTGGGCAAGTCGTGTCACTTCTCTGGGCCTCAGTTCCTTCATCAGAAAAATAGGGATGAAGACCGTGAGCTCCATGGGGAACATGGATTGGGTTAGACTCGATTAGCTTGGATCCACCCCAGTGTTGCTTAGTACAGTATCTGGAGCATAGTAAGCACTTAGCAAATAAAAAATAAAAAATAAAGAAAGCAAAGTCAGAGGCAGTGGGAGAAGAGGAGAAAAAGGAGAGGCTAAGTGGGGAGGGGAGAAGAGGGAGAGGTGTTGAGGAAGAAAAAGAGAGAGGGACATACAGTAAGGAGAGTGGGGAGAGCATAAGATGGGGAGAGGGATAAGGGGTGGGACATGGAGCGAGGGGAGACAGAGACTTCCCTCCTTCTCCCCTGCTTCCTCTCAGCACCCCCCCAGGGTAGGCAGAGCCCAGCCCCCCAGCCTCAGTGGCCAAAATTCCAAGGTCAACCCAAAAACCCGGGAGAGGCTCGATCAATCAATCAGTCATATTTATTGAACGCTGACCATGTGCAGAGCCCCGAACTAAACGCTTAGTACTAAGAGCTCAGTGAGACAGAAATGGCCAGTGAGAAGCCATGCGGCCTAGTGGAAAAAGCTCGGGCCTGGGCGTCAGAGGACCCGGGTTCCAATTCCGGCTCTGCCAAGAGTCTGCTGTGACACCTGGGGTGCGTGACTTCAATGAGGCCTCAGTTCCCTCATCTACCAAGTGGAGATTCAATCCTGCTCAGACTGTGAGTCCCATGTGGGGTCTGAGGAGTTTGTTCCACAACAGTGCTTGGTGCACAGAAAGTGCTGAACGAAGACCACGATTATTATTATTATTGTTATTATTATGATGATTATTTTGAGCTGCTTTACCTGTGGGCTGACGGTACCTGGCTTCCTTCAGGTAGTGGAGGGCCTTGTCGAAATCACCAAGGTGGTAGAAAAGCCACTCCGGACCGATAGAGCGCCTTGAAGTTCTCGCCTTCCTTCTTGAGGACTTTGAGGCAGTAATCTTTGACTCGCTCGTAGTTCACCAACTCAGCCTGGAGCAGGCAGGCTTCAAGGATGGGGAGGCAAGAAGAGAAAGGGAAAGTCTTTAGTACAGTGCCTGGCACATAGTAAGATTGCTAAGCACTTAAGTACCGCCTTCTTCCCCACCCCCCAGAAAAAAAAATTATATGAGCCTTTCCATTCTCTATTCACGTTTTTCAGTGGTATATATTGAGCACCTGTTGTGGGCAGAGGACGGTGCCTAGCACCTAATGGTGAGAGCACTGTACTAGCTGCTTGGGGGCACTCCATGAAAGTAAAAGACAAAATCCTGGCTCTCCAGTTCCCTCATCTGAAAAATGGGGATGAAGACTGTGAGCCCCACACGGGCCAGGGACTGTGTCCAACCTGGCTAGCTTGTGTCTACCCCAGTGGTTAGTACAGTCCCTGGGACATAGTAAGCACTTAAATACCAACAATTAGGAATTATTATTATTAAGGGAAAGACTTTAAGCAGGTGGGTGGCCCCCAGAGGGCTGATCAGGAGGCGCAGATCAGATACTGAGCAAGTTTTGGTTGCTCTCGCCCAGGAAAGTTGGCAGAGCTGGGCAGAGGAGGCCGGGAATCACAGACCTGTGCCTATATGCCCTGCTCCTCTGCCCACAGGTTACCCACTTCCAGGCTCTAAAGGCAGAGAGAAAGCTGCTGCGCCATGGGGCTGGGGGCATGGGGAAGACCCTATTTTATTTAATGACATTTATTAAGCACTTACTATGTTCAGGCACTGTACTGAGTGCTGGGATACATGTGAGCTTCAAGGTTGGACACAGTCCATGTCCTACATGGGGCTCACAGTCTAATAATTCCCATTTTCCAGATCAGGGAAAGTGAAGTGGCTTATCCAAGGTCACACAGCAGGCAAGTGGTGGAGTGGGAATTAGAACACAGGTCCTTTTGGATCCCAAGCCCATGCTTTATCGACTAGGCCACACTGCTTCTACAAGTTAATTAGGTTAAACCCAGTTCCTGTTCACATGGAGCTCACAGTCTTCATCCCCATTTTACAGATGAGGTAACTGAGGTTCAGAGAAGTGAAGCGACTTGCTCAAGGTCACACAGCAGACAGGGAATGTGACCACCAACTTTGTTATATTATATTCTCCCTAGCGCTTAGTAGAGAACTCTGGATGTGGTTAGCACGCAATAAATAGCACTGATTGATTGATAAGGACTCAAGCAGAGAGGTGACCCTGGGAGAGGGAAGAATAGGTTGGGGATATGAGAGGCTAGTCAGGGAAGCCTATAGTAGGTCTTTGGAGATGGGGCGAGAGGTGGTCCAGAGAAGCCAAGTGACTGGCCCAAAGTTCCACAGCAGTCAGGTAGCGGAGCCAAGATGAGAACCCAGGTCCTTCTGACTCCTAGCTCTATCTGCCTGAATCACACTGCCTGAATCTAGAAGAAGTTATTTTCAGAATTCCCTTCTCTGAGCCATTTATTGACAGTGAACTGCAAGTCAGGTGACCTTAAGTTTAGAGAAGCAGCGTGGCTCAGTGGAACAAGCCTGGGCTTGGGAGTCAGAGGTCATGAGTTTGAATCCCAGCTCCATCACTTGTCAGCTGTGTGACTGTGGGCAAGTCACTTAACTTCTCTGTGCCTCAGTTACCTCATCTGTAAAATGGGGATTAAGACTGTGAGCCTCATACAGGACAACCTGATTACCCTCTATCTACCCAGCATTTAGAACAGTGCTTTGCACATAGTAAACTCTTAACAAATACCAACATTATTATTATTATTATTTTCCATCAGACTCGGCACTAGCTGAGTGGGAGACCTTGGATGAGTCACTTGACCTTTCTAGACCTCAGTTTCTCCCCCTGGGAAATGGGGACAAAACTTTCCACCTCCTTCCTCGCAGGTCTGTGACATGGTTGAAAGGCTCGACAGTGGCCAGATGTTTGGGCTTTCCCACACAAAAGCCACATGAAACATTCCGAACAACCAGCAGAAAAATCTTGGAAAGGAATGGCCCGCCGCTCCGTTTCCTTGGTTCCCAGTTATGACACACCCGTGTTTTCCCTTCTCCCTCAAATGACAGGGGAAGCTTTGGGATTAGCCGAAATGAGAGGGTCCATCTTGAGGTGGCTCATAATGCAGTTTATGAAAACGCTGGTGAACCGTCTCCTCTATTTCTTTTGTCAGACTCTCCTCCTCTCTCAGACTGGGCTGGCAATTCTTGACCCGTTAGCGAACGTCTGAGACTTGAAGAACTGGCTGAACATGGGTGGGCCCGACCAGCAACACTCTCCCATAGATCCACGTGGGCGTGGTGGCACGACCTCGGGGATAGACCCCAGGCCTGGGAGTCAAAAGGACCTGCGTTCTAATCCCGGATCCACCACTCATCTGTTGTGTGACTTTGGGCCTTCCCTTCCCTGGGCCTCAGTGACCTCAACTATAAAATTGGGTTTGAGATTGCGAGCCCCTCATGGGACGGGGACTGTGTCCAACCTAATTTACTTGTATCCACCCCAGCGATAATATCTTTTTTTTAAAAAAGGACTAAAGTTTGAGGCTGAGGTTGGGAATTTGAGGGTCCTTCCCCTTCTTTTGGCCGGACATTCAGCTGGGAATTCTTATGGCAGCTGGGATAAAGGAGAAGCAACACCCTTTAATTCATTCATTTAATTATATCAACTGAGCAGTTACTGTGTGCAGAGCATGTACTAAGCCCTTGGGAGAGTATAATACAACAATAAACAGATACAATCCCTGCCCACAATGAGCTTACAGTCTATGGGGGGAGGCAGACCTTAATATAAATACATTACAGATGTGAAATGTATCTGTAATTTACACTCACTGGTAAGGGAGTGTGAAAGGTCTAGGTTTGCCAAATTCAAAGTTATTGTCCAAATGTGACTTCCAACACAATCTTCAATGGCCCTTCTCCTCCTCTACTGAGAGTTACCAGATTCAGGTGACGTTCACTACTCAGTTCAGGGAATTTTCCACTCTGGGTGTCTTTTGGTTTGGTTTCAGAAAAACCTCTTACCTTTTCCCTATATTCGATAGTATTTATTGAGTGCTTACTATGTGCAGAGCACTGTACTAAGCGCTTGGAATGTACAAATCATTCATTCAATTGTACTTACGGAGCTCATACTCTGCACAGAGTGCATTGATTCCTTGGAGTCATAGCTGTTCTCCAGGGATTTTCCAGGCCACTTATGCTTTCTCCTTCAAACCATTCCCATCCTAGATATCCCTAGCGTATTCCCCCAGAGATTGACTCTAGAATAGTGCTCAGAGCTCTGAATTTTGCTCCTTATATTTAGTCATTCAGTCAATCAGATTTATTGAGTGCTTTCTGTGTGCAGAGCCCTTTACTAAGTGCTTGGGAGAGTGCAATATAACAATAAACAGACCCATTCCCTGCCCACAGTGAGCTTACAGTCTGTGTGCAGCGGGGAAGACATATTAATATAAATATAATTTACTTATTACTTAATATAAAGACTCCAAGCTTAATACATTAAGGCTGGTCCCCCAAAACTGAGAAGAGGGGAAGCGGGCTGGGTATTGTGACCCCTAGGTCACCACCCGCCAAGCTTGGCACAGACGCTCCCCAGGATGTGGGCAAAATCCTGTTTCATTACTGAGTCCTGGTTTCCTGCTCTGTAAAGTGGGAAGAGCGATGTCGATCTTTCTCTAGGGAGTTGGAGGGAGGGCTTAAGAGTGAACCTGAGGAAAGTTGCTTTGAGATCCTTCATGAAAAGCAGCAAGGCCTAGTGAATGGAACACGGGGCCTGGGAGTCGGAGGACCTGGGTTCTAGTCATGGCTCTGCCACTTGTCTGCTCTGTCACCTTGGGCAAGTCGCTTCACTTCTCTGGGCCCCAGTTGTCTCATCTGCAAAATGGGGATTAAGCCTGTGAGCTCCATGTGGGACAGGGACTGTGGCCAACCTGATTCTCTTGTATCTACTCCAGCACTTAGAACAGTGATTAGTGCCTAACATTTACCATAAAAGAAATCTCATCAGGAATGTGAATCAATCGAGTCCTAACTGTATGCAGAGCACTGCACTAAGCAGTTGGGAGAGTACAACAGAGTAAATAGATACATTCTCTGTCTTTAAGGGGCTTATGATCTAGCAAGAATTTAGAATCCAGGGGATAGAGGCCTATCCTGGTGTTCAGACAGCCTATTCCTCTACCTAGGGTAGACTGCCTAGCTGAAAAAGCATTGTGGAAATATCCAAGCACAAGGCTTGAAATCAGCTCTCCGGGTGAGACATTTCAATCACCGCGCACCGCTGCTTTTCCTCGCTCCTCTCCCACAACCAGCCGGCTCACACACTTCGCCCCTCTAATGCCAATCTACTCACTGGGTCTCTCTCTCGTCTCTCTTTGTCTCTGTCGTCCTCTTGCTCAAGGACCTCCCCGCCCCCCTTCTTGGAGCTCCCACCTCCTTCACATCCGACAGACGTCCATCCACCCCATCTTCAAAGCCTTACTAAAATCACATTTCCTCAAGGAAGCCTTTCCTGACTAATCTTTCAGCTCCTCACCCTATTTCCCACCCTACTGAGTCACTTCTGCACTTGAGTCTGTAAGCATTTAAATACTCACTCCACCTCCTCGGCACATATATATATATATACACATATACATATATATATATTTATACCTGCCTTTTATTCGGTAGCTTCCCCATCTGTAATTTATTTTAGTATCTGTCTTACCCACTAGACTAAGCTTCTTGAGGGCAAAGACTGTGTCTACCAACTGTTTTACTGTACTCTTCCAAATCTTAGTAATAATAATAATAATAATTGTGTTATTTGTTAAGCACTTACTATGTGCCAGGCACTGAACTAAAATCCGGGCGAGATACAAGAAAACCAGGCCAGACACAGTCCCTCTCCCCATGGGCTCACAGTCTTAATCCCCATTTTACAGATGAGGCAACCAAATCCCAGAGAATAATAATTAGGGTATTTGTTAGTGCTTACTCTGTGCCAGGCACTATACTAAGCGCTATGGTGGGATACAAAGCTAATGGGGTTGGACACAGTCCCTGTCCCACAAGGGGCTCGGGGTCTTCATCCCCATTTTACAGATGAGGTAACCAAGGCCCAGAGAAGTGAAGTGACTTGCCCAAGGTCACACAGCAGTGGAGCTGGGACCAGAACCCAGGTCCCTCTGACCTCGAAGCCTGCACTCCATACACTAGATCACGCTGCTTCTTGTGGGTAGGGGTCACATCTATCACCTCTTTTCTACTGTACTTTCCCAAGTGCTTAGTACAGGCCCCTGCCCCCAGTAAGCACTCAGTAAATAGGACCGATTGGTTGTCATCAGCAAGAGGGAATCCAAATCTGGGAATCAGGGCCAAACTGGGGCTGGGAGGCAGGACTGAGGTGGCGGGGCAGTTGGGAGGGCATACGTGACAGAGCGACCCCCTTCTTAAGCACATCTCCTCCAGGAGGCCTTCTCTGACTACACCCTCATTTCCTCCTCTCCCACTCCCTTCTGCGTCGCCCTTGTACTTGGATTTCCTCCCTTTATTCACCCCTTCCCTCAGCCCCACTGCACTTGCATCACGGATTTATTTATGTTCATGTCTGTCTCCCCGCTGTACATTTTGAGCTCTTACCGACTCTATTCTATGGTCCTCTCCTCAAGCGCCTAGTACGGTGTTCTGCACAGGGTAAGCACTCACTAAATACCGTGGGTTGATTGATTATTTCCCTGGAATTACCTTTGCTTCTAGTTGGGGCACATCTCAGAAATAAATCCTACTACATCCAGTAATTTCTAGGCAGTGCATCAGCAGCAAGATCTTCTAGACTGTAAGCCCGATGTGGGCAGGGATCATCTCTCTTTATTGCTGAATTACACTTTCCAAGTGCTTAGTACAGTGCTCTGCACAAGATAAGCGCTCAGTAAATACAATTGAATGAATGAATGCAGTCCTGGTACACAAGGACCGACCGCGAAGCTTCGTCTACTTGAGTTTCACTAGTAATAGTAGTAGTGATAATGTTTATGAAGTGTTTGCTGTGTGCAGAGCACTGCACTAAGTGCTTGGGCGAGCACAATATTACAGGCACATTCCCCGCCCACAACGAGCTTACAGTCTGGAGGGTAGAGTCAGACGTGTCCTTGAGAAGGATTGAATGCCCCTCTTCTTTCACTGTAAAAGGAGATTTTCCTTTTGCCCTTTGGATTGTACCTTCAAGCCAGAGGATTTTTTTCTTATGATTTTGGTAAAGTGCTTACTATGGGTCAAACACTATTTTAAGCACTGGGGTAGGTACAGTTTCTAATCCCACCTCCTCCATTTGTCTGCTGAGTGACCTTGGGCAAGTCACTTCACTTCTTTGTGCCTCAGTTACCTCATCTGTAAATTAGGATCGCGACTGTGAGCCCCACGTGGGACGGGGACAGTGTCCAACCCGATGTGCTTGCATCCACTACGACACTTAGTTCAGTGTCTGGCACATAGTAAGCGCTTGACAAATACCATAATTATTATATAATCCCTGTCCCACATGGGGATGCTCCCAACTGCTCAGTCCAGTACTCTGCACACAGGAGGTGCTCAATAAATATGACTGATTGATTGATTGGTCTGTGAGAGAAGCAACGTGGCCTAGTGGATAACAGGATTGAAACTGGCATCCTTAAAGATGCCCTCTTTATCATAATAATTAATAATATTGATGGTATCCCTTAAGCATTTACTATGCACCAAGCACTGCACTAAGCACTGGGGAAGATACTAGTTCATCATATGAGACCAGATTCTGTACTGCATGGAAGTCACAGTCCTAAATCCTACTTAGGTAGGAGGAAGAAGAGGTATTGAATCCCCATTTTGCAGTTGAGGAAACTGAGAAGCAAAGGAAGGGAAGTGACTGGATCAAAGTCATGCAGCAGGAGAGTGGCGGAGGTGGGTTTAGAACCCAGTCCTCTGACCCCAGGCCTGGAGTCTTTCCATTAGGCTATGCTGCTTCCCAACTCTCTAGTCTGCCAGTAAGCCAACCCACAGGCAGGAGTAATTGTGAGAAAGGAATGTCTATTTATTGTTATATTAAACTCTCTCAAGTGCTTAGTATAGTGCTCTGTACACAGTAAACACTCAGTAAATATGATTGACTGACTGGGTCGTGTTTTCAAGCAGTTTTCTGTTGTCCTCTAATGCATTCATCACTTCACTTCTCTGGGCTGTTTCCCTGAAGCAGCGTGGCTCAGTGGGAAAGAGTCCTGGGCTTCGGAGTCAGAGGTCATGGGTTCGACTCCCGGCTCTGCCACTTGTCAGCTGTGTGACTGTGGGCAAGTCACTTCACTTCTCTGTGCCTCAGTTCCCTCATCTGTAAAATGGGGATTACCTGTGAGCCTCACATGGGGCAACCTGATTACCCTGTAATCTCCCCCAGCGCTTAGAACAGTGCTTGGCACATAGCGCTTAACAAATACCAACATTATTATTATTATTATTATGTCCACTTGCTTTGTTTTGTTTTGTTGTCTGTTTCCCCTCTTCTAGACTGTGAGCCCGTTGGGTAGGGATTGTCCCTATTTGTTGCCGAATTGCACTTTCCAAGCACTTAGTACAGTGCTCTTCATACAGTAAGCGCTCAAATACAATTGAATGAATGAATGAATCTGTAAAATAGGGATTAAGACTGTGAGCCCCGTTTGTGACGGGGACTATGTCCAACCCAGTTTGCTTTTTCCACCCCTGCACTTAGCACAGTGCCCTGGCAACATAGTAAGCACTTAAATATCAGAGTTATCATCATCATCATTATTATTTGGGGCCCTTACAGTCATTAACTTCTAGTCCCTGGTTAGCTTAAAACCTCCACAACACTGCCTCACGATCCCCTGATGGGATCTACCTAGGAAAACCAGCCATGAGAAAAGAAAAGAACTGTGGGAAAGAACCCACAAGGACCTGGGAGTCAGGACACCTGGACTCTGATCGGATCTCTGCTTCTCCACTTCCTGTGGGCAAGTTGCTTCACTTCTCTGTCCCTCAGTTTCCTTTTCGGTAAACAGGGGATTTAATACCTGCTCCCCCTCCCCCTTAGACTGTGAATCCTGTGAAGGACAGGTACTATGTCTGGTCGGCTTATCTTCTACTTATTTTCTATTTTTATGGTATTTGTTAAGCATTTACTATGCCAACCAGGGACACAGAGGCAAAAGTAGTCAGATTGAACACCGTCCATATCCCATATGGGGCCCGCAAGTCTTAATCCCCATTTTACAGATGAGGTAATTGAGACACAGAGAAGCAGCCTGGTGCAGTAGAGAGAGAGAGAGAGCACAGGCCTGAGACTTAGAAGCAGCGTGGCTTAGTGGAAAGAGCCTGGGCTTGAGAGTCAGAGGATGCGGGTTCTAATCCCAAATTCCTCAACTTGTCTTCTGTGTGACTCTGTGCCTCAGTTACCTCATCTGTAAAATGGGGATAAGACTATGAGCCCCATGTGGGACAGCGACTGTGTCCAACCTGATTGCTTGTATCCACCCCAGTTCTTATACGTGCCTGGCTCATAGTAAGCCCTTAACAAATATCATTATTATGATTATTAATAGCATTAATAATAATAATAAAATGACTTGCCCAAGATCCCACAGCAGACAGGTGGTGGAGTCCTTGCACTTACCCTAATGCTTACTACATTGCTTGGTCCATAATGAATGCTTAACAAATACCATTATTTGATAGTTAATTTATTATTATTATCATTATATCATTCAGCACTTAGAACAGTGCTTGGCACATAGTGAGGGCGGGGCAGAAGAACCTCCTTCTCCCTGAAGTTTTCCTCTCCTACCTTCTCTCCAACTAGCCCTCTCACATTCCTGCTGTACTGGACTCTCTCTGGTGCTAAGGACAGGACACTGCACAAAGTTAAGCGCTCAGTAAATACCCTTGATTGATTCCTGTTGGTTATCTTATACAATTTCTCTCCAGCTATTCCCCTGTGTCTCTCTTTAGGTGTCTCTGTTTGTCTCTCTGTCACCCTCCCCCCTCTCCTTCTCTCATTCACTGGTGTCTGTCTCTGGGCTTCTGGGAGCAGAGGTGAGGATTGGGGCTGTGGATTCAGGGCTCCAGGGCTGGACAGCCTGGGAGTGGCTTGTGCTCTGAGGCCAGAGATAATCATAATCATAATAATAATGTTAATCGTATTTGTTAAGCGCTTACTATGTGCCTGGCACTATGGTAAGCAGTGGGGTGGGTACAAGCAAATCAAGTTGGACACAGTCCCTGTCCCACGTGGGGCTCAGAGTCTCAATCCTCATTTTCCAGAGGAGGTAACTGAGGCTCAGAGAAGTGAAGTGATTTGCCCAAGGTCACCCATTGGATACGTGGCGGAGCTGGGATTAGAATTCAGGTCCTTCTGATTTCCAGGGGCGGGCTCTAGCCACTAGGGAACGCTGCTTCTCTGGGGCCACTGGGCACTGGGAGGAAGGGGCCGGGGGGGTGGGGGATGCAGGGGATGGGCATTCCAGTTGATAGGGGTGGTAATGCCAGGGAGGCCCTCCCAGCTCCCAACGTAAGAGCGACCCAGCTTCCCAGACACCCACCAGTCCCTGAGCTGGGGGAGGGGGACAAGGCATGACAAAGACCCCCTTTCATTATTGTTATCAAGGGTTCCATTCCATCAGCCTTCTGCATGACATCGTGGCACTCTATTGCACACAACGCACGCAAGGAACATAATGACCTTGTTACAGAAAAGCTACACGAGGCTGTCGTATCGAAGCAGAAGGGAGACGGGTATGGCCCGATTTTTCCCTGCTTTAAGACAACCATGTCTGAAGTTGGCACCAATAATCATCGATGATAATAATAATTACTGCCTTTATCAAGGGCTTCCGATTGGCCGAACACTGTCCTAAGCACTGGGGTTGATAGGCAGTAACGTGGCTTAGTGGACACGTACAGCATGGGCCTGGGAGTCAGAAGGACCTGAGTTCTAATCCTGGCTCCACCACTTGTCTGCTGCGTGACTTTGGGTGAGTCACTTGTCTTCCTGGGGCCTCAGTTCCCTCATCTGGAAAATGGGGATTAAGGGTGTGAGCCCCATGTGGGACAGGGGATGTGTCCCACCTGATAAACTCGTATCCACCCCAGCGCTTAGAATGGTGCTTGGCACATAGTAAGTGCTTAACAAGTACCCTAATGATTATTTATTATTACAAGATAATCAGCCTGGGCATAGATCCTGTTCCACTACAGTCTGAATAGGAGGGAGTAGGATTGAATCCCCATTTTACAGATGAGGAAACTGAGGCACAAAGAAGTTAAGCGACTTGCTGGAGGTCACCCAGCAGGCAGGGGGCAGAACTGGGTCCTCTGACTCCCAGGCCCGTGATCTTGCCACTAGGCCACACTGCTTCCTGTGCACTTGGTTCGGAGCTCTTCATAAATGTGGTGCCCAGTTCAATGCGCCGAGAAGCAGCGTGGCCTGATGGTTAGAGCCCAGGCCTGGGAGTCAGAAGGACCTGGGTTCTCATCCCGGCTCTGCCACCTGTCAGCTGTGTGACCTTGGGCAAGTCACTCACTTCTCTGGGCCTCAGTTTCCTCCATCTGCAAAACGGGGATGAACCCCAAGTGGGACAGGGACTGTGTCCAACCTGATTAACTTGTATCTCCTCCAGTGGTCAGTACCTGGCACATAGTAAGCACTTAACAAATACCATAAAAAAGACTTCCATTTCAGAGGTGAGCCTGGGACCAGCCACTTGGCAGGAGAGTCCTGCCCCCAGAGGTCACCCAGAACATTCCCCGAAACCCAGGACGGTGTCTTTCGTATACGTCTCCCTCTGCATAGAGCACAGCCTTCTTGGCAATGTGTCAGTGCTCTCCAGCTGATGGGGTGACCTCCCGCCTCTGGTCTGGAGCGCTCTCCCTTTTCATATCTGACAAACCCCCACTCTCTTCCCCTCGTCAGAGCCTTACTGAAGACAATCCTTTGCAAGCGGCCTTCCCTGACTAAGTTCTCCCTGTCCTCTTCTCTCGCTCCTTTCTGCGTTGCCCTGATTTGCTCCCTTTATTCACCCCACACCTCAGCCACAAGCACTTTTGACAATATCCGTCGTTTATTTATTTCTACTAATGTCTGTCTCCCTCTCTAGACCGTCAGCTTGTTGTGGGACGGGAATGTGTCTACCGACTCTGGAATGTTGTACTCTCCCAAGGGCTCAATATCAACTCTCCCACAGAAACACTTCACCATTGTCTTCAAAACACTCCACCACCTCGCCCCCTTCTACCTCACCTCCCTACTTTCCTACTACAACCAGCCCCCACACTCCACTCCTCTAATGCCAACCATCTCACTATGCTCGATCTCATCTATCTTGCCGCCAAACTCTCGCCCACATTCCTGCCTCTGGCCTGAAATGCCCTCCCTATGTGCCCAACCTGATTAAACTGTATCTATCCAGGGCTTAGAACAATGTTTGGCACATAGTAAGTGCTTGACAAGTACCATTGTTATTATTATTATTATTACAGTGCTCTGCACACAGTAAGCACTCAATAAATACCATTGATTGATTTCTGATGCTTCACTCTGATACAATTAGACTGCCCCATTCTTCCTCCTGCGCCCATTCCTTGTAAATATTTTGTTTCTGTCGGTCTCCCCGGTTAGATTGGCAACACTTTGAGGGCAGGGAACATGTCATTTGCTTCTCCCAAATGCTTAGTACAGTGCTTCACACACAATAGCCTTTCTATATTTTGTTGCCGACCCTTCTCCCACATCCTGCCTCTGGCCCGGAACTCCCTCCCCCTTCATATCTCTCAGACCGTCTCTCCACCTTCCAAGCCTTATTCAAATCACATCTCCACCAAAAGGCAGCAAAAGGCCTAGTGGATAGAGCCTGGGCCTGGAGTCAGAAGGACCTGGCTTCTAATCCCTGCTCCGCTGCTTTGTCTGCTATGTGACCTTGGGCCAGTCACTTCACTTCTCTGGGCCTCAGTTCCCTCCTCTGTAAAATGAGGGTTAAGGCTCTGAGCCCTATATGGGATATGAACTATCAAACTAGCTTGTATCTGCTGTAGGGCTTAGAACAGTGTTTGACACATAGGAAGCACTAAACAAATACCATTATTATTACTTTCATTATTATTATTTCTGTGGGCCTCTCTTGCTCAATCCACATATTCATCCATCACCAATCCCTGTAGGTTCAATCTCCACAACATTGCTAAAATCCATCTTTTCCTCTCCATCTGAACTCCTACCACATTAATCCAAGCACTTATCCTATCCTGCCCTCAATTACTGTATCAGTCTCCTGGTTGACCTCCCCAGCTTCCTGACTCTCCCCACTCCAGTCCATACTTTCGCCCCGCCACCGAGATCATTTTTCTACAAAAACGTTCAGGCCATGTTTCCCCACTCCTCAAGAACCTCCAGTGGTGGCCCATCCACTTGCACCTCAAACAGAAACTCCTCAACTTTGGCTTTACAGCAGTCAATCACCACGATGCTAAGCACTGGGGCAGACACCAATAGTTCAGCCGCTGTCCCCATCCCACATGGGACTCACCAACTCAGAGAGAAGACCGGTACACACTAACTCCATTTTACAGGGGAGGAAACTAAGACACCAATTAAGGGGATTTGCCCACTAATAATAATTGTGGTATTTGTTAGGCATTTACTCTGTGGCCAGGCACTGTACTAAGCTCTGGGGTGGATACAAGCAAGGCGGGTGGGACACGGACCCTATCCCACATGAGGTTCACACCTCAATTCCCATTTGACAGGTGAGAGAACTGAGGTATGAAGGCGTGAAGTGGCTTGCCCAAAAGTCACACAGCAGACAAGCGGCAAGCAGTGGGGCCGGGGTTAGAACCCATGATCTTCTGACTCCCAGGCCCAGGATCTATCCACTACACCATACTGCTTCTTCCAAGGTCTCACAGCAGGTAAGCACTCCTGACCTTGAGCTCTTTCCACTGGGCCATACAGTTTTTTCCAGTTGGGTAGTTCTGCTGACCAGCTCAACCTGTTTTTTTTCCCTGGTAAATCCCTGACAAGCTGCAAATCTAAGCCGGGAGTAGAAGGACAGGACAATGAAGGCAACCCAGCCTTTCAGCACCTCATCCAGGGGGTGACTGTGTGTGTGTGTTTAGTGTGAGGAAACAAGGCTCTCTCTCTGTGAGTGTGTATGTGTGTGTTTTCTTTGTACTCTCCTCTAACACGGGACTTTGCGGACACTAAGCTGAGGCTGTTGAAATACATCCAGAGCACATCAGAAAGCTCTGGCCTCAAAATGCGTTTTGCATTTCTCGCTGTTGCTGTAGCCATCTTTTTGGAGTGCCTGAACTGAGAAGCAGTGTGGCCTGACAGAAAAACAGCCCTGGCCTGGGAGTCAGAGGACCTGGGTTCTAATCCCGGCTCCGCCACTTGTCTGCTCTGTGACCTTGGGCAAGTTGCTTCACTTAATTGTTCACTTTTTGGGTCTCAATTTTGTTAACTGAACTGGCGATTAAATATGTTTCCCTCTCCTACTTGGATTATGAGACCCACCAGTTTCCTCATTTGTGAAATGGGTATTCAAATACCTGTTCTGTCTCCAACTTAGATTGTGAACTCCATGTGGGGACGGGGACTCTATCCAACCTCACTGTGTTTGTATCTAGCCCAGTGCTTACTACAGCGCTTACCACATACCGTAGTCATCATCAATCATCAAACCATGATGCCTACGTTTCCCTGGAGACCCTCAGGAACCTTGGACCCGGGGAATATGTGCAGCCTGGATTGTGGCTTGTGACTGTGGTGATCTTTTTGAGAGATCAATGAACCAATAACGTTTAGTGAGCGCTTCCTCTACACAGCGCACTGTACTAATTGCACTGTACTACACTGTATTGAACTGATCATTTGGGAAAGTACAAAAGAGTTGGTGTAGTCTCTCCTGCTTAGACTGGGATCTCCATGTGGAACCCGGGACCGTGTCCCATATGATTATCTCGAGTCTGCCCCATTGCTCAGTACAGTGCTTGGCACACAGTAAGTACTTAACACAAATACCATAATAGTAATTAGGAGTTGAGATGATCCCTGCTCTCAAGGTATTTACATTTGAGCGGTTTGTTCCTCTTTTCTGTTTTGCTGGTTAATTATGGTATTTGTTAAGCGCTTACTATGTGCCAGGCACTATACTAAGAGCTGGGGTAGATACAATCAAGTCAGGTTGGACACAGTCCCTGCCCCACGTGGGGCTCACAGTCCTAATCTCCATTTTACAGATGAGTTAACTGAGGCCCACAGAAGTAAAGTAACTTGCCCAAAAGTCACACAGCAGACAAGTGGTGGAGCCGGGATTAGAACTTGATCCGTCTCGCGATGACATATGTGCCATATGTCTCTGATTGATGCACCACTTCTCTCTAGTAAGGCTTTCCAGCAGTTTTTTGTTTTTGTTTTAATTTTTGAATGGTATTTAGTAAGCACTTACTATGTGTCAAGCACTGTTCTAAGCACTGGGGTAGATATGAGTTCATCAGGTTGGCCACAGTCCTTGTCCCACATGGGGCTCACAGTCTAAGTTTAAGGGAGAGCGGGTATTGAATCCCCATTTTACAGGTGAGGAAACTGAGGCCCAGAGAAGGGAAGTGATTTCCCCAAGGTTACCCAGCAGGCAATTGGCAGAGTCAGGTTTTAGAAGCCAGGTCCTCTGACTCCCAAGCCCGTGCTCTATCCACCAGGCCCCTCTTGCTTCTCACTAAATTGGTTTGAAGTCCAGAGCTGATAGGGCTTCAAAAAGTCATTTAGTCCACGTCTCCTGCCTCCAGCCCAACTTGTACCTCTTCCACTTTCTATAGAATCCCTTAAATGCTTAGAAACAGTGCTTTGCACACAGTAAGTGCTCAATAAATACCACTGAATGAATGAATAAGTGTTACCCTTGGACATTCAGTTGCGTATTTCACTAGCCTCCCTCACAGGGCCTCTAGACTGTAAGCTCATTGTGGTCAGGAAATGTGTCGCCGGACTCTCCAAGGGCTCAGTCCAGTGCTCTGCACATAGTAAGCACTCATTGTGAATGAAGGTGACCCATCTGACCTTCCCTCATGTCACTAGGAGGTATCTTTTTTCTTCCCAGCTGAGAGGAGCTGCGTCTTTTACAGAGCCCACTGAGATGGGGGAAACCTACCCCAAGGTCATGCAGTGACTGTGCCTCCACCAGCCCCCCTTGCGATCTTGGCTTTCACATTGAGCTTTTCATCTCTCTATCTCATTTGAGAGCAATTAACCAAATCAATATTTTTTTTTTGCAAGCTTTGAGGACCTGCAAAGGCCCAGATCAACTCCAGCGTTACACCAGCGGCGTTTCAGTCTTGGCTGTTGCTGTTGATTTAGGTTCAGCTGGGCTGACTGAGCCCAGAGGGGGTCTGTTTCTTGGTTGGTTTGCTTTTTGTAATGGTATTTAAGGGCTTACTCTGTGCTAGGCATTTCGCTAGGAGGTGGATGATAGTGCAGGCAGGGTTGACAGTCCTTGCCCCACCCAGCCTCACAGTCTACAGTGGGAGGGGAACGTACTTAATCCTGGTTTACCGGTGTCAAAACTGAGGCACAAAGGAGTGAAGCGACTTGCCCAAGGTCACAGAGTGGGCTCAAGGTGGAACTGGGATTAGAACCCAGGTCCTCTGACTCCCAGGCCCGGGCTCTACCCATTGGAGAAGCAGCGTGGCTCAGTGGAAAGAGCATGGGCTTTGGAGTCAGAGGTCATGAGTTCGAATCCCAGCTCTGCCACTTGTCAGCTGTGTGACTGTGGGCAAGTCACTTAACTTCTCTGGGCCTCAGTTACCTCATCTGTAAAATGGGGATTAAGATTGTGAGCCCCATGTGGGACAACCTGATTCCCCAGTGTCTCCCCCCAGCGCTTAGAACAGTGCTCTGCACCTAGTAAGCGCTTAACAAATATCAACATTATTATTATTATTATTACTAGACCATGCTGCTTCTCTTCCTGGGTCTATATCCTGTGTACTTTCGGCTTTCTTAAGCCAGAGAAGCGGCTGATGGGAAAAAATCCATTTCTTAAGGGTAGCAGAGAGGGTCGTTTAAATACACGACCACCCCCTTCTCCTGGAAACGTTATCCAACCTCGGCTTCACTGACGTTGTCTTCTCCTGGTTCTCCTCCTATCTCTCTGGCTGCTCATTCTTCAGTCTCCTTCGTGGCTCCTCCTCTGCCTCCCACCCTCTAGCTGTGGGGGTCCCTCAAGGTTCAGTTCTGTGTCCCCTACTAGTCTCCATCTACACTCACTCCCTTGGAGAACTCATATCGCTCCCATGACTTCAACTACCACCTCTAAGCGGATGAAACCCCAATCTCCATCTCCAGCCCTGCTCTCCCTCCCACTCTGCAGCCTTGCATTTCCTCCTGCCTTCAAGACATCTCTTATTGGATGTCCTCCCATCACCTCAAACTAAGTCTAAAACAGAACTTCTTATCTTCCCAACAACCCCTGACCGTCCCCTGACTTTATCAGCACTGTTGAAGGCACCAACATCCTTCCTGTCTCACTAGCCTGTAACTTTGGGCGTTATCCTTGACTCCTCTCTCTCATTCAACCCACATATTCAATCCATCAATAAATCCTTTCAGTTAGACCTTCAGAACATCGCTAAAGTCTGCCTTTCCTCTCCCTCCAAACTGCCAGCACAGTAATTCAAGTACTTATCCTCTCTCGCCTGGATTACCGTTATCACCCTCCTTGCTGACCTCCTAGCCTCCTGTCTCTCCCCAGTCCAGTCCCTACTTTACTCTGCTGCCTGGATCATTTTTCTACAAAAACATTCAGGGCACATTTCCCCACTCCCAGAACTTTCAGGGGTGGCCCACCCACCTCCGTATCAAACAAAACTCCTTACCGGCGGCTTTAGGGCTCTCAATTACCTTGCCCCTTCTCTACCTCACCTCACTACTCTTCTACTACAACCCAGCCCAACGCACTTTCTCCTCTAATGCCAACCTTCTCAATGTACCTCAAACTCGTCTATCTTGCCGCTAACCTCTTCCCCTCTTGCTTCTGGCCTGGAAGAACTCCCTCTTCATATATGACAGTCCACCCCTCTCCCCGCCTCCCAAAGTCTTATTGAAGGAACATTCCCTCCAAGAAGCCTTCCCTGACTAAGCCCTCCTTTTCTTTTCTCCCAC
This sequence comes from Ornithorhynchus anatinus, assembly GCF_004115215.2. Classification (NCBI taxonomy): domain Eukaryota; kingdom Metazoa; phylum Chordata; class Mammalia; order Monotremata; family Ornithorhynchidae; genus Ornithorhynchus; species Ornithorhynchus anatinus. The sequence goes on along the minus strand of NC_041728.1, from coordinate 34,452,330 downwards.
TCCCATTCTGCATCGCCCTGACTTGCTCCCTTTATTCATCCTCCTCCCACCCCCACAGCACTTATGTACAGATCTGTATTTCATTTGTAATATTAATGTCTGTTTCCCCGCCTAGACAGTAAACTCATTGTGGGCCGGGAATGTCCCTGTTTATTACTGTATCACACTCTCCCAAGTACAGTGCTCTGCCCATAGAAAGTGCTCAATAAATACAACTTACTGATTCCCTCCTTCAGCCTACTGGGAAGTTGAGATGCCTCGGAGAAACCCAGGGAGGCCCTCGAGGCAGAGGGTAGACCATCCACCTGCTGGATTCCCTGGTGCCAGGTTAGGGCTAATGGTCAGCATGTTCTGCCCCTCCCTGTTCACCGACCCCTGGCCCACGTCTTGTCTCTGGCCTGGAATGCCCTTCCTCCTCAAATCTGGCAGACATTTACTCTGCCCCGCTTCAAAGCCTTATTGAAGGCCCATTTCCTCCAAGAGGCCTTCCAGACTAAGCCCCACTTTTTCCCTCATTGCTCCTTTGCCATTTCCGCCCTCTCCCAGCCGCATAGCACTTATGTACATATCTGTCAATTTGTATTGATGTCTCTCTCCCCAGCTCTAGACTGTGAGCTTGTTGTGGGTAGGGAATGTCACTTTACTGTTGTATTGGTACTTTCTCAAGTGCTTAGTTCAGGGCTGTGCACACAGTAAGCGTTTAAATAAATATGGTCGAATTGAATGAATGAATGAACGAACCGGGCAAGCCCCTGTGGCGCCCTGGGGCCGGTTCCGAACTAACGTTCTTGGCAGGTTTGTCCGGCCCCCTTCGGTGGTCCCTCTGGTGTCCCATCCCGAATGCTTTGTGGCGATGTCCCCTTGGGGCCTTCCAGTCTCAGCTCCCGAAGGGCCAGGGGTTGATTCCCTCAGTGACCCAGCCCCATCCTGGGGCCCTCCCGGTTTCCACTACCTTCTCAGCCTCCACCCTTCACACACAGCCGGACGCTACCCTGAGGCCGAGGGGAGCTTCAGATAATAATAATAATAATTGCAGTATTTGTTAAGCACTGAAATATTGTACTAAGCAGTGGGGTGGGATACAAGCAAATTAGGTTGGATGCTACAGTCCCTGTCCCACATGGGTCTCCTAGACTTAATCCCCATTTTCCAGATGAGGGAACCGAGGTACAGAAAATGAAGTGACTCTCCCAAGATCACACAGCAGCAGACAAGTGGCAGAGCCAGGATTAGAACCCAAATTCTTCCGATGGGACATGCTGAGATCAGAGCGAGACAGTCCTTCCTCTGTGACCAGCTCCCTTCCCGGATGGAGACCGATGGTGGCTTTTTGCTTTTATCCACGGTCTCCCCAGCTCTTCAACATTAAAAGGGCAAATGGCGGGTCTGGGAGCCAAATTACCATCTCTGGGAAGAATCACACTCCTCTTTCTGAGACTTCTAGCCACAGCAGCGAAAAGCGAGGCCAAGAGGTAGAAATCCTTTTTCCCACTCTCTGGGGCTGGGGGTACTAAGTCTCGGAAGCAGAAACGATCCATTCTCCCAGAAACCCACCATTCTAACGGAGCCGGGCCAAACTCTAAGGGGGAATCCCCCATGACGGACTTAAACAGCCCCCGAGGTGACTTTGGTGCCAAAGCATTCCACAACCAAACTGCTGTCCTCCTGGAGAGGTCCTTGGACCCAACTGCATTGCTCTTGCCACATAAATCTTTGCTTTCTTCCCTTTCTCTCAGTGGTCCGGGGGGTCCGGACTGGATAGTGAAATGGCCGGTTTCTGATTGCTTTGTTCTTTTTTTAAAAAGGGGATCTGATTTCATTGATCCTGTTAACTGGAACTCACAGGGAGGCAGAGGGCGGGAGGAAGCTTAGGGCCTTCTGGGAGAATCCCCCTCCGGGCGTGGGGGCAAAGGCTGGGAATGTGGGGAGGGCAAGGGGGAGAGGAGGAGATGAAGGGGAAGGGAAGCAGCATGACCTACTGGAAGAGAAGACCACTGGCCTGGGAGTCAGGAAGACCTAATTCCGGCTCTGTCACGCGTCCACTGGGTGACCTTGAGAAGTCACTTCACTTCTCCATGCCTCAGTTACCTCATCTGTAAAATGGGGATCGAGACTGTGAGCCCCACGTGGGACAGGGATTGGGTCCAACTCGATCAGCTTGGAACTACCCCAACGCTTAGTGAAGCGCCTGGCACGTAGCAAGCACTTAACAAATACCTTTAAAAAAAAAAGGGTGGAGACTAGAGGTCCCTAATTCCTACTACCCAAAGAGTACTTGGGGTGGGGTGGGGTAAGGGAGAATAGAAGCTTCTAAAATGCAACTGTATCTGGGGTGGAGAAGCAAAAGCATCAGCCGCCTGGCAGGCAGCCTAATGGATCGGGGGGGGGGGGGGGAGGGGGGGGAGACGCTGTTTTGCTGATATTTCCAGCTTTTAGGAGGGGACAGACAGTCCTGACTCCTCCTCCTCCCTGGATTTGTTACTACTACAGCAGCCCTGGGCCCAAGGTGTTTGCGGGAGAGAAGGGGAGACTCAAAGGGCCCTCGGGTGGGTTAGAACTGGAGCCCACCCACTGCATGGTCAACAAAAGGAGGGGATACCCCTCTCCCCCCTCCCCTGAGGACTTGGCCTGCTCAGAGCTGCTAGTTGGGGTGACCGCCGGGCCTGGGAAGGGGTGGAGAGGGGAGCCCCCTCTGCCAGGGTTCTGCCCCGGAGGGACAGGGCAGTGCCCCGCTTTTTTTGGCAAGGAGCAGAAACAAAGAGAGCACGCGCTTGGAATACCCCATAGGCCACCATTATGCAGCCATACCAGTTCCCTCACACAGTCGCCCACACTCCAAGGCTCACGCATTCCTCCCGCCCCCCCAATTCTGCCTCCCCTCGGCCATTCCGAAAGGTTACGGGAAAGTGGGTTCTTGCCGCAACAGCAGATTGATTCTTCCAGGATCTCTCCCAGGTGAGGTTGGACCGTGTTGATCCCGGCATACCACTGCCCCCCCCCCCGGAAAGGGCCCCTCTTTCCTTCTAACTAATAATAATAATAATAATAATAATGGTGTTTGCTAAGCACTATGTGCCAGGCACTCTTCTAAGTGCTGGGGTGGATCTGAGGAAATAGGGTTTGTATATATTCCCTGTCCCACGTGGGGCTCACGGTCTCAATTGCCATCTGACAGTTGAGGGAACTGAGGCTCAGAGAGGTGTAGTGACTCACCCAAGGTCACCCGGCAGACAAGTGGCAGAGCCGGGATTAGAACTCACAACCTTCTGACACTCAGGCCCCTGCTCGATCCACTTACACCATGCTGCTTTTCTCTGTCGTATTGTACTCTGTCAAGGGCTTAGTATTCTGCTCGGCACACAGTAAGTGCTCAATAAGTGTGGTTGATCGATTGGCTTCCCCCTGCCCGGGGTGCCACCCCTCCTCTGCCACCTGTCTGTTGGGTGACCTTGGGCAAGTCACTTCACTTCTCTGGGCTTCAGTTCCCCCATTTATAAAATGGGGAATGAGACTGTGAGCCCGAAGTACTATGTCCCATTTGATTTGCTTGTATCCACCCCAGAACTCAGTACAGTGCCTGGCACATAGTCAGTGCTTAACAAATATCATTATTATCATTATTATTATTAGGGTAGAGTGAAAATGCTGAGGTAGCGGCCGCTTTCAGGTTTTCACTTGGGCATTTAGTGTAAGATATGATTCCCCCACCGGCCTGGTTGATCAGTAAACCTTTCTACAATCTTGTTCTAGATCCCTCTAGACTTGTAAGCTTGTTGTGGGCAGGGAATGCATCCGTTGATTGGTGTATCGTACTCTCCAAAGCGCTTAGTATGGTGTTTTGTATAGAGTAAGGGCTCAATAAATAAGATTGAATTGAATCCTTCCACCTCCAGCGTGGCTCAGTGGAAAGAGCATGGGCTGGGGAGTCAGGAGATGTGGGTTCTAATCCTGGTTCTGCCACTTGTCGGCTGTGTGACTTTGGGCCAGTCACTTCACTTCTCTGTGCCTCAGTCACCTCATCTGCAAAACGGGCCTTAAGACTGTGAGCTCCAAATGGGAAACTCACCTCCTCCTTAAAACTCACCTCCTCCAAGAGGCCTTCCCAGACTGAGCTCCTCTTCTCCCTCTACTCCCTCTGCCACCCCCCCTTACCTCTCCGCAGCTAAACCCTCTTTTTCCCCTTTTCCCTCTGCTCCTCCACCTCTCCCTTCCCATCCCCACAGCACTGTACTCGTCCGCTCAACTGTATATATTTCCGTTACCCTATTTATTTTGTTAATGAATTGTACATCGCCTTGATTCTATTTAGTTGCCATTGTTTTTACGAGATGTTCTTCCCCTTGATGCTGTTTATTGCCATTGTTCTTGTCTGTCCGTCTCCCCCGATTAGACTGTAAGCCCATCAAACGGCAGGGGCTGTCTCTATCTGTTGCCGACTTGTTCATCCCAAGCGCTTAGTACAGTGCTCTGCACATAGTAAGCGCTCAATAAATACTATTGAATGAATGAATGAATGACAACCTGACTACCTTGTATCTCCTCCAGCTCTTAGAACAGTGCTTGGCACATAGTAAGTACCCAACAAATACCATGATCAACATAATAATAATAATTATTATCTCCTGGAGGGAACTCCCAGCCCTGAGAAGTAAATGTCTGACTTGGCTGAAAAGATGGTAAGCTGGCTGTGGGCAGGGAATGTATCTACTGACTCTATTATACTTGTCCTCTCCCAAGTGCTCGGGGACAACCTGATTACCTTCTATCTACCCCAGCGCTTAGAACAATGCCAAGCACATAGTAAGCACTTAATAAATACCATAATAATTATGCAAAATAGTTATTAACATAATAAGTATACAGTGTCCAATTAAGTGCTCAATCAATACCCTTGATTGATTTATATTAATGTCTGTCTCCCTTCTAGTCTGTAAACCTGTTGTGGGCAGGGAATGTGTCTACAACCTCTGCTCTATTGTCCTCTCCCAAGCATTCAGTACAGCGCTCTGCACATAGGAAGCCCTCAATCAATACCACTGATTTATAGTAATGCCCGTCTCTCCCCTCTATGCTGTAAGCCCATTGCGGGCAGGGAAAGTTGTCCACCAATTCTGCTCCATTGTCCTCTCCCAACCGCTTAGTACAGCACATAGTAAGCACTCATTCAATACCGTTGATTGATGGATAAGCGGGGAGAGAATGCGGCATAATCCAGGTCGAAGCTTGAACCCTAATCCTTTAAATGGGAGGAGTCCCTGCATCAACCCGGAGTCTCCGGGATGGGGAGAGGGGCTAGGACCGTTTGGGGAAAGGAGAGAGCAAAGCCACCTTCTCCTCCCTGAGATGGCTGAAACTTATCTGTGCTGTGACCTTGGGCGAGTCACTTCACTTCTCTGCCTTTCAGCTCCCTCATCTGTCAAATAGGGTTTGAGCCCCACGTGGGACAAGGTTTGGGTCCAACCCCATTTGCTTGCATCTACCCCAGCGCTTACTACAGCGCCTGGGCCCATCGTAAGTGCTTAACAAAGAAGGCGCTTATTATTATTATTATTATTGTTATTACCAAAGGGAGGTTTGCCCTCTGCCTGGAGGAGAAGGACAAGCAGGGGAAGGGGGTGGTCTTAGAGGGGTCGTCACATGGGAGGGGAGGCGTCGAGCCGCTGTGGTCCAGGGAGCCCGGTAGCCGCGGTGACCCTCCGGCCCGGAGGAGGCCGGGCCATTCCTGGCCGGTCCAGGCCGGGGATGCCCACCCCCTTCCCCCTACCCCTCACAGGTGGAGCGGTTGCCGCAGGGTGGGTCGGTCCGGTCCACCCTCGCCCCTTCCAGACCCCACCTGCCCGCCCAAGTTATTTGGGGCAGGGGAGGGCGAGTCCAGCGTCCATTCCTTCCTCCACCCACTCTACCTCCCTCCATCCCTCCCTCCTTCCTCTATATCCATCCATCCCTCCCTCTTTCCTCTATCCATCCATCCCTCCCTCTTTCCTCTATCCATCCCTCCATCCCTCCCTCCTCTATCCATCCATCCTTCCCTCCCTTCCTCCCCTCCTCCCCTCCATCCCTCCCTCCTCCTTCTATCCATCCCTCCCGGGGTGGCCAGGGAATGTGCCCGTTTGTGGTTCTATTGTCAGGTCCCAACGGCTTGGTCCAGGGGTCCTCCCGCAGTAAGCGCTCCGTCGATGCGACCGAATGAACGAAGCGGTCCACCGGGGTATGTAGTCAGCGCTTGCTGGTCGCTGGCGCCCCTACCGGACGCCTGGAGTGGGTGGCCCCGAATCCCGCCCTCGGGCCATCCCTGGACCTGGCGGGGAGGAGCCTCCCCCCCCCCCAAAGGGGGCCAGGTGCGGGGCGAGCCGGTCCCTGGGCGGGGGCGACTGACCTGCCAGGCTGTTGTAGCAGTCGACCTCTATTGCTTCGACGAGCTGGGCCTGATGGTGGGCGAGGGCGGGGGTCCGGGGGTGGGCGGGCAGGCCCTTGAGCTCCAGGAGGGCGCGGTGGTACTTGCCGATGGCCTCGCGGAATTTCTTGTCTTTGTAGCACTGCGCCCCTTGGCTCTTGAAGTCCTGGGCGCGCTGGATCACCTCCCCGGGACCCCGACCCCGACGGACGGACTCCCCGCCCCGAAGCCCCCTCCTCCTCCTCGTCCTCCCCGCCCTGCCCCTCCTGCAGCTGCTGCATTTCCTGCAGCTCCTCCTGCAGCTCCTCCTGGAGCCGGTCCTGCGGCCGGTCCTGGGGGCGGTCCTGGGGGCCCGCGGCGGCTGGAGGGTCTTGGGGCGGGGGGCCGGGGGCAGCCCTCCCCGAGGCCCGGCTCTTCCTCTCCATGTCCGGGGGAGGGTCCCGAGGGGGTCCGGTCGGGTTCAGCGCCTCCCCAGCTCAAGACTGGCCGTCGCCCCCCTGGCCGACCTCCTGCCTCTGCCGCCCATTCTTCTTGCCAGCGGCCGGAGAGTGCTCCTGCCCACCCGTCTGCCCGCTCTGCCCGCCCGCCTGCCTGCCTGCACACCCTCCTCTCTCTCCCTCCGCCCTCCTCCTCCTCCTCCGTCCCTCCGCCCCTCTTCCCTCCTCCCCTCTTCCTCACCCTTTCCTCCTCCCGCCCTTCTTCCCCTCTTTACCCTCCCCTTTTCCCTCCTCCTCCCTCCCTCTTCCCCTTCTTCCTCCCTCACCCTTTTCTCCCCTTCTCCTCCCCCTTTTCCCATCTTCCCCCCCTTCTTCACCTGTCCCCTTCTTCCCCCTTTCCTCTTTCCCCTCTCCCCCTTTTTTCCCCTTCCCTTCTTTCTCCTCCCTCTTCTTCCCCCTTTTCCTCTTCCCCCTTTTCCTCCCCTTCTTCCCTCTTCCTCCTCCCTCTTTCCCCCCTCCCTTTTTTCCCTCTTCCCCTCCCTCTTCTTCCCCTCCCCTCTCTTTCCCCCCTTTCCCTCTTTCCCCTCTCCCCCCTTTTTCTCTTCCCCCTTTTTTCCCTCTTTCCCCCCTCCCCCCAAGGCCTCCCTTCGTCCTCTCTCCGCCCTGCCCCGCCCGGCTATGAATGAATGAATGAATGAATGAATGGAGGGGTCCAGTCGCTGGGGTGGTTGGGGCGATGCTGGGTTTTGAGGCGTGAGGGAGAGAGAGAGAGGTGTCTCCCCCGCCCCACCCCAGGCCGGCGTCCACACAGTCGGCCTCTGGAACACAACGGGGAAACAGCAAAGAAATGAACGTGTGGCCGGCCGCCCTACACACAACACTACAGGACACGACACGAGACACAACGTGAATCGGATGGAGGAGGGGGACAGGCGACAAAAAAGCCCCCGACACCTTCTTGCAATTTCAGGCAGGCACACGGATCCTTAAAGGAGCCGCCTGCCTTTTCAGGGCTCAGGCTGGGCTTGGGTTGTGGGGGAGGAGGGACTGTACTGAGCGCTTCTTCCGGGGTGGGCCCCTCACTAGGTGAGCAAGGCCCTCGGGATGGTGTCTGTGGGGTGTGGAATGTACCTGCCGGGGGGTGGTGGGGCAGACACAGGCAGAGTGAGAGTGTGTTCTTCTTGAGTCATCAAACAAACAACAAAAAAGAAAACACCGGTTCCCACTTGGTCATCCAGTTCACCGGTTAACTCCTTCTAGGCAGAGAACCTGTCTGCTCGTTCTGTTTTTACTGTGCTCTCCCAAGCGTTTAATTCAGTACTCTGCACACAGTAAGTGCTCAATGAATAGCATTGGTTGATTGGTCCAGTTAATCCAGTGGTGTTTATTGGGCCTTTACAACGGTGCAGGGCACTGTATCAAGCGCTTGGGAGAGCAGCTGAGGCAACAGCTATACCTTTAAAGTGTTATTCCCCATTCTAAATTGCCGGTGATCTCTGGAGACAGCTAATTGATCCTTAGGAGACTAGCAGACAAATACATAAGGGGCAAAAATAGTGTGGTATAGAAGGCTGAAGTCTACGTCTCGGCCTACTGCTGTCTTGCCAAAGCGGGACGGGGGGGCCGGTCTCGGAGTTACAGCAAGGGGCCGGGAACGAGGTGGGGGTTCTTGGCTGCTGAAAGACCAGGCCTTAGCTGAAGGAGGGCAAAGTGAGGGCTCTGGGTGGCTTCCACTGGCCTTTCCTCCGTTTCTGTATTTTGGGGTAGGGGCTCTGAGAGAGTGGCAAGTGTGCGGCACATTGCCAGGTGGGATCCCCCTGCCCAGCTCCTCAATAATAATCATTACTGTGGTATTTGCTCTGTGCTTTCTTTGCACTGTACTAAGCACTGGGGTGGATACCAGCAAATCTGGTTGGACACAGTCCCTGTCCCTGTCCCAGTCTCAATCCCCATATTCCAGATGAGGAAACTGAGGCGTGAAGTGATTTGCCCAAGGGCGCAAAGGAGACAAGTGGCAGAGCTGGGATCAGAACCCACCACCTTCTGACTCCCAGGCCCATGTTCTAGCCACTGTGCCATGCTGCTTCTCTGTGCCACACTGCAGCATTGTCAATATTGGTGGTCATTTCAGTGTTTGCATTTTTTTGAATAGTATTTAAGCGCTTACTCTGTGCCAGGCACTGTACTGAGCACTGGGGTAGATACAAGATAATAGGGTTGGACACTAACCCTGTCTCACAAAGGGCTCGCGGTACTCACCCTTGTTCTACATACGAGGTAACAGAGACCAAAGTGACTTGCCCAAGATCAAACAGCAGTCAACTAGTGGACCTGGGATTAGAACCCAGGTCCTCTGACTCCCAGAGACATACTCTTTCCCCTAGGCCATGCTGCATTTCACTGAGCTCATTTTTATATCAATCGATAGTATTTACTGAGTGCTTACTGTGTGCAGAGCACCTTACTGAGCATTTGGGGGAGAACACTTCTCTGTGCCTCAGTTCCCTCATCTGTAAAATGGGGATGAAGACTGTGAGCCTCACGTGGGACAACCTCATTCCCCTGTATCTACCCCAGCGCTTAGAACAGTGCTCTGCACACAGTAAGCGCTTGACAAATACCAACATTATTATTATTGCACTGCAACGGAATTGGCAGTTACATTCCCCGCCCACAGTGAGTTTACAGTCGAGAGGGGAAGACAGACATCAATAGAGATAAAGGAGTAATTTATAGTATATAATTTAAATATATGTACATGTCTTTATTGTTCACCTTAGCACTCCCTCTTCCCTCTAGACCCTAAACTCACCATCTGCCCCTCTAGACTGTAAACTCATGGGCAGGGAAAGTGTCTGCTTTATATCGGCAATCACAATAGTAGTCATAATAATAATGGTATTTATTAAGCGCTTTCTATGTACCAACCACTGTTTTAAGCACTGGGGTTGATACAAGGTAATCAGGTTGGACACAGTCCCTGTCCCATGTGGTGCTCACAGTCTTCATCCCCATTTTACAGATGAGGCAACTGAGGCCCACCCCCCAGGGTCACATCTGGGGAATTTCCAGTACTCTTCCAATCTCAGCTACAGGAGGGAGAGTCAGGCTTGTCCATTCCATTTCCAGCTTGGGCAGTGGCTAGCAAGCGGAAGGCCATCTGCTACAAATCAAAACTCAACCCGTGCTGGGCGGTAGCGGCATAGGAGAGAGTCGAGGATGGAAACTCAGGTTTACTGTGCGGAATGTGGCGATGGTAAACCGCTTCCGGATTTTTACCAAGAAAACTGAATGGATTCACTACCGGGACGATTGCAGATGGAGAGCCGGGCATTCTGGTAGAGATGCATTCTTGGTGTCGCTATGGATCAGAAACGACTTGATGGCATAAGACAGGACAGGACAACTGAGGCCCAGAGAAGTGAAATGACATGCCCAAGGTCACCCAGCAGCAGACAATGACAGAGCTAGGATCAGAACCCACATCCTCTGACTCTCAAGCCCATGCTCCTTCCACTAGGCCACGCTGTGCCCTGCACATAGTAAGCACTCAATAAATACCCTTGATTGATTGATTGATTGATTATGAGAAGGGAACCTGTCTGCTAATTCTGTTGTCTTCTCCTAGGAGCTGTATGGTTCTTTGCACAAAGTACACACTCAATAGATATCATCGATTGATTGACTGATTGATTGAGTGCCTCTTAAGGGGGAGTCATTGTCACCTGAGCTGGATCTGGGAGTGTTTCTCCAAGTTTGCCTAGACCCCTCTCCTTGCTAGAGCTGAAATAATTTTTAATGAGAATTTGTCATGGTTAAAGAGGCCTTTTTAGGCCCAGCCACTCCACACCGACATTGAGTTTGTCCCCACCTGGGTTGCAGTATGTCCTTCTGCTGTGTACATGTCCACAAGAGGAAAACTTCGTACCCATGAAGCTTTCTCTCTGTTTTTTTTTTTTGGTATTTCCTAAGTGCCTAGTCTCTGCCAGGCAACGTACTAAGCGCTGGGACAGAAACAACAGCATGGCATAGTGGATTGAGCCTGGGTCTAGGCGTCAGTAGGTCATGGGTTCTAATCCCGCTCCGCCACATGTCTCCTGTGTGACCTTGGGCAATTTGCTTCACTTCTCTGGGCCTCAGTTGTCTTGTCTTATGTCATCGAGTCATTTCAGACCCATAGTGACACCACGGACACATCTCTCCCAGAATGCCCCGCTGTCCATCAGCAGTCGTTCTGGTAGTGGATCGTAGAGTTTTCTTCGTCAAAAGCCAGAAACGGTTTTCCATCACCATCTTCCCCTCAGTAAACTCGAGTCTCCACTTCGACTCTCCCATGCTGCTGCCACCCACTACGGGTGAGTTTTGATTTGTAGCAGATGGCCTTCTACTCGCTAACCACTGCCCAAACTAGGAATGGAAGGGGTAGGCCTCTGCTTGACTCTCCCTTCTGCAGCTGAGGACTGGTAGAGGACTGGAAACTCTCCAGGTGTGACCCTGAGAGGGGGGCCTCAGTTATCTATCTGTCAAATAGGGTTTCGAGACCATGAGCCCGACGTGGGATAGAGACTGTGTCCATCCCGATTTGCTTGTATCCACCCCAGGGTTTAGTACAGTTCTTGGTTCATAGTAAGCGCTTACCAAAGTTATTATTATTATTACAACATAATCAGGTCCCACGTGGAACTCTCAGCCTTCAACGTCATTTTCCAGATGAGGGAACTGAAACCCAGAGAAGTAAAGTGACTTGTCCAAAGTCACACAGCAGACAAGCAATTAGAAGCCAAGTCCTTCTGAAGTCCAGGCCTGGGCTCTAGCCACTAGGCCACGCTGCTTCTCTGTGTTTGTGTCTTTCGCGGTGGGGAGGAGTCTGCCTCTCCAACCTCACCTCTGCATGTGAAAGTTCTGTTAGCCTGTTGAATAATCCTCTCCCCAAGCTTTGCCTCTTCTCTCCTTGAAGTGGTTGTCCTTACAAATGGTAAAAGTATATATTTGAATCGCTCTTGCTGTAACCTCAGTCATGCAGGTCTTGGTCTCATGCCAACTAGAGCTATTTTTGGAGTGTTTCTAATTGCATCCTACCTCACGGTTTACCTGGGAAAATTACAGCATTTCCATCACCGGCTTTTACCCAACTCCAGAAACATTCACTGCTTCAGGCTGGATAGGGCTTAATCCAGTGCTCTGCACACAGTTAGCGATTGCTAAATACTATGGGTGGAAGGATGGATCATTGGAAAGTCTCAGGGGGCTGATGCTATCGTTCACGCTATCCTGGCTAGTTCTGACAGTTCTGTAGTTTCCCGTCTTAGCTCCGATCATAGCTCAGAACTTTGTCTGAAACTTCTGAGGAGGACCGGTAGTTGGGCGGTTATTTTTGAATTTTAGAAATAGGAAATAATAACCATCCTTCTCCTGATCGAGAATCTCGAGAACCCCATGCCTTTAAAAAAAATACACATCATATTTTCCATATTATAAAAAAGTTGCCTTTCAACAGGCCCCAACCTGCAAGAGCAGCAAAAGCCAGAAGAACCATCTCATTTTGATTCTAAGAATGCTAGTTTTTTTGTTTTATTTGACTTTTAGCTGTGTTCAATCAGTGATATTTATTGAGCGCTTACTGGGTGCAGAACACTGTACTAAGTGCTTGGAAGAGAACAATATGACAGAGTCGGTAGACATGTCAGATGTTGGAGGCCCTGTCCTCGTCCTGAACATCTGTTGGATGCTTACTATGAGCGTGAGGTCATTCTGGGTATGTGAAAATATATGTAAAAATGAGATAAGCCAGTCCCTGCCCTTTAGGAACCCACTCTAGGCAGGTGAGGGAAAGACAAAATACAAACAGTGGAACCTACCTGTGATCTGTGAGATTGATCACAGTAACACAGACATTCTCCTCATTCCCCCTCTCCCCTCCCTTCTGCCCTCCCCTGGATCTCCCCCCACTTCCCAGCCCAGTGAAGAAAAATGCCAACTGACCAAATCTTCACCCGTCCATCCTTCTTGTGGGGGTCATGGCTCTGCAGTGTTCATTCATTCATTCAATAGTATTTATTGAGCGCTTACTATGTGCAGAGCACTGTACTAAGCGCTTGGGATGAACAAGTCGGCAACAGATAGAGACAGTCCCTGCCCTTTGACGGGCTTACAGTCTAATCCGGGGAGACGGACAGACAAGAGCAATGACAATAAACAGCGTCAAGGGGAAGAAACATCTCGCCAGTGTTCAACAATGCAGGACAGAGGGCTTGGGAGTCTAAACTCTCAAACTCCCAGGCAGCCAGCATGTATGTGTGTGTGTGTCTTTCTTTTTGCTTTCTTTCTTTCTCTAACTCTCTCTTTCTCTCTTATTTTTCTCCTCTCCCTCTCTTTCTCCCTATCTTTTTCTCTCAATCTTGCTCTTTCTCCCTCTCTCTATCTTTCTGTCTCCCTATCTTTTTCTGTCTCTTTCTCCCTCTCCCTCCCGCCCCCGCCTCCCCCGCCCCCATGTAGCATCTCTAACAACATTTTCTCCCTCTGGGAAAGCATTTCACTGTACTCCAAAGCAGCTGAAGCATTTAGTATGCGGTAGGTTTTGTAGTTTATGCAAAGCCGTTTGCCTAATATTAAGGTAATTTGAAGAGAAAAAAAGATATTTTGAGAGTATCATTCAAATGAAGAGTGTGATGAAGCGATATTATTGGCTCCATTTTGGTTGTGGGGAAATTGTTTATGCAGGCCCTGGTGGTGGAGCAAGATATGAAAATAATAATAATGATGGTATTTGTCAAGTGCTTACTATGTGCCAAGCACTGTTCTAAGAACTGGGGTATGTACAAGGTAATCAGGTTGGACACAGTCCCTGTCCCACATGGGGCTCACAGTCCCAATCCCCATCTTACAGATGAGGTAACTGAGGCACTGAGGCTTGTGCCCAAGGTTACACAGCAGACAAGTGGCAGAGCTGGGATTAGAACCCATGACCTCTGACTCCAGGACTATAATCTTGCCACTAGGCCATGATATCTCACGTTGGTAGTGTGTCTTCCCTCAGTGCCTGTGGACCATTAGAACAGCAGAACTCATGAGTGTTGCTTCCTTTTTTTTATGGTATTTGTAGAGCCCTTACTATGTGCCAGACACTGTACTACGCGCTGGGGCGGGTACATGCTAATAAGGTTGGACACAGTCCTCGTCCCACATGGTGCTCACAGCCTTAATTCCCTTTTACAGATGAAGGAACTGAGGCTTGGAGAAGTGAAGTGACTTGACCAAAGTCACATGGCAGACAAGTGGCAGAGTCGCGATTAGAACCCAGATCTGCCTAACTCCCAGGTCCATGCTCTTTGTACTAAGCCTCACTGCTCCTTTCATTTGGACCACCACAGAATTTCCATGCAGCAAGAGAGAGAGAGAGAGAGAGAGAGAGAGACAGTGGCGTGGCTTAGTGGAAAGAACACAGGCCTGGGAGTCAGAGGGTTTGGGATGTAATCCTGGCTCTACCACTTGTCTTCTGTGTGACCTTGGGCAAGTCATTTAACTTCTCTGGGTCTCAGTTTCCTCATCTATAAAATGGGGATTCAATCCCTCCTACTGAGTTGGTGAACGCAATAAAGGAGAGGGGCTCTGTCCAATCTGACTAACTTGAATCTACCCCAGTGCTTAGTACAGTGCTTGACTCAGAGTAAGCACTAAATAAATACTATCATTATTAGAGATTTGGAAAAACCGAGCAACACAGATCAAGAGAAATGAGTATCTATGCCAATGTCGAGCGTCTAATTTAGTCCTCTGTGCACAGTAATAATAATAATGTTGGTATTTGTTAAGCGCTTACTATGTGCCGAGCACTGTTCTAAGTGCTGGGGTAGACACAGGGGAATCGGGTTGTCTCACGTGGGGCTCACAGTTTTAATCCCCATTTTATTAATTCATTCCATAGTATTTATTGAGCGCTTCCTATGTGCAGAGCACTGTACTAAGCGCTTGGAATGAACAAGTCGGCAACAGATAGAGACAATCCCTGCCATTTGACGGGCTTGCAGTCTAATCGGGGGAGACAGACATACAAGAACAATGGCAATAAATAGAGTCAAGGGGAAGAACATCTCGTAAAAACAATGGCAACTAAATAGAATCGAGGCGATGTACATTTCATTAACAAAATAAATAGGGTAATGAAAATATATACAGTTGAGCAGCAAATACAGTGCTGAGGGGATGGGAAGGTAGAGCGGGAGGAGCAGAGGGAAATGGGGGGAAAAGAGGTTTATGCTGCGGAGAGGTGAAGGGGGGCGTAGAGGGAGTAGAGGGAGAAGGGGAGCTCAGCCTGGGAAGACCTCTTGGGGGAGGTGAGTTTTAAGTAGGGTTTTGAAGAGGGAAAGAGAATTAGTTTGGCGGAGGTGAGAAGGGAGGGCGTTCTGGGACCGCGGGAGGACGTGACCCAGGGGTCGACGGCGGGATAGGCGAGACCGAGGGACGGTGAGGAGGTGGGCGGCAGAGGAGCGGAGCGTGCAGGGTGGGCGGTAGAAAGAGAGAAGAGAGGAGAGGTAGGAAGGGGCAAGGTGATGTAGAGCCTTGAAGCCTAGAGTGAGGAGTTTTTGTTTGGAGCAGAGGTTGATAGGCAACCACTGGAGATGTTTAAGAAGGGGAGTGACATGCCCAGATCGTTTCTGCAGGAAGATGAGCCGGGCAGCGGAGTGAAGAACAGACCGGAGCGGGGCGAGAGAGGAGGAAGGGAGATCAGAGAGAAGGCTGACACAGTAGTCTAGCCGGGATATAACGAGAGCCTGTAGCAGTAAGATAGCCATTTGGGTGGAAAGGAAAGGGTGGATCTTGGCGATATTGTAAAGGTGAAACTGGCAGGTCTCGGTAATGGATAGGATGTGTGGGGTGAACGAGAGAGACAAGTCAAGGATGACACCGTGATTGCGGGCCTGAGAGACAGGAAGGATGGTCGTGCCATCCATGGTGATAGGGAAGTCTGGGAGAGGGCCGGGCTTGGGAGGGAAGATGAGGAGCTCAGTCTTGCTCATGTTGAGTTTTAGGTGGCGGGTCGACATCCAGGTGGAGTCATCCTGGAGGCAGGAGGAGATGCGAGCCTGAAGGGATGGGGAGAGGACAGGGGCAGAGATGTAGATCTGCATGTCATCTGCGTAGAGATGGTAGTCAAAGCTGTGAGAGCGAATGAGTTCACCGAGGTAGTGAGTGTAAATGGAGAACAGAAGAGGGCCAAGAACTGACCCTTGAGGAACTCCAACAGTTAAAGGATGGGAGGGGAAGGAGGCGCCTGTGAAGGAGACCGAGAATGACCGGCCAGCGAGATAAGAGGAGAACCAGGAGAGGACGGAGTCCGCGAAGCCAAGGTGAGATAAGGTATGGACGAGGAGGGGATGGTCGACAGTGTCAAAGGCAGCAGAGAGGATGAGGTAACTGAGGCACCGAGAAGTTAAGTGACTTGCCCAAAGTCACACTGCTGACAAGTGGCCAAGCCGGTATTCGAACCCATGACCTCTGACTCCAAAGCCCGTGCTCTTTCCACTGAGCCAAGAGTAGGCGTTCAATTAATTCTAATGCTACTGATGATCATGGTGATATTAAATCCATTAATAATTGAGTAGAAGTTTCATGGGATCCTTAATTAGCCATGTTTTTAATACCATAGCCGCCAGGAAAACTGGGGTTTTTTTTTGAAAATTGTTGCAGTAATTCAGTCTATCATGTTTATTGAGTGCTTACTGTGCTCAGAGCACTGTACTGAGCGCTTGGGAAAGTACAATAGAACAATATAACAGACACATTCCCTGCCCACAGCGAGTTTACAGTCTAGAAAGGAAGTAAGACATTAACCAAAATAAATACAATTTCATCTACAGACATAAGTGCAACTAGGGGGTGGTATTTCCCGCCACCAGGAGGCCTGATTTTTCGATTGCTGTTTTTATCTCCATTTCGTTTTCCAATTTTCCACATCCAGGAGACCTGTCCAGCCTGCTTCCCGGCTGGGTGGGTGCCTGAGCCCGGAATAAAATGGAAAAGGCCGAGCAAGAGCCGGCAGAGGAAGGTCGGATGAGAATAACATCGAATGGGCAACCACCATCTTCAAGGAGCTGTGCGAGGCCCAGGACCACAGAATGAAGCCAGCAGGGCCTAGTGGATAGATCCCGGGTCTGGGAGTCAGAAGGACCTGGTTTCTAGGCTGTGAGCTCACTTTGAGTAGGGACTGTGCCTGTTAAATTGTGGTAATGTATTCTCCCAAGAGCTCTGTACAGTTCTATGCACACAATAAGCACTCGATAATTATGACCGACTGCCTGACCAATTCTAATCCCGGCTCCCCCACTTGTCTGCTACGTGACCTTGGGCGAGTCAATCAACTTCTCTGTGCCCTCATCTGTCAAATGGGTTTTAAGATTGTGAGCCCCAAGTGGGGCAGGGACTGTGTTCTACCGATTAGCTTGGATCTTCCCCAGTTGACCATTCAACCATGTTTCTTGAGCGCTTACTGTGTGCAGAGCATTGGGAGAGTACAATAGAACAATAAAACAGACACATTCTCTGCCCACAGTGGGCTTATGGTCTAGAAAGGGAGCTTAGAATAATGCCTGGCACATAGTAAGTGCTTAACAACTACCATAAAAACCCCCAGGAGATTCACTCTCCCTCATCAGAGCACTGACCTTGGGATAGCACCCTAGAACCTTATTGTTCTGTTGTACTCTTCCAAGAGCTTACAGTGCTCTGCACACAGTAAGTGCTCTATAAATACAGTCGAATGACTGAATGAACCTGCTCTTGGGAATGACCCTGCTTCGGATTCCCCCCTCCCCATCAGCGTTCCCTCTTACCCAATTTATAATCATAATAATTATTATGGTACTTGTTAAGCACTTACTATATGCCAAGCACTGTTCTAAGAGCTGGGGAAGATACAAGTTAGTCAGGTTGGACACAGACCCTGTACCACATAGGGCTCACATTCTTTACCCCCATTTTACAGATGAGATAACTGAGACCCAGAGAAGTGAAGTGACTTGCCTGAGGTCATACAGCAGGCATGTGGCAGAGCCAGGATTAGAACCCATGAATTTCTGACTCCCAAGTTTGTGCACTATCCACTAAGCCATGCTGCTTCCTCATCCCACGGAAACTCCAATGATCGGGTTGTCCCTACAGGACCGAAGCTGCCCCTCCCAGCAATCCCGTGGCTGATTAGAAACTAGAATCTGGAAGGCCTCCCCACCCCGCCCCTGACCTCCCCCAGCCCCGATTCACAGGCCCACATCCGTGGGGTTCACGCAAGTTGAGTCCCTGCTTTTGAGCGGGGGAAGAGGAGCATTTCCAGATTTGCACCGTAGCTCGATTTGCACCGTAGCTCCTGCAGACTTTGCTGCTGCAACGATCTGTCACCAGTGGAGCTAATCATCCATTATTTATTTCCCTCCTTACATAATGCCTTAACCTCGCCACACAAAAACTGCTGGGGGTGTGGGCACCAGGCAAGGTGGGAGCCGACCAGGAGGGATGCAGCATCTCTGGGGATTTGGGGCTCTGGGAGGAGGAGGAAGGGGAGGAGGAGGAGAGTGAATCCAGTGAAATAACGGGGAAACTTGTTTTGCTACTTCCTGGCTCATGGCTCCAGGAACTGGTTTCCTCACACACCCCGGCACGCTCATCAAAAACTTCCTTCAAGATGTTTGTGTCTGTGTGGTTTTTTGGTGGTTGTTTTTTATTTTTATAATGGTACTTGTCAAGTGCTTAATATGTGCCACTACTAAGGTCCGGGGTAGGTACAAGAAAATCAGGTTGGATGCCATCCATGTCCCACAAGGGGCTTACAGTCTTAATTCCCATTTTCTAGATGAGGGAACTGAGGCCCAGAGAAGCATAGTGACCTGCCCAAGCTCACACAGCAGGTAAGTGGCAGAGCCAGGGTTGAACCCAGCTGCTATGACTCCCAGGCCCGTGCTCTTTCCATTAGGCCATGCCGCTTCTCTTTTCCTTCTCCCTCCTACCATTTTTAAAAATAATAATGATAATAATAATAATTTTGATATTTGTTAAACGCTTTCTATGTGCCAGGTATTGTACTAAGCACTGGGGTAGATACAAGATAATTAGGTTGGACAAAGTCCCTGTCCCACATAAGACTTCCAGTCTTAATCCCCATTTTAGAGATGAGGTAACCGAGCCAAAGAGAAGTGAAGCAACTTACCCCAGGTCACACAGCAGACAAGTGGTGGAGCCGGGATTAGAAAACAGTCCTTCTGACTCCCAGGCCTATACTCTATCCACTAGGTCATACTACCTTTTGGGGGGATTGTTAAGTGTTTACTATGTGCCAAGCTCTGTACTACAAAACACTGAGGTAGATCCAAGCTAATCAGGTTGGAAACCAGCCCACGCTCCACAAGCCTTAATTCCCATTTTACAGCTGAGAGAACTGAGGCCCAGAGTAGTGAAGTGACTTGCTCAAGGCCACACAGCAGACAAGTGGTGGATCAGGATTAGAACCCAGGTTCTTTGACTCTGGATGGATGTGGGCTCTTGACTGAAACTGAGACTGAGAAGGGGGAAGTAGGCCCAAAGTGGGAATCCCTCTGGGCCGTGGACGCACTCAAAAATGGCCCAGTCCCTTCTGCATTTTTCACAGGGCAATAAATACCACCGATCATTGACTGTGAGATGGTTGTGGGCAGAGAAAGAGTCTGCTAACTCTGTTATATTCAATATTCAATAGTATTTATTGAGCACTTACTATGTGCAGAGCACTGTACTAAGCGCTTGGGATGAACAAGTCGGCAACAGATAGAGACGGTCCCTGCCGTTTGACGGGCTTACAGTCTAATCGGGGGAGACGGACAGACAAGAACAATGGCACTAAACAGCGTCAAGGGGAAGAACATCTCGTAAAAACAATGGCAACTAAAT
The DNA here is from genome assembly GCF_004115215.2 of Ornithorhynchus anatinus. NCBI lineage: Eukaryota > Metazoa > Chordata > Mammalia > Monotremata > Ornithorhynchidae > Ornithorhynchus > Ornithorhynchus anatinus. The sequence continues at coordinate 34,432,587 of NC_041728.1, read as the reverse complement.
AGAATCAAGGCGATGTACAATTCATTAACAAAATAAATAGGGTAACGAAAATATATACAGTTGAGCAGACAAGTACGGTGCTGTGGGGATGGGAAGGGAGAGGTGGAGGAGCAGAGGGAAAAGGGGAAAATGAGGCTTTAGCTGCGGAGAGGTAAAGGGGGGATGGCAGAGGGAGTAGAGGGGGACGAGGAGCTCAGTCTGGGAACGCCTCTTGGAGGAGGTGATTTTTAAGTAGGGTTTTGAAGAGGGAAGAGAATCGGTTTGGCGGAGGTGAGGAGGGAGGGCGTTCCAGGACCGCGGGAGGACGTGACCCAGGGGTCGACGGCGGGATAGGCGAGACCGAGGGACGGTGAGGAGGTGGGCGGCGGAGGAGCGGAGCGTGCGGGGTGGGCGGTAGAAAGAGAGAAGGGAGGAGAGGTAGGAAGGGGCGAGGTGATGGAGAGCCTTGAAGCCTAGAGTGAGGAGTTTTTGTTTGGAGCGGAGGTCGATAGGCAACCACTGGAGTTGTTTAAGAAGGGGAGTGACATGCCCAGATCGTTTCTGCAGGAAGATGAGCCGGGCAGCGGAGTGAAGAATAGACCGGAGCGGGGCAAGAGAGGAGGAAGGGAGGTCAGAGAGAAGGCTGACACAGTAGTCTAGCCGGGATATAACGAGAGCCCGTAATAGTAAGGTAGCCGTTTGGGTGGAGAGGAAAGGGCGGATCTTGGCGATATTGTTATATTGTATTCATTCATTTATTTATTCACTCATATTTACTGAGCGCTTACGATATGCAGAGCACTGCACTAAACGTTTGGGAGAGTGCAGCATAACAATAAACAGACCCATTCTCTGCCCACAGTGAGCTCACAGTCTAGAGGTGGGGAGACAGACATGAATAGAAATAAATAAATGACAGATACAGACATAAGTGGAAAGAGCTTAGTGGAAAGAGCATGGGCTTTGGAGTCAGAGGTCATGAGTTCAAATCCCAGCTCTGCCACTTGTCTGCTGTGTGACCTTGGGCAAGTGACTTCACTTCTCTGTGCCTCAGTTACCTCATCTGTAAAATGGGGATGAAGACTGTGAGCCCTACGTGGGACAACCGGATTCCCCTGTGTCTACCCCAGCGCTTAGAACAGTGCTCTGCACATAGTAAGCGCTTAACAAATACCAACATTATTATTATTATTATAAGTGCTGTGGGGCTGGGAGAGGGGAATGAATAAAGGGAAGAAGTCAGGTTGACTCAAAAGGGAGTTGGAGAAGAGGAAAGGAGGGCTTAGTCTGGGAAGGCCTCTTGGAGGAGATGGGCCTTCAGTAAGGTTTTGAGGTAGGGGGAGAGTCATTGTCCATCAGATTTGAGGAGGGAGGGAGTTCCAGGACAGAGGCAGGATGGGGGCCAGGGGTCGGCGGCATGTACTCTCCCCAGCGTACTAAGTACTAAGCGTACTTAGGTACAGTGCCCTGCACACAGTAAGCATTCAGTAAATACCATTGATTGATTGACTGTAAGTTAGTTGTGGGCAGAGAAGTCTCTGCAAATTCCGTTCTATTGTACTCTCCCAGGTCTTTAGTTCAGTGCTTTGCACACAACAGCACTCAATAAAAGCCACTGATTGACTGTAAACTCGATGTGGGCGGAGAATGTATCAACCAACTCTGTTTTATTCTCCCAAAGGCTCAGTCCAGTGCTCTGCACACAGTAAGTGCTCAATAAATGCATTCGATTGATTGACTGATTGATTGGAGCATACTTAGATCTGTTCATTAGAGTGTAAACTCCTCGAGAGAAGCAGTGCGGTCCACTGGAAAGGGCCTGGGCCTGGGAGTCAGAGGACATGGGTTCTGCTCCTTGATCTGACCCTGACCTGCTGTATGACCTTGGGCAATTAACTTCACTTCTCTGCACCTCAGTTTCCTCAGCAATAAACTAGGGATTCAATAACTTTACTCCCTCCCCCTTAGACATTCAGCCCCATGTGGGTCAGGGACTGTGTCCAACCTGATGACCTCGTATATGCCCCAGTGCTTTTTGTTTTTTTATGGTATCTATTAAGTGCTTACCATTCATTCAATAGTACTTATTGAGCACTTACTATGTGCCAGACTGTACTAGGTGCTGGGATAGGTACAAGATAATCAGGTTGGACACAATCCATGTCCCATAGGGAGCTCTCAGTTTTAATCCCCATTTTACAGATGAGGTAACTGAGGCACAGGGAAGTGAAGTGACTTGCTCAATGTCACTCAGCAGAAGAGTGGTGAAGCCAGGATGAGAATGGAGGTCCTTCTGACACCTAGGCCCGTGTTCTGTCCATTGGAGTACACTGCTTTTCTAGGCCATGGTCATTCGCTCCCTCTTTCTCTCTCCCTTTCTCTGTCTCCCTCTCTCTCTCTTTCTCCTTTTCTCTTTCTCTGTCTCTCTCTCCTCCCTCCACCCGACTCCCACTGTTTGCAGCTCAGGTGACTTCTAAATCGACCCAGCCTCTTTACACTTAGCACAGAGTAAGGATTCAACAAACACCATTTCCCTCACCATCAGTCTCCATGCCTCTTAATCCGTTGCACTTCTCCAGAGGGTTTAGTACAGTGAGTGCTTTCCATTCCCTAAGTGCTCAGTAAAGACCATTTATGGATTGATAGAGCTCAAAGCAATGAGGCACCCTCCCTTACGTAAAGTAAACCATTGGCAGGAAATAAAAGAGAGAGAAGCTTTCCGTTTGAATGAATCTGACCGGATCACTTGCCGCTTAGTGCGTTTTTCGCGATGTGAAAATAATAATGATGATGGTATTTGACGATGGTAATAATAATGATAATTATGGTATTTGTTAAGCGCTATGTGCCAAGCTCTATTCTAAGAGCTGGGGAAGATAACAAGGTTATCAGGTTGTCCCACATGAGGCTCACAGTCTTCATCCCCATTTTACAGATGAGGTAACTCGGGCACAGGGAAGTTAAGTGACTTGCCCAAAGCCACACAGCTGACAAGTGGCAGAGCTGGGATTTAGAACCCATGACCTCTGACTCCCAAGCCCGGGGTCTTTCCACTAAGCCACGCTGCTTGAGATGCATGGAGCAGGTGGGGTATTCATTGGTGGAGCAAAGGTTTTTGTCTCCCCATCTTCCAAGACTGATTTAGATCACATCTCCTCCAAGAGGCCTTCCCTGATTAACCCCCCTTTTCCCCACCTCCCTCTCCCTTCTGTGCTATCTCTGCGCTTGAATCTGTGATCTTTTGGCATTTGATGTTCACCCCATCCCTATCTCAAAGCCCTTATGTACATATCTTTAAAGACTGTGAGCCCACTGTTGGTTAGGGATTGTCTCTGTTGTTGAATTGTACTTTCCAAGTGCTTAGTACAGTGCTCTGAACACAGTAAGTGCTCAGTAAATGAGTGAATATAGTATGAGTGACATGTTTATTCATATCAATGTCTGCCTCCCTCTCTAGACCGTAAACTCATTATGGGCATAGAATGTGCCCATTAATTCTGCTGTCTTGTACTCTCCCAAGTGCTTAGTACAGTGCTCTGCCACATAGTAAGTGCTCAATGAATACTATTGGATGAATAAATACCACTGACTGATTGACCTCAGAGGTGTGAAGTGACACGGAAATAGACATCAGAGCCTCATCCTAATCTTGACAGCAATCTGCAGATGGGCTGTGTCAGCACCAGGATTTTAAAGAAGAGATTTAAAGATACCAAACAAACTCCCAAGCGGGAGTTCAGGTCTGCTTCCAACCCTGATCCTGTTTTGTTTTGTTTTTTTTCTGTACTCTCCCAAGCACTTAGTACAGTTCTCTGCACACAGTAAGCACTCAGTAAATACCATGGAATGAATGAATGAATAACCGTTGATTTTTAAATCCCAAAATCAGGGGAAGGAGCGGGGGCTTTTAATCCCAGTTTTGACACTTGTCTTCTGTGGGACCTTGGGCAAACCCTTATAGACTGTAAACTTCTTGTTGGGAAGTATCACGCCTACCAACTCTGCTGTATTGAACTCTTCCAAGTGCATGAAATAAGCACTCAATAAATACCACTGATTGACTGATCCTCTGTACCTGTTACCTAACCTGTAAAATGAGGATTCAATTCACTTAAATTCAGATGGCGAGCCCCATGTGGGACAGGGACTATATCCAGCTGATTATTTTGTATTTATCCCCAGCCTTTAACATAGTACCTAGCAAATAGTACAATAGTCTCTACAATATCGCCAAGATCCGCCCTTTCCTCTCCACCCAAACGGCTACCTTACTATTACGGGCTCTCATTATATCCCGGCTAGACTACTGTGTCAGCCTTCTCTCTGACCTCCCTTCCTCCTCTCTCGCCCCGCTCCGGTCTATTCTTCACTCCGCTGCCCGGCTCATCTTCCTGCAGAAACGATCTGGGCATGTCACTCCCCTTCTTAAACAACTCCAGTGGTTGCCTATCGACCTCCGCTCCAAACAAAAACTCCTCACTCTAGGCTTCAAGGCTCTCCATCACCTTGCCCCTTCCTACCTCTCCTCCCTTCTCTCTTTCTACCGCCCACCCCGCACGCTCCGCTCCTCTGCCGCCCACCTCCTCGCCGTCCCTCGGTCTCGCCTATCCCGCCATCGACCCCTGGGTCACGTCCTCCCGCGGTCCTGGAACGCCCTCCCTCCTCACCTCCGCCAAACTGATTCTCTTTCCCTCTTCAAAACCTTACTTAAAAATCACCTCCTCCAAGAGGCCTTCCCAGACTGAGCTCCTCTTCCCCCTCTACTCCCTCTGCCATCCCCCCTTTACCTCTCCGCAGCTAAAGCCTCATTTTCCCCTTTTCCCTCTGCTCCTCCACCTCTCCCTTCCCATCCCCACAGCACTGTACCCGTCCGCTCAACTGTATATATTTTCGTTACCCTATTTATCTTGTTAATGAATTGTACATCGCCTTGATTCTATTTAGTTGCCATTGTTTTTACGAGATGTTCTTCCCCTTGACGCTGTTTAGTGCCATTGTTCTTGTCTGTCCGTCTCCCCCGATTAGACTGTAAGCCCGTCAAACGGCAGGGACTGTCTTTATCTGTTGCCGACTTGTTCATCCCAAGCGCTTAGTACAGTGCTCTGCACATAGTAAGCGCTCAATAAATACTATTGAATGAATGAATGAATAGTAAGCACTTAAGAAGAAGAAGCAGACTGAAGAAACTTCAATGCCCCTAGTTGCAAAGCAAGAACCATTATCTGTATCTTTTTGTGGTATTTGTCAAGCCTCTCCTATGAATCCATGTCTCATCAGGGCAGGAGAGTCTGTGTCCGCTGATGAAGCTAAGAGTTAAGCCATGTAGGACTACCCATAATGGAAAGGTCTAAGCCAAAGTGGTGGATGAAATCGATTCACCTGTGCTGGGGCAGCCAGCGGCCCGGGAAAGAGTCAGAGGTGGGTAATAATAATAATAATAATAATTATGGTATTTGTTTAGCGCTTACTATGTGCCAAGCGCTGGTCTAAGCACTGGGGTAGATCAAAGCTTTGATCAAAGACAATGGCAGAAACTGGAGATTTTCCTGGATGGAAGAGGCAGTGGTAAACCACTTCGGTATATTTACCAAGAAAACTCTGTGGCCACACATCCCAGAATGAGTTTGTGACCGAAACGGGGTGTTCTGAAGAGAGTATGTCCATGGAATCGCTATGGGTCGGAAACAACTTGAGGATGAAGATTTGTTAAGTGCTCACTATGTGCCAGGCACTGTACTAAACTCTGAAGTAATAATAATAATTATGATAATTATGATATTTGTTAAGTGCTTACTATGTACCAATAACTGTTCTAAGCGCTGGGGGAGGTACAAGGTGATCAGGTTGTCCCACGTGGGACTCACAGTCTTAATCCCCATTCTACAGATGAGGTAACTGAGGCACAGAGAAGTTAAGTGGCTTGCCCAAAGTCACACAGCAGACAAGTGGCAGAGTGAGGATTAGAACCCACATCCTCTGGCTCGCAAGCCCATGTTCTTTCCACTAAGTCACGCTCCAAGATAGTCAGGTTGGACACAATCCTTATCCCACATGGCTCACAGTCTTAATCCCCATTTCACAGTCGAGGGAACTGAGGTCCAGAGAAGCGAAGTGACTTACCCAAGGTCTCACAGCAGATGAGTGGCAGAGCCAGGCCGAGAACCCAAATCCTCTAACTCCCAGGCCCATACTCTTCCCATTCGGACAGGCTCCTTCTCAAATCCAACTGCAGCATGGGCTAGACCATGGGCCTGTGAGTCAGAAGGATCTTCCACCTGTCTGCTGTGTGACCTTGGGCAAGTTACTTCATTTCTCCGGGCTTTAGTTCCCTCATCTGTAAAATGGGGATGAGGACTGCTAGCCTCACTGGGACAGAGACTGTGTCCAACCTGATTTGCTTGTACCAACCCCAGCGCTTAGAGCAGTGCTTGACACATAATAAGTGCTAAACAAATACTACAGTTATTATTATTATGATTATAGTTGCATTGTACCAGGATGTCCAAAGCCAGAGAAATCAATTCATACCCACACCTCTGGCCAGTCAGGTTCGCCAGATGGGGTGATGGTGATTGTCTGGACCTCCCCGGAGAGGCCGGCTAAGTGCAGATGCCAAGCCAGAGATCTTACTTGCCTTTCAGTGTCCAACTAAGCGCTCTCTTCTCTCTAAGGGAAATATGCCTACCGCTCGATGTCCACTAAGAAGAAAGAGAATTGAAGAACTCATTCAGGGCAACAGATTGATGGAGTTTTTTTGAGGACCGTTAGGAAGCCACTGAAAATTGTGTCATCCCTTAACTCCTGAGAAGCAGCGTGGTCTACTGGATAGAGCCCGGTCCTTGGAGTCTGAAGGGCCTGGGTTCTAATCTTGGCTCTGCCACGTATCTGCTTTGTGACTTTGGGAAGACGCTTCACTTCTCTGGGCCTCGGCTGCTTCATCTGAAAATGGGATAAAGATGGTGAGCCCGACGTGGGACAGGGACTGTGTCCAACCTGATTAACTTCTATTAGCCCTAGCTGTTAATACAGTGCCTGGCACATAGTAAATCTTCAATATCTAGTAAATATTAATATAATCAATATCATATATTAATATCATAGTAAATCTTAATATCATTAAAAAACTCCAGGGAATTTAAGACCTGCGTTGGAGGTTCCAGCTTTAAAGGGGGGATTGGAAGCCCACTAATAGACTCTGCAGGTCATTCAATTCAATCATGTTTATTGAGTGATTACTGTGTGCAGACTGTGTGTACTAAGTGCTAGGAGAGTACAAAATAATTAACAAACACATTCCTGCCCACAATGAGTTTACAGTATACAGGTGAACGCAAGTGTGGCCCAGTGGGCCCGGGAGTCACAGGGACCTGGGTTCTAATCCCAGCTCTGCCACTTATCTGCCGTGTAACCTTGGACAAGCCACTTCACTTCTCCGGGCCTCACTTCCTACATCTGTAAAATGGGGATTGAGACTGTGCGCCCCATGTGGGGCAAGGACTGTGTCCAACCCGATTTTCTTGTATCCATCCCAGGGTTTAGTATAGTGCCGGGCTCATAGTGAGTGCTTTAACACATACCAGAATTATCATTATTAGCTTGTGTCTAGCACAGTGCTTAGTACAGTACCTGGCACATAGTAAGTGCTTATCATATACCATAAAGGGAATAAAAGAGGCCGCAGCCGGGGTTGAAAGCCAGAATCTCATAATCGCTGTCGGCATCCGCCCAAGTGGGGCCGGCCGGGGGGTGGGACCTCTCTTGCACATTCCGACCTGTAGACGAGGGCACTGCCAGGCGAGGTGAGCCACCGCGGGCGAGAGCCAGGCCGGTCATGCCTCGGCTTGCCACCCTGACCCAGCGCCCAGTAGAGGTTGAAGCTCCGGGGCATGTGACGCCCTCCTGAACTGCTGAACCTGGCTGGGTGGTGTTAAGGACTCATGTGAGCCTCCCCACCCGCGGGGCTTTCTTGGGTTTCAGGGGTGTCCTATCCCCATGCTCACCCCTGATCTATCCTGCCTTGCTTCCTCGCTGACTCTTGTCTCTCCTCACTCCAGTCCATACTTCACTCCGCTGCCCAGATTGTTTTTCTACAGAAATGTTCAGGCCGCATTTCCCCACTCCTTAAGAACCTCCAGTGATTGCCCATCCACCTCCGCATCAAACAGAAATTCTTCACGCTCCACTTGAAAGCACTTAATCACCTTGCCCCATCCTACTTCACCTGCTGCTCTCCTACTACAATCTAGCCCTCACAAGTCGTTCGTCTAATGCCAGCCTACCTCTATCTTGCTGCTGACCTCTCACTCACGTCCTGCCTCTGGCCTGGAATGCCCTCCCTCTTGACATTAGACAGACAGTTGCTCTCCCCACCTTTGAAGGCTTGTTAAAGGCACCTTTCCTCCAAAAGGCCTTCCCTAAGTCCTCATTTCCTCTTCTCCCATTCCCTTCTACGTCTCCCTGATTTTCTCCCTTTACTCCCTCCCGCTCCCGCCCCCCGCACCATCCTTCAGCCTCATAGCACTTAAGTCAATATCTGTCATTTGCTGATTAAAATTAACATCCCTTTCCCCCCCGGACTGTAATCTGCTTGCGGGCAGGGAACGTGTCTACCAACTGTGTTATACTGTAGCACGGCACAGTGGATAGAGTCCGGGCTTGGGCATCAGAAGGTCGTGAGTTCTAGCCCCGGCTCCACCACTTGTCAGCTGTGTGACCTTGGGCAAGTTGCTTCACTTCTGTGGGCCTCATTGACCTCCTCTGTAAAATGGGAATTGAGACTGTGAGCCCCATGTGGGACAGGGACTGTATCCAAACCCTATTTGCTTGTATCTACTCCGGCGCTTGGTAGAGTAAGCGCTTAACAAATACCACGGTTATTATTATTTCTACTCTCCCAAACACCTAGTAGAGTGCTCTGCACTCAGTAAGCGCTCAATAAATACAATTGATTGATTGATTGGTCCTCCAACCCAGCATTTGGACCCAGATCCCAGATCTCACCCTGAAGGGGGCTCCACCAGAAGATGGTTTCCCTGCCTTGCTTCCGTGGCACCCAAGCGCTGGGATATTATTGTGTGTGGGGAGGGTCTGGCTTCCCCTCTGGAACTACCATGGTCTCTGGAAGCCCTGAAACTTCCCCAGCAGGGACAAAGAATCCAAGCAGCCTGAATCTGAAACTCCTGCCCTGCCTCAGACGCTTCTCCAAGATGGCCTGTTTCAGAAGCACACTGGCCTTGTCTCTCTCCTCTCCAGACTTTGAACCAACCCTTTCCAGAGTGAGATTTATCACTGGGAAGAAACCATGAGATCCATCGGGGGCAAAATGAAGAAACCCAGAAACAGCTTGGTGGAATGGATAGAGCATGGGCCTGGGAGTCCAAAGGTCATGGGTTCTAATCCCAGCTCTACTGCTTGTATGCTGTGTGACCTTGGGCAAGTCACTTCACTCTCTGGGCCTCAGTTACCTCATCTGTAAAATGGGGATTGGGACTGTGAACCCCACTTGGGACAGAGACTGTGTCCAACCCGATTTTTTTGTAACCACCCCAGTGCTTAGTACAATGCTTGGTACATAGTAAGTGATTAACAAAATTATTGTTATTATTATTAATAGTAAACCAACCCTTGCCAGGGTAAGATTTATCAATGGGAAGAAACCACGAGATCCATCAGGGGCAAAACCCAGGAGCCTGAGCTCCCAAACCTCCTCCCCTCTCTGTTAGCCCAGGGCTAGAAGAAACCTCTCAGTGGGAAAAAACACTATCACTGAAGTTTCCAACATGAGTGGGTTGTTCTCACCTGACCTCCTACTGAATATCTGCAAAATGGGGAATCAATACCTGTCCTCCTCCTTTTACTGAGACAGTCCCCTAAACTGATTATCATGTATCTATCTACCCCACCGCTTAGTACAGGGCCTGACGCACAGTAAGCACTTAATAACTACAGCAGTTTTCATTCTCTGGTAGACTGTAAGCCTGTGTGGACAGGAATGTGTCTGCTAGCTATTGCCTAAATAATAATTATGGTGTTTGTTAAGGGCTTTCCAAGTGCCAAGCACCATTCTAAACAACAGGAGAAATACAAGATATTCAGGCTGGACAGAGTCCCTGTTCCATAAGATGCTCAAAGTCTTAATCCCCACTTTACAGATGAGGTAAATGAGGTCTAGAGAAGTGAAGTGACTCACCCAAGGTCAAGTGGCAGACAAGTGGCAGAGTCAGGTCCTTCTGACTCCGAGACCCAGGCTCTATCCACCGGACCACACTGCTTTTTCATCCACCCTTTCCTCTCCATCCAAACGGCTATCTTACTGGTACAAGCTCTCATAATATTCCGACTGGATTACAGTGTCAGCCTTCTCTCTGATTTCCTTTCCTCCTGTCTCTCCCCCATCCAGTCCATTCTTCATTCCGCTGCCCGGATCATCTTCCTGCAGAAACGCTCTGGGCATGTCACTCCCCTCCTTAAAATCCTCCACTGGTTGTCTATCAACCTTCACACGAAAAAAAACTTCTCACTCTGGTCTTCAAACCTCTCCGTCACCTTGCCTCCTCCTATCTCTCCTCCCTTCTCTCTTTCTCCTGCCCGCCCCACATGCTCCGCTCCTCTGCCGCTCACCTCCTCGCCACCCCCCGTTCATGTCTATCCCACCGTCGACCCCTGGCCCATGTCCTACCGCTGTTTTGGAATGCCCTCCCTCCTCACCTCTGCCAAACTAACTCTCTTCCCTTCTTCAAAGCCTTACTGACTGCTCACCTCCTCCAAGAGGCCTTGCCAGACTGAGCTTCCCCTTTTTCCTCTGCTCCCTCTGCTCCCTTTCTGCTCCCCTTTCATCTCCCCTCAGCTAAGCCCCCTTTCCCCCCTTTCCCTCTGCTCCTCCCCCTCTCCCGTCCCCTCCCCTCAGCACAGTGCTCATTTGTATATATTTTTATTACCCTATTTATTTTGTTAATGAGGTGTACATCCCCTTGATTCTATTTATCATGATTAAGTGGTCTTGTTTTTTGTCTTTCTCCCCCATTAGACTGTAAACCTGTTAATGGGCAGGGATTGTCTCTATCTCTTGCCGAATTGAACATTCCAAGTGCTTATTACAGTGCTCTGCACATAGTAAGCGTTCAGTAAATACTATTGAATGAATGAATCCTGGGTTATTTAGAAAACCCCAGTGGAGGGATGCCCTGGAACATCCTCAAATTTAACATGTCCAAAACTGAACTCCTTATCTTCCCATCCAAACCCTGTCCTAGCCCTGGCTTTCCAAACACTCTAGACACCACCACCATCCTCTCTGTAATAATAATAATGGTGGGATTTGTTAGTGCTTATTATGCGCAAAGCATTGTTCTAAGTGCTGGGGGGATACAAGGTGATCAGATTGTCCCACGTGGGGCTCACAGTTTTAATCCCCATTTTACAGATGAAGTAACTGGGGCAAAGAGAAGTTAAGTGACTTGCCCAAAGTCACACAGCTGGCAAGTGGCGGAGCCGGGATTAGAACCCATGACCTCTGTCTCTCAAGCCCGGCTCTTTCCACTGAGCCACGCTGCTCCATGTCTCAAGCCCATCACATTGACATCGTCCTCCACTCATCTCTCTCATTCCAACCACATATTCAATTTGTCACTAAATCCTGTCATTTCTACAACACTGCTAAAAATCCACCCTTTCCTCTCCATCCAAACCGCTACTATATCAATCCAAACACTCTTTCTGTCCCGCCTTGATTACTGCGTCAGCCTCTTTGCTGACCTCCCTGCCTCCTGTCTCTTCCCACTCCAGTCCATACTTGGTTCTTCTGCCCGGATCATTGTTCTATAAAAGGGTCAGTCCACATTTCCCACCTCCTCAAGAACCTCCAGTGGTTGCCCAGCCACCTCCGCATCCCTCCGCATCAAACAGAAACTTATCATCTGCTTTAAAGCATTCAATCAGCTCGCCCCCTCCTACTTTGGCCCGGCCTGCACACTCCGCTCCTCTAGTGCCAGCTTACTCACCGGGCCCCGATCTCATCTGAATTGCTGCCAAACCCTTTCCCACACCCTCCCCCTACCCTGGAACTCCCTCCTCGCTTATAGGCACCAGACCGCCACTCTCTCCTCCTTCAAAGACTTACTAAGGTCCCATCTCCTCCAAGAGGTCTTCCCCCATTAAGCCCTGTTTTCCCTGGCTCCCTCTCCCTTCTACGTCATCTATGCACTCAGATCTGTGACTTTTGGGTGCTTGATATTCACCCCACCCCCTTCTCCACAGCACTTGTGGACCTATCTTTAAATTAAATATTATAAACTACTTATTTATTCATATTAATGTCTGTCTCCCCCTCTAGATTGTCAACTCATAAAGAGCTGGGAAAGTATCTGTTAATTCTGTGGAATTGTACTCTCCTAAATCTTTAATACAGTGCTCTGCACTTCGTAAGAGCCAATAATTGTACTCTTCTAAGCGCTCAATATAGTGCTTTGCACACAGTAGGTGCTCAATAAATACAATTTAATGAATGAATGAATGAATGATATAAATGTCGTGGATAGATTGACTGATAGATTGACAGATAAACCTCAGCAAGATCAAGGGAGCAAATAAGGGCGATGCAAAAGGGAGCGGGTGAAGAGGAAAGGAGGGCTTAGCCAGGGAAGGCCTCTCGGAGGAGATGTGCCTTCAGTAAGGCTTTGAAGGTGGGGAGAGTAATTGCCGGTCGGATTAGAGGAGGGAGAGCATTCCAGGCCAGAGGCAGGACGTGGGCAAGAGGTGGTCGGCGAGATAGTCGAGATCGAGGCACAGTGAGGAGGTTGGTATTAGAGAAGCGAAGTGTGGGGGCTGGATTGTAGTAGGAGAGCAGTGAGGTGAGGTAGGAGGGGCAAGAGAGCACTGTACTAAACTCTTGGGAGTACCAAACATGTTCCCTGCCCACCAGGAACTTGCAATCTAGTGAGAGATGAGAGCAAGTGTCCTACGTTAGGCAAGACTTCCAAACTCAATCAGTCAAATCAATCACTGGTATTTACTGAGTACTTACTATGTGCAGAGCACTGCACTTAGGAAAGTACAGTGCAACAAAATTAGCAGACACACTCTCTGCCCATAATGAGCTTAAATTTGAGAAGGGGTGACAGACATTAATATGAAAAAATCAGTAATCCATAATAAATAATTTAAAGATTTGTACACAAGAGCTGAGGGGTTGGAAAGGCAAGAAGATCAAATGTCCAAAGGTCACAGATACGAGTGCATAGATGATGCAGAAGGGAGAGGGAAATGGGGAAAAGGGGGTTTAATCAGGGAAGGCCTCTTGGAGAAGATGTGACCTAAATAAGGCTTTGCAGGTGGAGAGAGTGGGGTCTGGTGTAGATAGAGGGGCATAGAGTTTTGAGATGTACATCACGCTGATTCTATTTAGTTGCCATTGTTTTTATGAGATGTTCTTCCCCTTGACTCTATTTATTGCCACTGTTATTGTCTGCCTGTCTCCCCCAATTAGACTGTAAGCCCGTCAAAGGGCAGGGACTGTCTCTATCTGTTGCCGACTTGTACATTCCAAGCACTTAGTACAGTGCTCTGCACATAGTAAGCTCTCAATAAATACTATTGAATGAATGAATGAATGGAGTTCCAGGCTAGGGGGAAGACTTGGGAAAGGGGTTGGCGGGGAGACAGACGAGATTGAGGTAGAGTGAGAAGGCTGGCACTAGAGGAGTGAAGTGTGCGGGCTGGGTTGCAGTAGGAGAGTGGTGAGGTAAAATAGGAGGGGGCGAGGTGAATGAGTGCTTTAAAGCTGGCAATAAGGAGTTTCTCTTCGATGTGAGGTGGATGGGCAACCACTGAGAGTTTTTGAGGCATGGGGAGACTTGAATGCATTTGTTGATAAATGATCCATGCAGCCGAGTGAAGTATGGATTGGAGTGGGCAGACACAGTCAGTAGGGCAGTCGCATTTATTGAGTGGTTCCCGTGTGCAGAGCACTGTACTAAGCACTCGAGACAGAAGGCCAGGAAGTCAGCGAAGAGGCTGATATGCTGGTCAAGGCATTTCTGATATTTCATCCACCACCTGGAAAGCCTCTGACATCTTAAGGCCTCGCTTTCGTTCTGACTTGGGGCATCGGGGGAGCGGACCTCACATTTATGTCACCAGTGTACCTCCAGCAGAGAGGTTGGATACAGTCCCTGTCCCACATGGGGCTCACGGTCTTAATCTCCATTTTGCAGATTAGTGAACTGAAACCCAGAGGAGGGAGGTGATTTGCCCAAGGTCTCGAGACAGGTAATGGTATGTTGTGAGCACTTACTGTGAGCAGAGCACTGAAATGAGCGCTTGGAGGAGTAAGGTGTAACAGAGTGGTAGACATGTTCCCTGACCGCAAGGAGCTGACGGTCTAGGAAGCTGCATTGACTGTTTTGTGAGTCACTGTCTGTAAATTTCCACCACAACCACTGACATGTTTCCAGTTGCACTAGAGACTTCAACATTCAATTAATTGATGTCTAGTGAATCGAGCCCAGGCCTAGGACCTGGGTTCTAACCCCGGCTCCCGCCACACTTCTGCTGTGTAAACTTGGACATGTCACTTCACTCCTCTGGGCCTCATTTGGGGTTGAAGACTATGAGACCCATATGGGACAGGGACTGTGTCCAACCTAATTCCCTTGTATCTCCCCCAGCACTTAGAACAGTGCTTGACACCTAGTAAGCCCTTAACAAATATCATCATCATCATCATTATTATTATTACTGTTTGCAGGGCACTATACTAAGTGATTAGGAGAATACAATTAAAATTGAGAATCAATCAGTCAGTCAATAATATTTATTGAGCGCTTACTGTGTGAAGAGCAATGTACTAAGCACTTGGGAGAGTACAATATAACAGAGTTGGTTGTTGCCTTCCCCGCCCACAGTGAGGTGACAGTATTGAGGAGAAACAAGCAGGTCTCACTGTTTTACACAAGGGACAATGGGTTCAGGAACAACTTGGCCTAATGGGAAGACCATAGGCCTGGAAGTCAGAAGACCTGGGTTCTAATCCCACCTCTGCTACCTGTCTGCTGTGTGACCTTGGGTTAGTCACTTACCTTCTCTGTGTCTCAGTTCCCTTATCCGCAAAATGAGGATTCAATCCCTGTTCTCCCGCCTCCTTAGACTGTGAGCCCCATGTGGGCTACCCCAGCATTTGGCAGTATAGTATAGTCCTTGGCACAGAGTAAGAGATTAACAAGTACCACAGATGTCATTATTCAGATTCAAGCCTATTAGATGATCACACAGAGTTCACCTCCGGGTTTAAGGAAGATGGACAAATGCCTTCTGATCCACCAGCGGTCCCTAGGCTGCATGGAGACTCGGTTTCCCCTTGAGAAAGGAGAGATGCCAACACCTCCCCCCTAGTTCTTGTGGAAGCTCCGGGGGTCAACATGGGGAAGAGGTTCTCAGATCTTCAGACCAACTCAGCAGCTGCAGAGGGACTTAATTCGCCCTGGGGCTCTCCTAAACAGGAAGATTTCTCCTCAGACCTGCTTGCTCTTTTTTTTCTTTTTTAAATGTATTTCTTAAGGGCTTACTAAGTGCCAGGCACTGTACTCAGCACTGGGGTAGATTCAAGCTAATGATGTTGGACACAGTCCCTGCACCACATGGGGCTCACAGTTGTTATCCCCTTTTTACAGATGAGGGAACTGAAGCCGAGAGAAGCGAAGTAATTTGCCCAGGGTCTTGCAGCAGTCAAGTGGTGGAGCCGGGATGAGAAACCAGGTCCTTCTGACTCCCAGGCCTGGGCTCTATCCACTAGGCCACGCTGCTTGTCCTATGAGAGGATCAGCCAAAGCGGTACAGGATGTCTCACCGGAAAATAAACCTTTTCCCAGCTTTGACAAGAGAGAGGCCAGAACACTGTTCCTGCTAAGACACTGGAGAGGAGAGGAGAAGGCCTTGTTCTCCCTCCTGCTTAGATGGGAGCCCCATGTGGGACAGGGACTGTGCCCAACCTGATTAGTGTGTAATAATGATGGCATTTGTTAATTGCTTACTATGTGCCAGGCACTGTACTAAGCCCTGGGGTGGATACAAGCAAATCAAGTCGGACACAGTCCCTGTCCCATTTGGGGCTCACAGTTTCAATCCCCATTTTACAGATGGGTTAATGGAGGCCCAGAAGAGTGAAGTGACTTGACCAAGGTCACCCAGCAGGCAAGTTACGGAGCTGGGATTGGAACCCAGATCCTTCTGACTCCCAGGTCCATGCTCTGTCCACTATGTCACACTGTTACCCCAGTGCTTAGAACAGTACTTGCCATATAGAAAGTGCATAACAAATACCATTAAAAAAAAAATTTTCCCCATGGGGGTTCTGTTTCCCAAAATGGCCTTAACTGGATTGGGAAGGGCAGCCCCAGAGCAACTGTGTCCATATTCTTAATTTATTTATTCACTTAAATATCTGCCTTCCCCTCTAAACCGTAATCTCCCTTTGGGTAGAGGACGTGTCCGCCAACTCTACTCGATTGGGCTCCCCCAGTCTATCAAGCAATCAGGCAAGGGTATTTATTGAGCCAATTCAGCTCAGGGGAAGTGTCTGCTAATTCAGTACTATGGTACTCTCCCAGGAGCTTAATACAGTGCTCTGAGTGAAATAAGAGCTGAGTAAATACCACTGATGGATTGATTGGCCGAGCACTTTCTGTGAGCAGAACATGGCACTTAATCCCTCTTTTTCCCAACTCGCTTTCCCTTCTGCACTGTCTGTGCATTCAGATCTATGATCTTTGAACATTCAATATTGGCTCCACCCCCAACCCCAAGAGCTTATGGACATATCTTTAATTAATCTATAATAAATTGCTTATGTATTCCAATTAATGCCCACCTTTAAATTTAAATTATCTATTTAATCTTTAAGTTATCTATTATAAATTGCTTATTTATTCCAATTAATGCCTACCTCCCCTTCTAGACTGTCAGCTTGTTATGGGCAGGGAAGATGTCTGCTAATTCTGTTGTTTTGTATTCTCCCAAGAGTGTAATACCTGCACATAGTAAGCACTCGATCAATCAACCCATCATTGGTATGTATTTAGTGCTTATTACGTGCAGAGCACCATGCTATGCTTTTGGGAGAGGACAATACGATGGAATTAGCAAACACATTCCCTGGCCATAATGAATTTACAGGGAGTCTAAATATAAATGGGGCAAGAGTTTCAAGGTTGAGGGAGGTTTTTGAGGAGTAGGGCGATGGGGATTAGAGAAATGATCCGGGGAGGAAAGTATGGACTGGAGAGGGGAGAGACAGGAGACAAGGGCGGTCAACGAGGGGGCTGATACAGCAATCAAGGCGGTATAGGATAAGTGCTTAGATCAGCTTAATAATATTTTGATGGAGAGGAAAGGGTGGAATCTAGAGGTGTTACGAAGAAAGAACCAACGGGATTTGATGACAGACGGGATATGTGGGTGGAATGAGGGAGATAAGTTGAGGATAATGCTAAGGTTACGGACTTGTGAGACAGGAAGGGTGGTGGTGCTGACTAGAGTGATGGGAAAGTCTGGGGGAGGATAGGGTTTGGGTGGGAAGATGAGGAATTCTGTTTTGGACCTGTTAAGTTTGAGGTGTCAGTGGGAAATCCAACTAGAGATGTCCTGAAGGCAGGGAGAAATGTGAGACTGCAGAGAAGGAGAGAAATCAGGGCTGGAGATGTAGATTTGGGAATCATCCGCAAAGAGGTGGGAGATGAAGCCAGTGGAGCGAATGAATTCTCTAAGAGAGTGGGTGTAGATGGACAATAGAAGGGGAGCCAGAATTGTACCTTGGGGGACCACCCACAGTTAGGGGGTGGGAGTCAGAGAAATAGTTCACCAAAGAGACTCAGAGTGAGTGTAAGGGATTGTGTCTATCTTCTCTGTTATATTGTAGTCTCCCAAGCGCTTAGTACAGTGCTCTGCACACAATAAACATTCTGTAAATACCACTGATTGATTTACTGAGGAGGACCAAGGGAAGACAGAGTCTGTGAAGCCAAGGTTAGATAGTGTTTCGCCCAGAAGGAGGAAAGCAGCTGAGAGACCTCCTGTGTCTCCCCTCTCTAATCCATACTTCACTGCTGCCCAGATCATTTTTCTACAGAAACATTCAGGACATGTCACCCTCCTCAAGCAACTCCAGGGATTGCCCACCCACCTCCGTATCAAACAAAAATTCCTCACCATTGGCTTTAAAGCAGTCCATCTGCTTACCCCCTCCTACCTCACTTAGCTTCTCTCCTTCTACATCCCAGCCCACACACTTCAGTCCTCTAGTGCTAACCTTCTCATTGGGCCTCCATCTTGCCTGTCTCACCACCAACCCCTGGCCCATGTCCTGCCTCTGGCCTGGAACACCCTCCCTCCTTTAATCCAACAGACAATTACTCTCCCCCTTTTCAAAGCCTTACTGAAGGCACATCTCCTCCAAGAAGCCTTCCCAGACTAAGCCCCACTTTTCCTCATCTCCTACTCCCTTCTGCATCACCCTGATTTGCACCCTTTGCTCTCCCCCCACCCCCTCACCTCCTAGCCCCAAGACACTTATGTACATATCTGTCATTTTATTTGTCTGTATGAATGGTATTTGTTTAAGCGCTTACTATGTGCCAAGCACTGTTCTAAGCACTGGGGGTAGATATGAGGTAACCAGGTTGTCCCATGTGGGGCTCACAGTATTCACCCCCATTTTATAGATGAGATAACTGAGGCACAGAGAAGTTAAGTGACTTGCCCAAGGTCACACAGCTGACAAGTAGCAGAGCCGGGATTAGAACCCACGACCTCTGACTCCCAAGCTCAGGCTCTTTCCACTAAGCCACGCTGCTTCTCATACTAACTTTATTTTTGATGTCTGTCTCCTGTCCCCCGAGCCTGTAAGCTGGTTGTGGGCAAGGAATGTCACTGTTTATTGTTGTACTGTACTTTCCCAAGTGTTTAGTACAGTGCTCTGCACATAGTAAGCACTCAATAAATGCAATTGAATAAATGAATAAATTAACAAAGAGGATTAGGATGGAGTAGAGGCTGTTGGATCTGGCAAGAAGAAAGTCATCGGTGACTTTAGGGCAGCCTAGAGAAGCAGCGTGGCTCAGCGGAAAGAGCCCAGGCTTGGGAGTTAGAGGTGATGGGCTTGAATTCCGGCTCCGCCGCTTGTCAACTGTGTGACTGTGGGCAAGTCACTTAACCTCTCTGGGCCTCAGTTACCTCATCTGTGAAATGGGGATTAGGACTGTGAGACTCACGTGGAACAACCTGATTGCCCTGTATCTACCCCAGCGCTTAGAACAGTGCTTGGCACATAGTAAGTGCTTAACAAGTACCAACATTATTATTATTAATGGCTTAGTTAGAACAGTGCTTTGCACATAGTAAGCGTTTAACAAATGCCATCATTTATTTTATTTTATTTAGTAGAAAGAATATGGGCCTGGGAGCCAGAGGGTTTAATCACAGCTCCACCTGTGCGATGTTGGACCAGTCTTTTTCTTTCTCTGTACCTCACTTCTCACATCTGCAAAATGGGGATTCAATTCCTGTTTTTCCTACTCCTTAGACTGTGAGTCCCTTGTGGGGCCTGCAGATCTCCTATCTAACCCACTGCTTAGTTCAGTGCTTGACGCATGGTAAGCACTTAACAAATACCACAATTTAGAGAAGAAAGTTTTTTTGTGGTGTGAAGGGGCTGGAAGGCAGATTGTAGGAATCAAGGAGAGAACTGAAGGAGAGGAAGTGGAGTCAGCAGATGTAAAGAGCTTGCTCAATGTATCTGGAAAGGAATGGCAGGAGGGAGATGGGGGAAAGAGTGCTTTGGGGTCAAAGGACGCTTTTTATAGTATTTGTTAAGCACTTTGTACAGACCCTGGCACATTGTAAGTGCTTAACAGATACCATCATTATTATTATTATTATTATCTACCCCAGCACTAAGAACAGTTCCTGTTACATACTAAGTGCTGGGGTGGACACAGTCCCTGTCTCGCATGAGGATCACAGTCTTAATCCCCATTTTAAAGATATGGTAACTGAGGCCCAGAGAAGTGAAATGACTTACCCAAGGTCATGCAGCAGTCAAGTGGCAAAGCTGTGAATAGAACCTAGGTCCTTCTGAATTCCAGGCCCTTGCTCTAGCCACTAGACCACATTGCTGAAAGCAGTGGGGGGAAAAAAAGCCATTGGAAGGTAAGCAGTTGAAGATGGCAGTCTGGGAGGAAAGAAGGGAGGGGGTGAGCATTTTAATCAGGTGCAAAGGATGGGGTCAGAAGCACAGGGGGAAAGGGTGGATTTTAAGAGGCAGTGGGAGATCTCTTGAGACACTTTTAGAAAGGATGAGAGTCGTAGGTATCTTTTTTAACGGCATTTGTTATACATTTACAGCATGCCACCTCTTCCTGGTCAAGACCACTGTCACCCTGAAGCAGCATGGCCTAGTGGCTAGGGCACGGGCCCAAGAGTCAGAAGGGTCGGGGTTCTAATCCCCGTTCTGCCACTCATCTACTCTGGGAACTAGGGCAATTCAGCTTCACAGGGCATCAGTTTCCTCAACTGTAAAATGGGGATACCTGCTCTCCCTTTTAGTTAGACTGTGAGCCCCAAGTGGAACAGAGACTGTTTTTGACCTGATTAATTTATATCTTCCTCAGTGCTTAGAACAGTGCTTGACACATAGAAAGCACTTAACCAATACCATAAAAAAAACCCCGGAGCCACATCTTTTTTTTTTAAATGGCTAACACTCTCCGTATGAGGTTTAGAGATGTAGTTGAGAATAGACTAGTGCCAGGGTCTCACATTCCAAATCCCTCCTCATTTCTCCTGATGCAGAGCCCATGGAAGAGGGAAAATGGGAATTCTAGACCCTTTTATTCATTCATTCAATAGTATTTATTGAGCTCTTACTATGTGCAGATCACTGTATTAAGTGCTTGGAATATACAATTCGGCACCAGATAGAGACAATCCCTGCCCAGTGATGGGTTTACAGTCTAATCGGGGGAGATGGACAAAAACAAGACAGCATAATCACGATAAATAGAATCAAGGGGATGTAACTTCATGAGACTCATAGCTGCCAGTGAAAAGCTTAAGACCTACCCCGTCAGACTATAAATACCTTGTAGAAAGGGAATATGTCCATTTGATTGTACTCTTCCAAGCACTTAGGACGGTGCGCTGCACACAGCGAGCACTCAATAAATACCACTGATTGATTGATCAATAATAGAGTGGTTTGATTGTGTACTGGAGCTGTTTGATTGCAATAAAATAGCTATGTGCTAGTTGAGTCTGGTCAACATACAGGAAACTTCCTCTAGACTATAAGCTCACTGTGGGCAGGGAAATGTCCACCAACACTGTTTTCTTGGTGCTTAGTACAATGCTCTGCACACTATGAGAGCTCATTAAATACCATTGATTGATCCATAATGGAGGTGTTTGATAGGAATAAAACAGGGCAGAGTAGCAGTTGAGTCCCGCTGAACATACTTTAAACTTCCTCTGGACTGTAAGCTCACTGTAGGCAGGGAACATGTCTACCACCTCTGTTCTGTTGTCCTCTCCCAAGTGCTTAGTACAGTGTTCTGCACACAGTAAGTGCTCAATAAGCTCGTTGTGGGCAGGGAATGTCTCTGCACACAGTCAGTGCTCAGTAAATACCATTGACTGATTGATTGGTTCTGTGATAGGTTCCTTATGTCTTGAGAGAGAGAGCACCCCAATTCACTGACCCAAAGGAGAGAGAAATGGTGAAACTCGTTTTCCCCACAGATTTCTCTTTCCATCAGCAGACTTGGTTCTGTGTGTGAGTCATCTGTTGATAATTTTGTAATCAACACCGTGTTCTCTATGTAATTAGTTGTAATTATGGTCACCACCCTCAAAGGCTCTAGACTGGAGAAAGACTTTTTACAAAGTGAACCCGACTGATAAAAGAAAAGCATCGCTCCCAGGAAATGGGAGAAGCAGCCTGGCTTGGTGGATAGAGCACGGGCCTGGGAGTCAGAAGGACCATGGTTTGAATGCTGACTCCACCACTTGCCTGCTGCTGGATGACCTCAGGCAAGTCATTTCATTTCTCTGGGCTTCAGTAACCTCATCTGTAAAATGGGGATAAGAATGTGAGCCCCCTGTGGGACAAGGACTGTGTTCAACTTGATTAACTTGCATCGTCCCCGGTGCTCAGAATAGTGTTTGGTATACAGTAAGCCCTGAACAAGTACCATAAAACCTCCTGGGTGCTCCAGAACAAAACAAGCTTCTAATCCCGGCTCTTCCATTTGCCTGCTGTGTGACCTTGGGCAAATCACTTCTTCTCTAGTTCCCTCATCTGGAAAATGGGGATGAAGGCTATGAGCCCTAAGTGGGACAGGGACCATGTCCAACCTGATTACCTTGTATCTACCCCAGTGCTTAATACAGTGCCTACACATAGTAAGTGCTTAACAAAAATGATTATTATTATGATTACTTTGCATTCTGACTACTCATGACTTCTTCAAAAGGTAAGCAGCATGGTCTACTACATACAGCGGGGGCCTGAGAGTCAGAAGGACCTGGGTTCTAATCCCCATTCTGACACACGTCTGCAGTGTGACCTTGGACAAGTCACTTCATGTCTCTGGGCCTCAGTTCCCTCATCTGTAAAATGGGGATGGAGACTGGCAGCTCCATGTGAGTCAGGGACTGTGTCCAACCTGACTAGCTTGTAACCACCCCAGAGCTTAGTACAGTGACTGGCATACAGTGAGCGCTTAACACATGCCATAAGAGAAAATGCTCAGGAAAATGTCACGTCTTCTCAGGTCGGTAGGTTTCTTGTGCTTCGTGGGGGTCTCGATACTAGATGCCTGACGGGAGATATTTTCCATGCTGCTGTAACCAACTCCTGAGGATTCCCTCCTTGTCTGGCACTGGAAAAGGATGTTCCCCCTCCCGACAGATTTGAAAGAAACTCAATCTCTTACAATTCTCCGTTACCCAATGGGATTGGTGAGTCCGGACATCAGAGTCCTCTCCTCGCTCCGCCCCAACTGGTGAGATTTGGGCAACATCACCTCACTCTTACCTGCTGCTGCTGTGGATGATAATAATACTAATGATAATAATAATAATATATGTTAAAGCACTCACTATGTAAAAATAATGACTGTGGTACTTGTTAAGCCTGGCTCTGCCACTTGTCAGCTGTGTGACTTTAGGCAAGTCACTTAATTTCTCTGTGCCTCAGTTACCTCATCGGTAAAATGGGGATTAAGACTGTGAGTCCCACATGGGACAACCTGATCACCTTGTATATACCTGTATCTTGTATCCACAGCTTAGAACATTGCTTGGCATATAATAAGCGTTTAACAAATACCGTTATTATTATTATTACCATTAAGCACTTACTATGTGCTAGGCATTGTATTAAGCACTGGTGGGGGATGCAAGTAATCAGGTTGATCACAGTCTCTATGCCATGTGAGACTCATGGTCCTCATCCCCATTTTTGCACACGCGGGAATTGAGGCCCAGAGAAGTGAAGTGACTTGCCCAAGGTGACCCAGCAGACAAGTGGCGGAGTCAGGATTAGAACTCAGGTCCTTGGGACTTCCAGGTTTGGGCTCTATCCATTGGACCACACTGCTCCTACCAAATCTGATGGGACATAGTCCATGTGCCACATGGGCTCACAGACATAATCCTCATTTGACAGATGAGGCCCAGAGAAGTGAAATGACTTGCCCAAGGTCACACGGCAGAAGCGTGGCAAAGCTGAGATTAGAACCCGGTCCCTCTGACTCCCCGGCCGGTACTCTATCCACTAGGCCTGCTGTAGCATCTTAAGCAAAATGGACACATCCCTCCCGTCCTCTAGATACCATCTGCACAGCTCTCTGGGCCCCTGAGATGGAGACGGCTGAGTGAAGTCTTTGGATTCTGATTTTTCTCTTCATGTCCACCTTACTCAATCCTCTTCAAAGCCTTACTGAAGATAAATCCCTTCCAAGAGGCCTTCCCTGACTAAGCCCTCATTTCCTTTTCTCCCATTCCCTTCTGTGTAGCCCTGACTCTCTCCCCTTATTCACCACCCCCGCCTCGGCCCCACCACACTTGTGTCCGTATCTGTAATTTATTCATTTATATAAATGTCTGTCTCCCCCTACACTCTAAGCTGGTTGTGGGCCAGGAATGCGCCCGTTATATCGTTATAGTGTACACTCTGAAGTGCTTAGTACAGTGCTCTGCAGACAGTTAGTGCTCGATCAAAACAACCGATAGATTGATCCCAAACAAAATAGAAATATTTCACCCAGAAAAATGAATAATGGAAAATACAGAAGTCCATCAAAGGACTTTGGATGGCATTGAACAAATGCCCATATGGTCCAGATTTTCTTCCCTCTTGGGCTGAAGGAAACTACAGCTAATTTCAGCTAGCTGGAAGAATATATTTCCGTGCCTGCATGCAGTCTGGCTGTCTTATGCGGGATGAGGCAAAGAGCCCCCTACCTTGGCTTTTAATGAGGTTCTTTGCGGAAAAACTGTTCAGCTATTTTCTTGGAAGACATCGCACTTCTCTAAGCAGGGAGCTCAATTGATTTTAGAAAGTCTCTCCTCCCCTTTCCACCCTCCTCCGTGAAATGCCGACTGAAGAATTCTAAGTAGCAGATCCCATCTGGACTGGAAAAGAGGAACCCACAGAATGGAGCTTCCCTGGAGTGAAAATCCCTAGTGAACACTCGGCTGCCTCACTCTAACCTCTTGGTTGTATGACTAGTGCTAAGTGCTTAGTACAGTGCTCTACACATAGTAAGCACTCAATAAGTAGCACTGACTGATTGACTACGTTGCTTAAGGGAGCGTCTGGTAAAAGGGTCCCCTTCAAGGGGTGCCCCCTGAAGTGATAAACACTTTAGAGAACCAGCATGGCTTAGTGGAAAGAGCCCAGGCTTAGGAGTCAGAGGACGTGGGTTCTAATCCTGCCTCTGCCACTTGTCTGCTCTGTGACCTTGGGTAAGTCACTTAACTCATCTGTGCCTTGGTTACCTCATCTGTCTAATGGGGATTAAGATTGTGAGCCCCATGTGGCACAACCTGATAACCTTGTACCAACCCCAGTGCTTAGAACAGTGCTTGGCACATAGTAAGCGCTTAACAAATACCATCGTTATTATTACTGTAAACCCTGGGAAACACCCAGCTGCTTCTCTTTTCCCTCACGTTTGCGAGACTAGTGCTAAGCACTTAGTACAGTGCTCTGCACCTAGCAAGTACTCAATAAACAGCACTGATCAATTGACTAAGTTACTTCCGGGAGTGTCAGGTGAAAGGGCCCTGATCCAGAGACTCCAAGGTCGTGGAGCTAAAGTGGGATCCATCCAGGCCCAAGCTAGATTCAGGACTTTCCCCGTTCCCTCCCAATAGGGAATTCTATAGCTGAGAAGGGAGAAGGGTCCTTCTTCCCGTGAGGGGCTTCACACGCTCTCAGGGGGCAGCTGGGGAGATGGGATTATGGTTTTCTTTCCACGAATGCTGCCGTTCGGGTGGGTTGCTGACCTCTGGGTGGGCTGACATCAGGTAGAAACTCAAGGGGTTAAAGAGGCAGGCCCTCTTCCTTTAGTCAGTCTGAGGAGCAGGGAAGATCGATAGCCTCTCCGTAAGCCTTAAGGAGAAGCAGTGCTTTGCACACAGTAAGTGCTCAATAAATATGATTAAATGAATGAATGAATAATGGATAGCGCAGGGGCCTGGGCATCAGAAGGACTTGGGTTCTAATGCCAACTCCTCCACTTGTCTGCTGTGTGATCTTGGGCAGTCACTTTGACTCTCTGGGCCTTGGTTTCCTCATCTGTAAAATGAAAATGAAGATTACGAGCCCCAAGTGGGACACGGACTGTGTCCAACCTGATTAGCTTCTATCGACCCCAGCGCTTAGTACACTTCCTGACACCCAATAAACACTTAACAAATGCCATTTAAAAAAAAGGCGACCAGCAGCTGGTACCTTTTATTTTCACCCTTAAGGCCCTGCATGAGTTGTTACCAAATAATGTGTTTCTTCACAGTTTTCAGAAAGATAAAAAAGGATGCTCATTTTAAAATGTGTAAGGAAAGGGGTTCTATTCATGCAGAAAAATAAATAAAAAAAGGTTTTTAAAGCATGAATTCTGCAGCAAGTAAACACACTTATTCAGGAAGCCAGAGGAGCAGGTAAGATTAGTGGGCGGGATTAGCAGAGGTTTCCAGGCAACCAGCTCCGAGGCTTGGGGGGACGGTTGGGGGAGGGGGGAATCCGCATAAAAGGGGAATGGGGTTGGGACCATCCAATCACAGGGTTGCCTGGCCAATTAAGCCACAGAGATGGAGAGGAAGTGAACATAATTAGCACTGCGTGTAAGCCCTAAGAAAATACATTCTAACAAGTGTGACCAAAGGAGACTGCTGAGAAAAGGCAATTTTCTTTAGAGGACTTTGTCAAATCCTAAACCCCAAAAAACAAACAAGAAAAAAAGAAACCCAGCTCAGATCGAGG
This sequence comes from Ornithorhynchus anatinus, assembly GCF_004115215.2. Taxonomy (NCBI): domain Eukaryota; kingdom Metazoa; phylum Chordata; class Mammalia; order Monotremata; family Ornithorhynchidae; genus Ornithorhynchus; species Ornithorhynchus anatinus. The sequence goes on along the minus strand of NC_041728.1, from coordinate 34,406,075 downwards.
AAATGATTCAAATGGTTAAACTTAACCTTGGATTTCTTCACCGGTTCCTCTGCTAGTGTCATTAACTGGATCTCTGTGGCAATGAAACGACATGGGTCCATTTCATTTTCTCCTTCACGAAAGTTTCATTTTCTCTCCCATCAAGGGACTGAAGAATAATTATACGGGAGGGTTGTAATCAGTGACTCTTCCTTTGAGGATGAAGCTGGAGGAAATGGTCTACAGCTGAAACATTAGCAATTCAGATAGGCCACGGAGAAAACTATGACAAGAGAGGGTTTTGAGTCTTGAGTTTTGAATGTCTAACCAAGAATGTCTAACCAAGGTTTTTAAAAAACAGGTGGATTTTCATCTTACTGTGGACAACACCAGTGTCCAACCAGCCTCTCGAGCTCCCATCAGGGACTTATTTTTGACTCCTCTCGTTCTTTCAACCCCCAGATTTGGTCAGTCACCAAATCCTGTCAGTTCCTTCACGTCGTCACCAGATTTGCCCTTCCCTCTCCGTCCGGACAGCCATCATGATGATCCAAGCACTTGGAGTATCCCCATTTTGACTGCTGCATCAACCTCCTCACAGACCTCCCTGCCTCCAGCCTCTCCCCTCTCCAGTCCACACTACCCTCCGCGCACAACTCCCCACTCCTTAAAATCCTCCAGCGGCTGCCCTCCATCATCGCATCAAGCAGAAACACCTCGCCATCAGCTTTTGAGGGCCTAAGCAATGGTGTTTATTAAGCTCTTTTTTGGGTACGACAGTTGGAAGAGGCTGCAGAGTTGGCAGAAAAGTTCCCTGCCCACAGAGAGCTTACTGTCTCAAGATCTTCTGTCAATTCTCTTCCCACCATTTATCTTTGCTCCCCTCCTAATTCAACCCACCTTGCAGTCAGTCAGTCGTATTTATTGAGCACTTACTGAGTTAAGAGCACTGTATTAAATGCTTGGAAGAATACAATATAATAATATAGCAGACACATTCCCTGCCCACAACAACCTTACAGTCTAGAGGGGGAGACAGACATGAATATAAAGAGATAAATTACAGATATGTACATATATTACAGATTCACTTCATCCCTCCCACGCCAACCTACTCACTGCACCTATTTCTCATCTCTCCCTTGCTCCCTCCTTCCCTCCTGCCTGGAAATCCCTGCCAGACCCACTGCTCTCCCCATCTCCAGGAGGTCTTCCATGACTCATCTCTCAACTTCCTCCCTGACTTCCCATTTCATTCCTGCACCACCCAGGCACATGGAAATTTCCACTCTCTCACCCACTGCACTTCTGTACCTATCTTTAAACTCGGTTGCCTCCCCTTACCTGTTATTTGCTGAGAAAAGCATCATGGCCAAGTTGATACTGCCCAGGCCTGGGAGTCAAAAAGAGCTGGATTCTATTCCCGGCTCTGCCACTTGTCTGCTGCGTGACCTTGGGTAAGTCACTTCACTCCTCCGGGCCTCAATTTCCTCATCTGCAAAATGGTGATTGAGACTGTGAGCCCTATATGGGACAGGGGCTGTGTCCAACCCAATTACCTTGTATCTACTCCAGCACTTAGTACAGTGCCTGGCACATAGTAAGTGCTTGACAAATACCACAATCATTATTATTATTAATAATAATTTATTTGAGCATCTCTTGCTCTCGCTAGCTTGTAAGCTCCTTGAGGACAGAGATCATGTCTGCTATTTCTATTGAATTCTTTCAAACCAATATAAAGCCGCATGACCCAGTGAATAGATCCCAGGCCTGGAAGTCAGAAGGACCTGGATTCTAATCCCAGCTCCACTACGTGTCTGCTGTGTGACCTTGGGTAAGCCACTTCACTTCTCTGTGCCTCAGGTACCTCATCTGTAAAATGGGGATTAAATCCTACTTCCTCCTACTTACATTGCGAGCCCTATGTGGGACAAGGACTGAGTCTGGTCTCAGGAGTTTGTATCTATCCCAGCCTAACCACTTCATGAGTACCATTAATTATTATTCCAATCACTTAATCCAATCACAGTAAGCCCTGAAATACTATTGACGGATTGACTGATCTGTCTAAAATATTTGGAAAGTGATAGCTTCAGGCTGGGGGTTGGACAATGCTTCCAGTTGAAATATTGCCGCTGCTGTATTCTTCCAAACACTTAAGTTGATCAATCAAGCAGTCCTTCAATCAGTGGTATTAACTGAGCACTTATTGTGTGCAGAATGCTGTATTGAATACTCGGGAAAGTACAATGAACAGAGTTGGTAGACACGATGCCTGCCTGCAAGGAGCTTATAGTCTCCAGGAGAGGCTTAATAGTTTATGCTTTGCATTCAGCGGGTCCTCCATGAATACCACTGATGGATTGCTTTACCTCCCCTAAGGGAAAGGGTTAAGAGTACAATTTTAAAAGATGGTTATGATATTTATTAAGGGCTCGCTCTGTGCCAACACTGAGCTAAATGCTGGGAGAACTACAGGATAATGTGCTCAGATGCCATCCCTCTGGATTTTATAGTCTAAGAGCAGCAGGGATGCTACCATCTGGTTTTCAACATTTTGGGCCCACAACGAACCCTGAACTACATTAATAATATCTCAGGTATGGAAGTGTTTACTATGTTCCCAGCATTGGGAAAGATACAAGTTAATCAGGTCAGACACAGTCCCTGCCCTACCGAGAGCTCACAATCTAAGTAGGAAGTGGAATAGGTATTATAACCCCATTTTACAGATGAGGTCACTGAGGCCTAGAGATGTGAAGTGACTTGGGCAAGGTCACACGACAGACAAAGGGCAAGGCAGGGGTTAGAACCCATGTTCTTCTCTGTCTCTCAGGCCCGCACACTTTCCAGTAGGTCACGCTTGCTCCTCTGTGAGCATTAACTCTTTAAATAAATTGAAATACTTATAAAATGACATTTTCAGGCAAGGAATGGTCCACTTTCAACTTTATTTTAAAATAGGAGCAGTCTAAAAAGGAAGAGAACAGTTTTTGGAATATCAGCCTCGCAAAGGATGTGAATATCCTGCTGACTACTGAAAATGGTGTTATTTAGGGATGAAGAGTGTGTATTTGGTAGCATCTGTTTCCAGACTCTTCAACCAACTCCATTACAGAAAAAGAGAATGCTTCCCTGGAAAAGCTTCCCAAAGGCACGGAGGAACTGCATAGCCCAAGATGTCCATCTGTCCTCCCTTCCTTCCTTCCTTCCTTCCTTCCTTCCTTCCTTCCTTCCTTCCTTCCTTCCTTCCTTCCTTCCTTCCTTCCTTCCTTCCTTCCTTCCTTCCTTCCTTCCTTCCTTCCCTTATTCATTCATTCATTCTTTCACTTATTCATTCATTTATTTGTTTACTTATTCATTAATCCGTTCATTTATTTGTCCTTTCATTTGTTCACCTGTTCATTCACTCACTTATTCATTCATTAGTTCACCATTCATTCATATTCATCCATTCACTCAGTCAGTAGTATTAATTGAGTGGTTACTGTGTGAAGAACACTTCACTAAGCCCTTGGGAGAACTGGGAGAACACAATATAACATTCGTGTTCATTTGTTGACTTATTCATTCATTCATGCATTCATTCATGCTCAATTATTCACTCATTCATGTTCACTCATTCATTGGTGTTCATCCATCCATCCATCCATCCATCCATCCATCCATCCATCCATCCATCCAACAGAATTTGAGAACTTTTTGGGACCACCCAGAGCCCCCAGAGAAGTGAAGTGACTTACACAAGGTCACACAGCAGACACGTAGCAGCATGGTGTAGTGGATAGACCCTGGGCCTGGGAGTCAGAAGGTCATGGGTTCTAATCCCGGCTCTGCCACTTGTCTGCTGTGTGATCTTGGGCAAGTCACTTCACTTCTCTGGGCCTCAGTTACCACATCTGTAAAATGGGGCTTGAGACTGTGAGCCCCACATGGGACCAGGACCATATCCAACCCGTGTTGCTTGTAACCATCCCAGCATTTAATATAGTGCCTGGCACAAAGTAAGTGCTTAACAAATACCGTTATTATTATTATTATTATTATTATGTGGCGGAGCCAGGATTAAAACCCAGGTCCTTCTGACTCCTAGGACTGTGCTCTATCCACTAAGCCATACTGCTTCTCCTGGGTGTGTGGGTGCATGCAAGTATGGCATCTGCCTCCTATCTCTTTTTCCCCTACTGCCTTCCTCTCATTCACTTTCCTGTTCTCTCTCTATCCCTCTCTCTCTTTTTTTGGTATTTGTTAAGTGCTTACTGTGTTCCAAGCACTATACTACACGCTAGGGTGGAAATAAACTAAGCAGGTTGGACACAGTCCCTGTGCCACATGGGTTCACAGGCTTCATCCCTTTTCACAGATGAGGTCACAGAGGTGCAGAGAAGTGAAGTGACCAGACCAAGGTCCCACTGCAGACAAGTGGAGGAGCTGGGATTAGAAGCCAGGTCTATTCATTCATTCAATAGTATTTATTGAACGCTTACTATGTGCAGAGCACTGTACTAAGCGCTTGGGATGAACAAGTCGGCAACAGATAGAGACGGTCCCTGCCGTTTGACGGGCTTACAGTCTAATCGGGGGAGACGGACAGACAAAAACAATGGCACTAAACAGCGTCAAGGGGAAGAACATCTCGTAAAAAACAATGGCAACTAAATAGAATCGAGGCGATGTACAATTCATTAACAAAATAAATAGGGTAACGAAAATATATACAGTTGAGCGGACGAGTACAGTGCTGTGGGGATGGGAAGGGAGAGGTGGAGGAGCAGAGGGAAAAGGGGAAAATGAGGCTTTAGCTGCGGAGAGGTAAAGGGGGATGGCAGAGGGAGTAGAGGGGGACGAGGAGCTCAGTCTGGGAACGCCTCTTGGAGGAGGTGATTTTTAAGTAGGGTTTTGAAGAGGGAAAGAGAATCGGTTTGGCGGAGGTGAGGAGGGAGGGCGTTCCAGGACCGCGGGAGGACGTGACCCAGGGGTCGACGGCGGGATAGGCGAGACCGAGGGACGGTGAGGAGGTGGGCGGCAGAGGAGCGGAGCTTGCGGGGTGGGCGGTAGAAAGAGAGAAGGGAGGAGAGGTAGGAAGGGGCAAGGTGATGGAGAGCCTTGAAGCCTAGAGTGAGGAGTTTTTGTTTGGAGCGGAGGTTGATAGGCAACCACTGGAGTTGTTTAAGAAGGGGAGTGACATGCCCAGATCATTTCTGCAGGAAGATGAGCCGGGCAGCGGAGTGAAGAATAGACCGGAGCGGGGCGAGAGAGGAGGAAGGGAGGTCGGAGAGAAGGCTGACACAGTAGTCTAGCCGGGATATAACGAGAGCCCGTAATAGTAAGGTAGCCGTTTGGGTGGAGAGGAAAGGTCTAGAAACACAGTGCGGCCTAGTGGAAAGAGCAAGGGCCTGGGAGTGCAAGGACGTGGGTTCTAATCTGGGCTCTACCACGTGCCTGCTGTGAGACCTTGGGCAAATCACCTGTAAAATAAGGATTTTGCTTGTGAGCCCCATGTGGGACAAGGACTGCGCCCAACCTGATTAGTTTATATCTACTTCAGCACTTAGTACAGAACCTGATAGAGTGCCTAGCAAAAAGTGACTAAGAAATACCATAATTATTCATTATAATTAAGTGGCACCTACCTCAGGACCTGAATAGCATCTTCAATCAATCTGTCAGTCAATCAATCAATCTTATTTCTTAAGGATTTACTGTGTGGAGGCCACTGCATTAAGCATTTGGGTGAGTACAATATAACAATATAACAGATGCATTCCCTTCCCATAAAGAGCTGTCAGGTTAGAGGGGGAGACAGACATTAAGAGAAATAAATAAATTATGGATGTCAACATTAGTGCTGAGGTGTTGATCTTCAGCGGAATATGGTGCCGTCATCTTCCGTCTCTTATGCCCTTCACACTCTTCTCGCAGGACAAATTGTTGGAACAACCCTCTTGAGTTTGACTCTAGACTGTAAGCCCGTTGTGAGCAAGGATTTTCTCTCTTTACTGCTGTACTCTACTTTTCAAGCACTTAGTACAGTGCTCTGCACACAATAAGTGCTCAATAAATGCGATTGAATGAATGAATGACTCTGCTTTCAGAAGTGAACAGTGGTGAGGCCGAGGTTCACTGTGCTGCATTTCACATGCTCTTCTTTGATAAAAGTTAAAAACATTTTACCCAGGGAAAGGCGCTTAGCCCTCAAATACATCTCCATGCCTGCTCATCTTTACAAGTCTGAGTAGTCTACTCACCTCACTGTGTTCATCTCAAAAACGAGAATGGGGACAAATCTGTTTTTTTATTTTATTTTAAGGTATTTGTTAAGCGCTTACTATGTGCCAGGCCCCATACTAAGTGCAGGGGGGAGACACAAGCTAAACGAGTTGGACGGCAGTCCCTGTCCCACATAGGGCTCACAGTCTTAATCCCCGTTTTACTGATGAGGTAACTGAGACCCGGAGAAGTGAAACGACTTCCTCAAGCCCCACAGTGGACAAGCAGAGGAGCTGGGATTAGAGCCCGGGTCCTTCTGACTCCAAGGCCGACGTTCTCTCCACTAGACCGCACTGCTCCTGTTGATTCCCCAGGGCATGACGTCATCGGGAGTTCTTCGAGGACACGGAGAAAGGGTGCCGGGTAGCTGGTAAGTTGAAGTATATTTAGTGTGCTGCATGAATGGTTCCATACGGAAACCGAAAGATTCGCTAAAATATAAATACATGCAAAATATGCCCATGGTATAACCGCGGGCAAAATGTCACAAAGTTGGACGTCGTTCATGATATTTAAAAAGCAGCAGCACAGTACATGGTTTGGATCCAATTTGGTTGATCTCCAGCTTGCCAATGTCATTTGTGAAGGAAATTTCCCGAAGACGGATCTAGGACTCCAACAAAGCCTGAACTTGGATGGAGAGAGAAGAACGTGGCTTCTTTCCTGTCTGTGTTCGGGTTCTGAACACAATGTCTGAGATCTGAATGAGTCCTCGAAGGGGGTGGAAGTGGATGAGACTAGCTTTACCTTTGGTTGAACAACTGCGGTAATTTTTCAGCACGTACTTGGTGATGATGATAATGACGATGGTATTTGTTAAGTACTTACTACGTGTCAAGCACTGTTCTAAGCACTGGGATAGATGCAAGCTAATCAGGTTGGGACGGCTTCCCTGTCCCACATGGGCCTAACAGTCTTAATTCACATTTGATAGATGAGGGAACTGAGGCCCAGAAGAAGTGAAGTGACTTGCTCAAGGTCACACAACAGACAAGCGGCAGAGCCGGGATCATTAATCCATTCATTCAATCATATTTCTTGCTGTGTGCAGAGCACTGTACTAAGCTCTTGGAAAGTACAATTCGGCAACAATTAGAGACAATCCCTACCCAACAACGGGCTCACAGTCAAGGATTAGAACCAGCTCCTTTTGAGTCCCAAGTTGGGCTCTATCCACTAGCCCTTGCTGGTGGCAAACACTGTTTATTCATTCATTCAATAGTATTTATTGAGCGCTTACTATGTGCAGAGCACTGTACTAAGCGCTTGAATGAACAAGTCGGCAACAGATAGAGACAGTCCCTGCCGTTTGACGGGCTTACAGTCTAATCGGGGGAGACAGACAGACAAGAACAATGGCAATAAATTGAGTCAAGGGGAAGAACATCTCGTGAAAACAATGGCAACTAAATAAATCAAGGCGATGTACAAAACAAAATAAATAGGGTATGGAAATATATACAGTTGAGCGGAACGAGTACAGTGCTGAAGGGATGGGAAGGGAGAGGGGGAGGAGCAGAGGGAAAGGGGGAAAAGAGGGTTTAGCTGTGGAGAGGTGCAGGGGGAGTGGCAGAGGGAGTAGAGGAAGAAGAGGAGCTCAGTCTGGGAAGGCTCTTGGAGGAGGTGAGTTTAAGTAGGGTTTTGAAGAGGGGAAGAGAATCAGTTTGGCGGAGGTGAAGGAGGGAGGGCGTTCCGGGATCGGCGGGAGGATGTGGCCCAGGGGTTGACGGCGGGATAGGCGAGACCGAGGGACGGTGAGGAGGTGGGCGGCAGAGGAGCGGAGCGTGCAGGGTGGGCGGTAGAAAGAGAGAAGGGAGGAGAGGTAGGAAGGGCAAGGTGATGGAGAGCCCTTGAAGCCTAGAGTGAGGAGGTTTTGTTTGGAGCGGAGGTTGATAGGCAACCACTGGAGTTGTTTAAGAAGGGGAGTGACATGCCCAGATAGTTTCTGCAGGAAGATGAGACGGGCAGCGGAGTGAAGACTAGACCGGAGCGGGGAGAGAGAGGAGGAAGGGAGGTCAGAGAGAAGGCTGACACAGTAGTCTAGCCGGGATATAACGAGAGCCTGTAGCAGTAAGGTAGCCATTTGGGTGGAGAGGAAAGGGTGGATCTTGGCGATATTGTAAAGGTGAAACCGGCAGGTCTTGGTAACTGATAGGATGTGTGGGGTGAACGAGAGAGACGAGTCAAGGATGACACCGAGATCGCGGGCCTGAGAGACGGGAAGGATGGTCGTGCCGTCCACGGTGATAGAGAAGTCTGGGAGAGGACCGGGTTTGGGAGGGAAGAGATGAGGAGCTCAGTCTTGGCTCATGTTGAGTTTTAGGTGGCGGGCCGACATCCAGGTGGAGACGTCCTGGAGGCAGGAGGAGATGCGAGCCTGAAGGGAGGGGGAGAGGACAGGGGCGGAGATGTAGATCTGCGTGTCATCTGCGTAGAGATGGTAGTCAAAGCCATGAGAGCGAATGAGTTCACCGAGGGAGTGAGTGTAAATGGAGAACAGAAGAGGGCCAAGAACTGACCCTTTGAGGAACTCCAACAGTTAAAGGATGGGAGGGGGAGGAGGCGCCAGCGAAGAAGACCGAGAATGACCAGCCAGAGAGGTAAGAGGGAGAACCAGGAGAGGACGGAGTCCGTGAAGCCAAGGTGAGATAAGGTATGGAGGAGGAGGGGATGGTCAATAGTGGTCAAAGGGCAGCAGAGAGGTCAAGGAGGATTAGAATGGAGTAGGAGGCCATTGGATTTGGCAAGAAGGAGGTCATGGGTGACCTTAGAGAGAGCAGTCTCGGTAGAGTGGAGGGGACGGAAGCCAGATCGGAGGGGGTCTAGGAGAGAATGGGAGTTAAGGAATTCTAAGCATCGATTGTAGACGACTCGTTCTAGATTTTGGAAAGGAAGGGTAGTAGGGAGATAGGGCGATAACTGGAGGGGGATGGGACACAACCCTGTCCCACAGGGAGTTCATGGTATAAGGGAGAGGGAGTTTCAGGCATATCCCCATTTTAAAGATGGAGAAACTGAGGCACAGAGAAGTGAAGTGATTTGCCCCAAGGTCACACAGCAGACAAGTGGTAGAGGTGGGATTAGAACCCAAGTCATTCTGACTTCTGGGCCCGGCTCTATCCACTAGGTGACTTGATATCGGTGCACAAACCTGGGATTGGCAAAACCTAACAGCAATAGTTTACTTTTGCTCAAGGAATGTGCAAGAAACTATCTGGAGATCACTAAACACCATCATCCACCTGCAAAACCAAAGGGAAACATCCGTTCTGCAGCCATGATCAAAATGGTAGCATCTCATTAACCATGTCATGGTGTGACAGAGAACCTGAGGTTATGTAGATTACCCCACCCAACCAAGAACTTCCCCTCTGGATGGTAAGCTCTTTGTGGACAGGGAACTTGTCTACAAACTCTGTTCTCCTGGACTCTCCCAAGTGCTTAGCACAGTGCTCTGCATACTGTAAGCGCTCAATAAATACGATGGCTTGCTTCTACGTAACATGAAAATATTTCTGTGGCCCCATAGATACCGTAACAGAGAGAACTGTCGGATTTGAGGAGGGAGGGCATTCCAGCCCAGAGGTATGATGTGGGCCAGGGGTTGATGGCGGGACAGGCGAGAACAAGGCACAGTGAGAAGGTTAGTGGTGACAGAGGAGAGGAGTGTTCAGTCTGGGCTGGAGAAGAAGGGAGGTGAGGTAGGAGGGAAGAGGGAACAAGGAGATGGAAAGCTTCAAGGTGAATGGTGAGGAGTTTTTGTTGGATGTGTAGGTGGATGGGCAATCCCTGGATTTTTTGGAGGAGTGGGGTGACATGTCCTGAATGTTTTTGTAGAAAAATGATCTGGGCAGCAGTGTGAAGTATGGGCTGGAGTGGGGAGAGATAGGAGGCTGGAAAGTCAGCAAGGAAGCTGATGCAGTAATCCAGGCAGGACGGGATGGGTGATTATATTAATGTAGTAGCATTTGAATTATAGATTGTGAGGCCGTTATGGGCAGGAATTGTCTCTATTTGTTGCTGAATTGTACTTTCCAAGTGCTTAGTACAGTGATCTGAACACAGTAAGCGATCAATAAATACGACTGAATGAATTGAATGAATGAATGGTGAGGAAAGGCAGATTTTAGCTATGTTGTGAAGAATTGCGTCCATGTATACACGGGTGGTTAGATGTGTGTAAAGAAGTTCACATAGGCTAGAGTTGGACGAAAGAAAGATACTGTTGAGGGAGCCGGGAATTAATAGGGGGAAAGCTCATTCAGTGTGATGGGATTTCAGGCAGACTTCAAATGTGGGGAGAGCTGGAGTTTGTCTGAAGTGGGTAAGCAGCACGGCTTAGTGGATAGAGCCCGGGGCTGGGAATCAGAGGACCTGGGATCTAATCCTGCTCTGGGTACTTGTCTGCTGTGTGACTTCGGGCAAGTCACTTCACTTCTCTGGGCCTCAGTTATCTAATCTATATAATGGGGATTAAGACTGGGACCTCACATGGGACAGGGGACTGTGTTAACCTGATTATCTTACATCTATCCTGGCTTAGAACACATAGTAAGTGCTTAACCTTAACAAACACTATTATTATTATTAAGTGGGGTTGGAGGGAGTTCTGAACACAGGGAACTGGGTGAGTGAAGGGGTGGAGGTGGGAGAGTTGACAGCCAAGTTCAGCTTTAAGGTTGCTTGGAAATGATAGGCCCGTAGTTTAGGTTGAAAGTAAGCTTGTGGTTGGTAGGGAAGAGAAGCAGCATGGCCGAGTGGATAGAGCACAGGCCTAGGAGTCAGAAGGATCTGGGTTCTAATCCCTGCTCCGTCACTTGTCTGCTGGGTGACCTTAGGCAAGTCACTTCACTTTTTGGGGACCTCAGTTCCCTCATCTGTAAAATGAGGATAGAGACTGTGAACCCCATGTGGGACAGGGACTGGTGTCCAACCTTATTAGCTTGTATCCACTCCAGGGCTTAGTACAATGCCTGGCACATAGTAGCACTTAACACTTACCACAGTTATCATTATTATTATCAGGAAACTCTGTTGCACAGTACTCTCCCATGTGCTTAGCACAGTGTTCTGCACAGAGTCAGTGCTCAATAAATATCACCGATCACCAAAGTAGAGGCAAGGTGGGCTCGTGAAATGAGCCCAGAACTAGAAGTCAGGAGATGTGGGTGCTGGTCTCAACACTACCTCTTGCCTTCTGAGTGATCTGGAGAAAGTCACTCAGCTGTCCTGTGCCTCAGTTTCCTCAACTGAAAAAATAGGAATTGATCACCAGTTTTCCCTACATCTTAGACTGTGAGCCCTGTGTAACATAGGTGCCAGGTCTAATATGATAATCTTTCAGTTATTCCAGTGCTTAATACCAAAATTATGGCTTTGGTGGCGTCTGTGAATACACAGTATAGAGGGCAGAATGTTTGAATATAGGGAAGGATTATGATGAGGAATAAAGAGGCATAATATATGTAAAGTGAATACAATGACCATTTTATAATTTTATGTAGGGGAAAGCTACATGTGTGGAAGTTAAATTTGGAGAGGAAATTAAAATCCTATGAATTATTCCCATGTCTCCTTTTCTATAATCAAATGTCATCTTCTCAAACTAAATGATCCTATGTTCTTTCTCTCTCATTTGCTTTCTCGATCTCCTTTAGCCTTCTCCCTCCTTGGCATAAATGGCTAAGTCTGCAGAAGCCACAAAAGGAGGCAAAGTAAGCATTGTTATTATTATTGTTTTATACCAGAGGATAAATGGTGGGGAGATTAATGAAAGTTGAAATAGAATTGTGCCATGCTTTTAATCTTAGAGAAGCAGCGTGGCTTAGTGTAAATAGCCCAGGCTTGGGAGTCCAAGGTCATGGGTTTCTAATCCTGGCTACACCACTTGTCAGCTTTGTGACTTTGGGCAAGTCACTAAACTTCTCTGTGCCTCAGTTACCTCCTCTGGAAAATGGGGATTAAGATGTGAGCCCCACCTGGGACAACTTGATAACCTTTTATCTTTCCCGGTGCTTAGAACAGTGCTTGGCACATAGTAAACGCTTAACAAATACCATCATTATTATTATTACGACATCATCATCTCGATCATCATCATGATCATCAGTCAATAAATCAGTGGCATTTATTGTGTGCAGTGCATTGTATTAAGTACTCGAGAGAGTACAACAAAATATTATAGAACCGTTGATGATGATGATACTATTTATTGAGTGCTTACTATGGGCAGAACACTGTACTAAGCACTTTTTAAATGGTATTTGTTAAGTGCTTACAATATGCCAGACAGTGAATTAAGCGCTGGGGCAGATTCAACCTAATCAGGTTGGACGCAGACCCTGTTCTTCATGGGGGTCACTGTCTCAACCCCCATTTTACAGATGAGGTCATTGAGGCACATAGAAGTTAAGGCCCTTCTCCCAGGTCACACAGGCAAGTGACAGAAACAGGATTAGAACCCAGGTCCTTCTGATTCCCAGACCCAGGGTCTATACACTAAGCAACATTGCTTCTCGGAGAGGACAATACAACAGAGTTGGCAGTCATATTTCCTACCCCACACCAAGCTTACAGCCAGAGAGGGAGACAGACATTAATATAATCAATAGGGAAGCAGGGTGACCTAGTGGAAAGAGCATGGTCTGGGAGCCAGAGGACCTGGGTTCTAATCCCAGCTCCACCACTTACCTGTTCTGTGACTTTGGGTAATTAGATGACTTCTCTGTGCTTCAGTTAACTCATCTGCGAAACAAGGATTCAAACACTCTTCTCCTTCCTACTTATATTGTGATCCCCATGTGGGACCTGATTGACTCGTATCTACCCCAGCATTTGGTACAGTGGCTTAGCACATAGTAAATGCTTAATATCACAATTATTATTATCATTGAAAATTCATAATATATCCTTTATATACCACATGTCATTCAATAGTATTATTGAGCACTTACTATGTGCAGAGCACTGTAACCAGCACTTGAATGAACAAGTCGGCATGTACGTATATAAAATGCTGTGGGATTGAAGGTGGATGAATATCAAATGCCCAAAGTCACAGATCCAAGCGCATAGATGAATAGATGGAGAGGGAGCCGGGGAAAAGAGGGCTGAACTGGGAAGGCTCTTGGAGGAGGTGTGATATTTAGTAATGCTTGAAGGTGGGGAGATGGGTAGTCTGCACAATAGAGAGGAGAGTGGCTCAGTGGAAAGAGTCTGGGCTTGGAAGTCAGAGGTCATGGGTTCGAATCCTGCTCTGCACTTGTCAGCTGTATGACTGTGGGCAAATCACTTAACTTTTCCGGTGGCCATCAGTTACCTCATCTATAAAATGGGGGATTAAGACTGTGAGTCTCACGTGGACATGCCTGATTATCCTGTATCTACCCCAGCGCTTAGAACAGTGCTCTGCAATAGTAAGCGCTTAACAAATACCAACATTATTATTATGAGGAGGGAGAGGGAGTTTCAGGCTAAAGGGCAGGATGTGGGAATGGGGTTGTGGCAGATAGATGAGATCAGGGCGAGGTGAGGTAGGAGGGGGCAAGGAGATGGAACTGCTTTAAAGCCAATGATGGTTTTTTGTTTGAATACGGAGGTGAATGGGCAACTGCTGGCCAATTTTTGAGGAGTCCGATGCATGTCCTGAATGTCTTTGTAGAAAGTTGAACCTGGCAGCGGAGTGAAGTATGGACTGGAGTGGGGGGAGACAGGAGGTTGGGAGGTCAGCAAGGAGGCTGACGCAGTAATAGAGGAGGGATAGGATGAGTGATTGCATTAAGTGGTAGGCAGTTTGGATGGAGAGGAAAGGGTGGATTTTAGCTATGGATTGTGAAGGTGGTGCCTGAAAGAATTTGGTGACGGATTGAATGTGTGGATTTGAATGAGAGCGAGGAATCCAGGATAACGCCAAGGTTATGGGTTTTGTATGACTTGAAGTAATGGTGGTGTCCTTCTACAATGTCGGGAAAGTCAGGGCGAGGACAGGGTTTTGGGTGGGAAGATAAGAAGCTCTGTTTTGGACATATTAGGTTTGAGGAGTTGCCATCAAACAGAAATTCCTCACCATTGACTTTAAAGCACTTAATCCGCTCCTTGGGCTCCTACTTTACTTCACCAATTTTCTACTACAAGCCAGCACTTTCATGTTACTCCTCCAAAACCAACCTCTCTCTGTACCCTCCATCTCATCTATTTTGCCACCAACCCTTGTCTGTATCCTCCCTTCTGTCACTGGGCTCCCTCCCTTTTAGTACGGCGATGGATCTCTACTTTCCAACTCAGAACTTATTAAAATCTCATCTCCTCCAAGATGTCTTCCTTGATAAGCCTTTTTCCCCGACTCCTCTCCTTCTGCATTGCCCCTGGCACTTGGATCTGCCCCTTTGAAGCCCTGATATTCACCTCTCCCTAAGCTCCACAACACTTATGTACATATCTATAATTTAGTTATTTCATTTAACATCCATCTCCCTCTTCAGAACGTAAGTGCCTTGTGCACAGGGAAGTGTCCTACCAGCTCCACTGTACTTTCCCAAGTGCTTAGCACAGTGCTCTGTGTACCTTAAGTGCTCAGTAAATACCACTGATTAATACCACTGATATTCCTCTCACCCCAAGTAGGCATGTATTTCACTGAACATTCAATTATTATTCTGACTGAACTGCTTGTGAATATTTTGACTGTGTACCTCCCTGTAGAAAAAGCAAGTTTCACCATCTATCTGTCCTTTTGATCCACCAAATTGGGGTGTCCCCTCTCTCTCAGGCACCTCTCAGGGTCGCACCTGGAGATTTCCAGTACTTTACCAGCCTTAACTATGGGAGGAAGAGTAAAGCAGAGGTCTACTCACTCCATTCCTAGCTTGGGCAGTGGCTAGCAAGTGGAAGGCAATCTGCTACAAGCCAAAACTCTCCTGTGCTGGGCAACATGGAAGATAGTCGAGGATGGAGACTCAGATCTACTGTGCGGAAGGCAGCGATGGTAAACCGCTTCCGGACTTTGACCAAGAAAACTCTATAGATCCTCTACCGGAACGATTGCAGTTGGAAGTAGGGCGTTCTAGGAGAGATGTGTCCATGATGTCGCTATGGGTAGGACATAACTCGACAGCATAAGACAACAGCAACAACTCTCACTCAGGACTTCTAAGGAGCCTGTCACTGAGATACTTAGCTTATTTTCTGATAGCCGTGAGCCTCGAGAGATAAAGGAAGGGCCCAGAATTCTCATTTCCCCTCAACAGTTCTCTGGATCAGGAGAAATGGGATGAATTTGGAATGTGACAACTTAGATTCAGGCTACTTTGACTCAAGTTCTTTTCTGCTCAACTGCTCAACTAGGAAGCAGCACAGCCTAGTGGATAGAGCCCCGGCCTGGGAGTCAGAAGGACTCAGATAATAATCCTGGCTCCACTACTTGTCTGCTGTGGGACCTTTGCCAAGTCACCTTCACATCTCTAGGCTTCAGTGACCTCATCTGTAAAACCGCTACACTTGTTGGTACAATCTCTCATCGTATCCTGACTGGATTACTGCATCAGCCTCCTTTCTGATCTCCCAACCTCTTGTCTCTCCCGACTTCAGTCTATACTTCACTCTTCTGCCGCATTATCTTTCTACAGAAACGCTCTGGGCACGTCACCCACTCCTCAAAAGTCTCCAGTGGATGCCTAACCATCTCTGTATGAAGCAAAAGCTCGTCACAATTAGCTTAAAGCTCTCCACCACCTTGCCCCCTCCGTATCTCTTCTCCCTTCCTCTCTTTCTACTGGCCCACCCTGTAGGCTCCGCTCCTCTACCGCCCACCTCCTCACCGTCCCTCGTTCTCGCCTATCCCGCCGCTGACCCTGGCCCACTCCTTGCTGTCCTGGAATGCCCCCCCACCTCACCTCCACCAAACTAACTCTCTTCCCCCTCTTCAAAGCCCTACTGAGAGCTCATCTCCTCCAAGAGGCTTCCCAGACTGAGCTTCCCCTTTTCCCTCTGCTGCCTCTCTACCCCCTCTTTCACCTCCCCTCAGCTAAGCCCCCTTTTCCCCTTTCCCTCTGCTCCTCCCCCTCTCCCTTCCCCTCCCCTCAGCACTGTGCTCTTCTGTTCATTTGTATATATAGTTCATTACCCCTATTTATTTTCTTAAGGAGGTGTACATCCCCTTGATTCTATTTATTGCTACTCTTTTTGTCTATCTCCCCCGATGAGACTGTAAGCCCATCAATGGGCAGGGATTGTCTCTATCTGTTGCCGAATTGTACATTCCAAGCGCTTAGTACAGTGCTCTGCACATAGTAAGCACTCAATAAATACTATTGAATGAATAATAATAATGATGGAATATGTTAAGCACTTCCCATGTGCCAAGCACTGTTCTAAATTCTGGGATAGATACAAGGTATCGGGTTGTTCCATGTGGGGCTTACAGTCTTAATCCTCATTTTTCAGATGAGGTAACTGAGGCACAGAGAAGTTAAGTGACTTGCCCAAGGTCACACAGCAGAAAAGTGGCAGAGACGAGATAGAACACACGACTGTTGACTTCCAAAGCCCATGCTCTTTCCACTAAGCCACAATGGCATAGCTGCAGTTGTCAAACTTCACCTTTACTGGGCATCCACATTTCGGGAAGGCTCATGTTTCTGACCCAGATGGTTTTCGCCCCTGCCCCCACCCCCGGCCCAACTCTCCCTTTCTATCAAAAAAATGGATCTCCTGGAGTCTGAAGTGTCCAAAGATGTTATTCCTCGCGGTGATGGAGGGCAGGACGGGGAGACTTGGGCCTCCGGTCACTCCCTCAGGTGAGTCTTCCGGGACTAGATCTCATAATGCCAGATCTCACAATGCCAGACATGATGGAGTGTTTACTGTGTGCAAAGCACTGCACAAAGTGCTTGGGAGAGTACAATAGGACAGACACATTCCCTGCCCACAACCACAAGGCCTAGTGGCAAGAGCACAGGCTTGGGAGTCAGAGGATGTGGGTTCTGATCCCATCTCTGCCACTTGTCTGCTCTGTAACCTTGGGCAAGTCACTTAATTTCTCTGTTCCTCAGTTCCTTCATCTGTAAAATGGGGATTAATAATAATAATAATAATAATAATGTTGGTATTTGTTAAGCGCTTACTATGTGCAGAGCACTGTTCTAAGCATTGGGGTAGATATAGGGAAATCAAGTTGTCCCACGTGAGGTTCATAGTTAATCCCCAATTTAATCCCCATTCCCAGAGCCTGGATTTGAACCTGTGATCTCTGACTCCCAAGCCAGGGCACTTTCCACTGAGCCACACTGCTTCTCTGATGATGATAATGATGGCATATCTTAAGTACTTACTATGTGCCAAGCACTGTTCTGTGTTCTGAGATAGATACAGGTAATCGGGTTGTTCCACATGGGGCTTATAGTCGTAATCCCCATTTTTTCAGATGAGGTAACTGAAGCACAGAGAATTTAAGTGACTTGTCTAATGTCATACAGCTGACAGATGGCTGAAGCAGGGATTAGAACCCACGACCTCTGACTCCCAAGCCGTGCTCTTTCCACTAAGCCATTTTGGTATAGCTACAATTGTCAAACCTCACCTCGACTGGGCAATCCACATTTCGGGAAGGCTCATGTTTGTGACCTAGATGGTTTTCGGCCCCCATCTCCCCCTTTTATCAGACAGATGGCTCTCCTGGAGACTGAAGGGTCCAACAGATATGATTCCTAGCAGGTGACGGAGGGGCAGGACAGGGAGACTTGGGCCTGCATAGTCACTCATTCAGGCAAGTCTTCCAGGACCACATCTCATAAAGCCAGATCTCACAACACCAGACATGATGGAGTGCTTACTGTGTGCAAAGCACAGCACAAAGCACTTGGGAGAGTACAATAGGACAGACACATTCCCTGCCCACAACCACAAGGCCTAGTGGCAAGATCACCGGGCTTGGGAATCAGAGGATGTGGGTTCTGATCCCATCTATTCCACTTGTCTGCTCTGTGACCTTGGGCAAGTCACTTAATTTCTCTGTTCCTCAGTTTCCTCATCTGTAAAATGGGGATTAAGACTGTGAGCCCCACATAGGACAATCTGATCAGGTTTGATCAGAGGAGGATGGTGCCTCCTCCCCCTCCCATCCTTTAACTGTTGGAGTTTCCTCAAGGGGTCAGTTCTTGGCCCTCTTCTGTTCTCCATTTACACTCACTCCCTCGGTGAACTCATTCGCTCTCACGGCTTTGACTACCATCTCTACGCACATGACACGCAGATCTACATCTCCGCCCCTGTCCTCTCCCCTCCCTTCAGGCTCGCATCTCCTCCTGCCTCTGGGACGTCTCCACCTGGATGTCGGCCCGCCACCTAAAACTCAACATGAGCAAGACTGAGCTCCTCATCTTCCCTCCCAAACCCGGTCCTCTCCCAGACTTCTCTATCACCGTGGATGGCACGACCATCCTTCCCGGTCTCTCAGGCCCGCGATCTCGGTGTCATCCTTGACGCGTCCTCTCGTTCACCCCACACATCCTATCCGTTACCAAGACCTGCCGGTTTCACCTCTACAATGTCGCCAAGATCCGCCCTTTCCTCTCCACCCAAACGGCTACCTTACTATTACGGGCTCTCGTTATATCCCGGCTAGACTACCGTGTCAGCCTTCTCTCCGACCTCCCTTCCTCCTCTCTCGCCCTGCTCCGGTCTATTCTTCACTCCGCTGCCCGGCTCATCTTCCTGCAGAAACGGATCTGGGCATGTCACTCCCCTTCTTAAACAACTCCAGTGGTTGCCTATCGACCTCCGCTCCAAACAAACCTCCTTACTCTAGGCTTCGAGGCTCTCCATCAACCTTGCCCCTTCCTAACCTCTCCTCCCTTCTCTCTTTCTAACCGGCCCACGCCCGCACGCTCTGCTCCTCTGCCGCCCACCTCCTCACCGTCCCTCGTCTCGCCTATCCCGCCATCGACCCTGGGTCACGTCTTCCCGCGGTCCTGGAACGCCCTCCCTCCTCACCTCCGCCAAACTGATTCTCTTCCCTCTTCAAAACCCTACTTAAAAATCACCTCCTCCAAGAGGCGGTCCCAGACTGAGCTCCTCTTCCCCCTCTACTCCCTCTGCCATCCCCCCTTTACCTCTCCGCAGCTAAAGCCTCATTTTCCCCTTTTCCCTCTGCTCCTCCACCTCTCCCTTCCATCCCCACAGCACTGTACTCGTCCGCTCAACTGTATATATTTTCGTTACCCTATTTATTTTGTTAATGAATTGTACATCGCCTTGATTCTATTTAGTTGCCATTGTTTTTACGAGATGTTCTTCCCCTTGATGCTGTTTATTGCCATTGTTCTTGTCTGTCCGTCTCCCCCGATTAGACTGTAAGCCCATCAAACGGCAGGGACTGTCTCTATCTGTTGCCGACTTGTTCATCCCAAGCGCTTAGTACAGTGCTCTGCACATAGTAAAGCGATCAATAAATAAATACTATTGAACTTGATCACCTCGTATCTACCCTAGTGCTTAGAACAGTGCTTGGCACATAGTAAGTGCTTAACATATGGCATAATAACTCAATATCATACACTTTCAGCATGTCCTACAGTTCTCAGCACACAGTCCATGCTCAATAATCACCAGCATGTTTTCACCACGTTCTCGCTTTATTGGCTAGAGCACAGGCCTGGGAGTTTAAAGGTAAAGTGTTCTAATCCTGGTTCAGCCACTTGTCTGCTATGTGGCCTTGGGCAAATCACTTCACTCCTCTGTGCCTCAATTACCTAATTTGTCTAATGGGTCTTGAGCCTGTGAGCTTCACTTGGGACAAGGACTGTGTCCAACCCAATTTTTTTTGTATCTACCCAGTGCTTAGCACAGTGCCTGGCATAATTTAAGCACTAAAGAAATGCCACAATTCTTATTTATCATTATTATTATTATTATTATTACCATTAACTACCCCCTCTGTGCTCACACCCACTGCACTTCTGTTCACAGAGTACATAGTTTACAGATATTCATTCATTCATTCATTAGTATTTATTGAGTGCTTACTATGTGCAGAGCACTGTACTAAGCACTTGGATATGCACATAAATGCTGCAGGGCAAAAAGCGGATGCCTGAAATTTACAGATACAGGGGTGTTGATGCAGTAGGGCAAAGAATCTGGAGAGGGGAAAGAGGGACTTAATCGGAAAAGGCCTGTTGATGGAGTTGAGACCTTAATAATGCTTTGAAGAAAGGAAGAGTGGTGGTCTGGCCTATGTGGAGAGGGAGGAACTTTCAGTTCAGAGGAGGACGTGACAAAGGAGTCGGGAGGCGACATCGACGAGATGGAAGCCCAAGGAGGTAGCCGGTGCTGTTGGAGCAAACTACCGTCAGGTGGCGATAGAGAGGCCCAGCGGCCCAGAATCACCATCTAGGAGAGAAACAGTGCCGCCTTGTGGCTAAAGCTCGGGCTTGCGCGTCAGAAAGACCTGGCTCCTAAACCAGGACCCGCCACTTTGTCTTCATGGGCAAGTCAACTCATTTCTCCGCACCTCAGTTACCTCATCTCTAAAATGGGGATTAAGACTTGTGAGTCCCGCGTAGGACGTGGACTACGTCCAAACTGATGGACTTCTTCCTATTCCAATGCTTAGTAAGGTGGCTGGCACACAGTGAGAGCTTCACAAACACCATAAAAAGGATCAGTGCCACCCGGGGGTGATAGAGAGGCGAAGCCTCACAGAACAATAGCTAGTTTCACCGTGGGGCTATTGAGAAGGGCAGCTTTCCAGGCCAATGCCTGTTGCCACCAGTGGCGGTAAGCACAGCTGCCCAGAATTCCTATAGTGTCACCAGGCAGGCTTGCTGCTCTCAGACCCGAGGGTGGTTCTGGTTCCAGGGACTAAGGGAATCTTTCCAGAGCAGTAGCTCAGTGCTTCTTCTCGGCCTCGAGGATCATCTCTTTCAAGCTGTGGGCAGACCCAACTCCCAGATTTTCCCTCTTACTGAATGGACTGGCATTGCTGCCCCAAAGGCAAGGGAGGGAGGGGTGTGTGCGTGTGTGTGTGTGTGTGTGTGTGTGTGTGTAATTGGGGGAAGTAGATTGATGAGGCGGGTGCCACTCATGGGAGAGCAGGGGCCTGGGCTCTGTGCAGGAAGCTAGTTCTGTCTGATTTGTCTGGGGCTGAGAAGACCCAGGGCAGGAGCTTTTCTCCTCTGCCATTGTATTAGAAAGTGAATTATCCCTAACATAGCTGCTGGACATCCAGTCCCTTGAGGAAAAGCCATCATCATCACTTAACAAATACCATTATTATTATTACTGGTATTATTGTTATCATTAAATAGAGGAAATAGGAGTATTAGTTGGGGAAGACCGCTTGGAGAAGGTGTGATTTTAGGAGGTTCCTGAAGTTGGGTAGAGTGGTGGTCTGTGTGCTTTGAAGTGCCAGGTTGCCCTGACACTTCCTCGGGTCCAGTGCCAGCGTGCTGGCAGGAGGGGCTAGGAGGAGGGAACTGAGACAAGATGGGAAGGTAGGGTGAGGTCAAGACAGAGATGAGATGCAATAGAAAGCTGTTTGGAATTTGTTGTTTCTGTGGACAAACCATTTCATAAATAATAATGATGGTATTTTTAAGTGCTCACTATATGTCAGGAGGTGCTATATTAAGCAGGAGGTGGACATAAGCCAATGGGGGTTTGGACGCAGGCCCTGTTTGATCTGGGCTCACAGTCTTCAATCCCCATTTTTACAGGTGAGGTAACTGAGTCACAGAGAAGTGAAGTGCCAGGTTACATAGCAGATAAAGAACAGGGATGGGACCAGAACACATGACCTTTGTGCTAGAGATGCTTCCCCTTAAGCTTTCCCCATAACCTAACCTTTGCCCATCGCCTAACCTTTTCCCTCACCTAACCTTTTCACCTCGCCTAATGGTTTAGCCCTCACCTAGCCTTTTCCCATAGTGTATCCTTTTTCCATGGCTTATCCTTTTTCCCTGGCTTATCCTTTACCCCTGGCCTAACCTTTTCCCTAGCTTAACCTTTTCAACTAACGTATCCTTTTCACCTGGCCTAACCTTGCTCCCTGGCCTAACCTTTTCACCTAGCCTAACCATTTCCTCTAGCCTAACCTTGATCTCTAGCCTAGCCTTTTTCCCTAGCATACCCTTTTCCCCTTGGCCAATCCTTTTCCTCTGGCCTTATGTTTTCCCCTGGCCTAACCATTTTCCTTAGCATAACCTTTTCACTTAGTCTAGCTGTTCCCCCACCGAAACCTTTCCCCTAACCCAACCACTTCCCATAACCTAAACCTTTCCCTAGCCTAACCTTTTCCCCTAACCTAACCTATCCCTAAGCCTAACCTTTCCCTTAGCCTAACCTTTTCCCCTAGTGTAGCCTTTCCCACCAGCCTAACCTTTCCCCTTACCCAACCACTTTCTGCAGCCTAAAACTTTCCCCTAGCCTAACCTTTTCCCCTAAACTAACTTTTACACCTAGCCGGACCTTTTCCCTTGGCCTATCTTTTCCCTGAAATAACCATTTCCCGTAGCCTAACCTTTTCCCCCAGGCATAAATATTTCCCCTGGTCTAACCTTTTCTCCTGGCTTCAGCTTTTTTCCTGGCCTAATCTTTCCCCAGGCCTAACCTTTTCCCCTGGCCTAAAGCTTTCCCCGGCCTAACATTTTACCCTAGCCAAACTTTTCCCCTTTCCTAACCTTTTCCCTACCCCAACATTCTCCGCATGCCTAATATTGTCCCCTAAATGCTTCCACTAGCCTAATCTTTCCCCTAGCCTAAGCTTTTCCGCTAGCCTAGCCTTTTTCCCTTGCTTAACCTTGTCCCCTAGCCTTAACTTTTTTCCTAGCCTAACCTTTTCCCCTGGCCCAACCTTTTCCCTAGCTTAACCTTTTCTCCTAACCTAACATTTTCCCCTGGCCTAAACTTTCACCTAGTCTAATGTTATTGCTAGCCTAACCTTGTCCCTTGGCCTATCCATTTTCCTGACCTAACCTATTCTCCTGGCCTAACCTGTTCCCCTGGTGGCCTAACCTTTTCCTTTAGACTAACCTTTTTCCCCTAGCCTAACCTTTTCCACTGGCCTACCCTTCTCCCCTAGCCTAACCTCTTCCCCAGCCGAAACCTTTTCCCAAAGCCTAACTTGACCCCTAACCTATCCTTTGCCCAAGCCTAACATTTTTGCCAAGAATAACCATTTAATTTGCCCTTGTCCTTTCCCCTGGCCTAACCGTTTCCCCCCTCCTTACCTTTTCTCCTGGCCTAACTTTTTCCCTTAGCCTAAGTTTTCCCCTAGCCTAACCTCTTTCCTGTCCTAACCTTTCCCATAGCCTAACCTAACCCCTAGCCTAACCTTTATCTTAGCCTAAACTTTTCCCCTATTCTAACCTTTTCCCCTAGCCTAACCTTTTCCCCTGGCCTAAGCTTCTTCCTGGCCTAACCTTTTCCCCCAGCCTAACGTTTTCCTCTTGCCTAAACTTTTCACCTAGCCCAACGTTTTCCCCTAGCCTAACCTTTCCACTAGCCTACTCTTTTCCTAACTTAAACTTGGCTAACTTAAACTTCACTCTGTCCTAATCTTTTCCCCTGGCCTAAATCTTTTTGCTTGGCCTGAACCTTTCCCCTGGCCTGACCTTTTCCCCTGGCCTAAACTTTTTCCCTAGCATAACCTTTTCCCCCAGGCTAACCTGTTCACCTAGGCTAACCTCTTCCCCTGGCCTAACCTCTTCCCCTGGCCTAACCTCTTCCCTGGCCTAACCTCTTCCCCTGGCCTCACGTTTTCATATAGCCTAACCTGACCCTAGCCTAACCTTTATCCTAGCCTAAACTTTTCCCCTAGCATAACCTTTTCCCTTGACCTATCCTTTCCCCTACCTAACCTTTTCCCCTGGCCTTACCTTTTCCCCTAACCTTACCTTTTCCCCTGCTCTATCCTTTTCTCTTGGTCTGACTTTTCCCCTAGTCTAACGTTTTCCCCTAGCCTAAACTTTCCCTTGCCTATTCTTTCCCCTAGACTAACCTTTTCACCTAGCCTAAGCTTTTCCCCTGGCTTATCCTCTTCCCCTGGTCTAAGCTTTTCCCTGACCTAACCTTTTCCCCTCGCCTAACCCTTTCCCCTACCTTTATCTTTTCCTGTAGCCTAACCATTCCCTTGTCTAAATCTTTCCCTTGCCCTAACCTTTTCCCCTAGAAGCTCCATTTTCCATAGTCTAATCTATTCCCTGCCCTAACCTTTTCCCCTAGCCTAAGCATTTCCCCAAGACTAATCTCTTCCCCAGCCTAATCTTTTCCCCTAGCCTAAACTTTTCCCCTAGCCTAACCTTTTCCCTTGGCCTAACCTATACTCCTGGCCTAAATTTTTCCCCTGGCCTAAACTTTTCCCCTGGCCTAACCTTTTCTCTGAGCCTAACTTTTTCCCTTGGCCTATTCTTTTCCCTGGCCTAAACTTTTCCCAAGGCCTAACCTTTTCCCCTGGCCTAAACTTTTCTCAGAGCCTACCCTTTTCCCCTGTGCTAACCTATACACGTAGCCAAATGTTTTCCCCTATCCTAACCCTGTCACCTAGCCTAACCTTTTCCCCTAGCCTAACCTTTTCCCCTAGTCTAACCTTTTTCCCCGGCCTAAACTTATCCCCTGGCTTAACCTTATCTCCTAGCCTAACCTTTTCCCCTAGCATAACTTTTTATCCGGCTTAAACTTTTCCCTTAGCCTATACTTTTCCCCTAGCCTTAATTTTTCCCCTATTCTAATTCTTTCCCCTAGTCCAAACCCCTACCTGAGCCTAAGATTTCCCCTAATGTAACCATTCCCCAAAGCCTAACTTTTTACCCTAGCCTAACCCTTTACCCTAGCTAAAACTTTTCCCCTAACCTAAACTTTAGACTTTGCTTAACCTTTCCCCCTAGTCTAACCTTTTCCCCTAGCCTAATCTTTTCACCTGGCCTTATCTTTTCCCCAAGCCTAACCTTTTCCCTAGCTTAATCCTTTCCCCAATTTAACCTTATCCCACTGACTAACCATTTCCCATAATCTAAACATTTTAATCTGGCCTAATCATTTTCCCCTAGCCAAAACTTTTCTCTTTCCCTAACGTCTTTCCCTAGCCTAACCTGTTCCCATAGCCTAACCTTTTTCCCTGGCCAAACCTTTTCCCAAGCCTAACCTTTCCCCTAGCCTAACTTTTTCCCTTGGCCTATCCTTTCTCCTGGCCTAACCTTTGCCCATGGCCTACCCTTTTCCCCTGGCCTATTTCCCTTGGCTTAAGCATTTCCATAGCCTAAAATCTTCACCTAGCCTAACGTGCTTCCCCGGCCTAGCCTTTTCTCCTAGCCTTAATTTTTCCCCTAGCCTAAACTTTTCCCCTGGACTAACCTTTTCCCCAGCCTATTCTTATCCCCTAGCATAACATTTTCCCCTAACCTAAACCTTTCTCCTTGCCTAACCTTTTCCCCCAGCCTAAACTTTTCCCCCAGCCTAACCTTGTCCCTTAGTCTAAACCTTTCCCCTAGCCTAAGCTTTTCCCCTAACCTAAACTTTTCACCATGACTATCCTTTACCCATAGCCTAATGTTTCCCCAAACTAATATTTCCCCTAGCCTATCATTTTCCCCTAGCTTAACCTTTTTCCTTAGCATAACCCTTTCGCCTGGCCTAACCTATTCCCCGAGCCTAACCTTTTCCCCCAGCCTAAACTTTCTCTTCCCTAATCTTTCCCTGGCCTAACCCTTTCCCCTAGTTTATCCATTTTCCATAGCCCAACCTCTTCCCTGGCCTAACCTTTTCCCCTAGCCTAAAAATTTCCCCGAGACTTAACCTTTTCCCTCAGCCTAACCTTTTCCCTTCGCCTAACCTTTTCCCCTAATATAAGATTTTCACCTTGTATAACCTTTTCCCCTAGCCTAAACCTTTCCCCTAGTCTAAACCTTTCCCCCAGCCTATCCTTTTCCCTTGGCCTATCCTTTTCTCTTAGCTTAACCTTTTCTCCTGGCCTAACCTTTTCTCAGGGCCTAACCTTTTCCCGTAGTCTCACCTTTTACCTTAGTCTCACCTTTTCCCTTAGTCTCACCTTTTCCCTTAGTCTAACCTTTCCCCTAGCCTAATGTTTATTCCTAGCCTAACCTTTCTGTAGCCATATCTTTCTCCTTGTCTAACCTTTTTCCCTAGTCTTAACTTTCCCCGGCCTAACCTTATCCTCTGGCTTAACCTTTTCCCCTGGCTTAACCTTTTCCCCTGGCCTAACCTGTTCCCTTGGCCTAACTTTTTCCCTTAGTCTAACATTTTCCCCTAGCCTAATCTTTTAACTTCTTCCTGTCCTAACCTTTTCCCATAGCCTAACCTTTGTCCTAGCCTCACATTTGTCCTAGCCTCACCTTTGTCCTAGCCTAACCTTTTCCCCAGCCTAATCTTTCCCTTGGCCTATCTTTCCCATGACCTAACCTTTTCCCCTGGCCTAACCTTTTCCCCTGGCCTAACCTTTTCCCCTAGCCTAACGTTTTCCCCTCGCCTAAACTTCTCACCTAGCCTAATGTTTCCCCCTAGACTAACCTTTCCCCTAGCCTAACTTTTTCTGCTAACCTAAACTTTTCTCCTGGCCTAAACTTTTCTCCTGGCCTAAGCCTTTCCTCTGGCCTAAACATTTCCCCTGGCCTAACCTTTTCCCCTGGCCTAACCTTTCCCTGTGGCCTAACCTTTTCCCCTGGCCTAACCTTTTCCCCTGGCGTAACATTTCCCCTAGCCTAACCTTTTCCCCTAGGTTAACTTTTTCCCTCGCCTTACCTTTTCCTCTACCCCAACATTCTCCTCTAGCCTAAAACTTTCCCCTAACCCCACATTTCCCCTAGCCTAATCTTTCCCTTAGCCTAATCTTTCCCCAGCCTAATCTTTTCCCCTAGGCTAACCTTTTTCCCTCGTGTAACCTTGCCCCCCTAGCTTATCCATTTCCCACAGTATAACCTTTCCCCTGGCCTAAGATTTTCCTGGCCAAAGCTTCTCCCCAGCCTAAAGTTTTCCCCTAGCCCAACCCTTTTCCCTGGCCTAACCTTCTCCCTTGCCTAACCTTTTCACCTAGACTTATCTTTTCCCCTGGTTCTAACCTTTACCCCTAGCCTAACCATTTCCCCAGGCTAACCTTTTTCCCTAGCTCAACTTTTTCTCATAGCCCAATCTTTTCCCGTAGCCTAACCTTTTCTCGTAGCCTAACCTTTCCCTTGCCTAAACCTTCTCCTGGCCTAACCTTCTCCCCTAGCTTATCTATTTTCCATAATCTAACCTTCTCTCTGGCTAAGCTTTTCCCCTAGCCTAATCTTTTCCTTTGGCCTAACCTATACTTCTAACCTTTTCCCAAGGCTTAACCTTTTCCCCTGGCCTAAAACCATTTCCTCTGGCCTAAGCTTTTCCTCTGGCCTAAGCTTTTCCCCTGACCTAAGCTTTTCCCCTGGCCTAGCCTTTTCCTTGGCCTAAATTTTTCCCTAGGACTAACCTTTTCTCAGAGCCTAACCTTTTTCCCTAGGCTAACCTATACTCCTAACCTAACGTTTCCCCTTTCCTACCCTTTCATCTAGCCTAAGCCTTTCCCCTTGCTGTATGATCAGACTCCATGGGAAACATTTGGGCTAGCACACTCAAGGCCAATCCCTGTTCCATCCTCCCTCGTTAACTGCACAGAGCCAGCATAGTGCCAACCCCGGGTTGGGAGGAAGACGGACCTGCCAGAGGAAGGAAGCCCCACGGCATCAATAAGACTGTATGGTGAACGAACCGCCTCGCAAATCTTGGGGCCCCAGAGATATCTGGAAGGGAGCAACGAGCCAGCTGGCTGATGCTCCCCACCCCCATACAGGGCCCTCTTTGTTCTTGGCACACCAGAGGGGATATAGGGCAGTGCATGCAGGGAGAGAGTGTGGTGTGATCTCTCCAAGTCTGCCGGCTGCTACGAACTGTTCTGTAGGTAAGCCCCCCTTGTGTTCCACTCTAAATAAACCATCAATCTGGATTTATCCACCTCTTTCTTCGATATTCCGTTATAATCGATATACGGGGGACTGGTAGTCTACGTAGGCTCTGGTCTTGCCTGGTACACTTGGCTCACCTTTTCCCCTAGCCTAACCTTTTCCCTTGGCCTATCCTTTTCCCTGGCCTAAACGTTTCCCAAGGCCTAACCTTTCCCCCTGGCCTAACCTTGTCTCAGGACCTAACCTTTGCCCCTAGGCTAACCTATACTCCTAGCCTAACGTTTTCCCCTATCCTAACCCCTTCACCTAGCCTAAGCCTTTCCCCTAGCCTAGTCTATTCCAAAGGCCTAACCTTTCCCCTCGCCTAACCTTTTCCCCTAGGCTAACCTTCTCCCATAGCCTAAACTTTCCCATGGCCTAAACCTTTCTCCTAGCATAACCTTTTCCCCGTGGCCTAAGCTTTTCCCGGGCACAAACTTTTACCCTGGCCTAACTTTTTCCCTGCCTTAAACTTTTCCCCTAGCCTAACATTTGCCCCTAGCCTAACCTACTCCTTAGACTAACATTCTCCTTGGCCTAACATTCTCCCTAGCCTAAACTTTTCCCCTTGCCTAACCTTTTCCTCTGGACTAACCTTTTCCCCTGGCCTAAGATTTTCCCCGCCCTAACCTTTTCACCTAGCCTAAGCTTTTCCCCTAGCCTTACCTTTTCCCTTAGCCTAACGTTTTCCCATAACATAACCTTTTCCCTAGCCTAACCCTTTCCCCTAGCCTAAGGTTTTCTCCTAACCTAACCTTTACACTGAACCCAACCTATCCCCTGCCCTAACACTTCCCCTATCCTAACCTTTTCCCCCTAGCCTATCCTTTTCCCCTAACAAAACCTTTTTCCCTGCTTAAACCTGTCCCATGGCCTAATCTTTTCCCCTAGCTTAATCTTTTCCCCTAACCTAGCCTTTTTGCCTACTTTTCCATTAATGAAAACTTTATGCCTAGCCTAACCTTTTCCCATAGCCCTAAACTTTCCCCTTGCTTAACCTGTCCCCTGGCTTAACCTGTCGTCTGGCTTAACCTGTCCCTTGGCCTAACCTGTCCCCTAGCCTATCCTTTTCCCCTGGCCTAACCCTTTCCCCTAGCCCAAGCTTTTCCCTAACCCAACCTTTACACCTAGCCTAACCTTTTCCCCAGGCTAACCTTTCCCCCTGGCCTCACCTTTTCCCCTAGCATAACCTATTTCCCAACTTTAACTTTTCCCATGGCCTAACCTTTTTCCCAGCCTATCCTTTTCCCTAGCCTAATCTTTCCCCTAACATAAACTTTACACCTTACCTAATCTTGTCCTGTAGGCTAACCTTTCCCCTTGCCTAACCTTTCCCTTCACCTAACCTTTTGCCCTACCCTAACCTTTTGCCCTAGCCTAACCTTTTCCTGTAGCCTAATGTTTTCCCATAGCCTAACCTTTTCTCTTGCCTAATCTTTTGCCCTACCCTAACATTTTCCCCTGCCCTAAATGTTTCCCCTGCCCTAACCTTTTCTCCGGCCTAAGCTTTTCCCCTAGCCTAACCTTTTCCCTTAGCCTAATCTTTCCCCGAGTCTAATCTTTCCCCTAGCCTAACCTTTTCCCAAAGACTTACCTTTCCCCCGGCCTAAACTTTTCCCCTAGCATAACCTATAACCCTGACTCAAACCTTTCCCGATGGCCTATCCTTTTCCCTAGTCTAACCTTTCTCCTAATATAAACTTTACACTTTGCCTAATCTTTCCCGTAGCCTAACCTTTCCCCTCGCCTAACCTTTTGCCCTCGCCTAACCTTTTCTGTAGCCTAACATTTTCCATTGGCCTAAACTTTTCCCTGACCTAAGCTTTTCCCTTAGCCTAAAGTTTTTCCCTAGTCTAACCTTCTCCCTGGCCTAACCTTTTCACCTAGCCTAACCTTTTCCCATAACATAACCTTTTCCCCTAAGCCTAAACATTTCCCCGAGACTAACCTATTCCACTAGCTGAACTTTCTCCCTGGTCTAACTTTCGCCCTGGCCTAACCTTTTCATCTAACCTAACCTTTACCCCTAGTGTAACCTTTTCCCCTAGCCTAACAATTTACCATAGCCTAGCCCTTTTCCCCAGACCAACCTTTTTCCATAGCCTAATCTTTCCCCTGGCCTAACCTTTCCCCCTAGCCCAAGCTTTTCCCCTGGACTTTCCTTTTCCCTGGCCTTAGCTTTTCCCCTACCCTAACCTTTTCCCCTAACCTAACCTTTGACTCGAGCCTAACCCTATCCCCAGCCTAAGCTTTTCCCTGAACCTAACCTTTACACCTAGCCTAACCTGCTTTTCCCCTAACCTAACCTTTCCCCCTGGCCTCACCTTTCCCCCTGGCCTAATCTTTCCCCCTGGCCTAACCTTTCCCCCGGCCTAACCTTTCCCGGCCTAACCTTTCCCCTTAGCCTAACCTTTCCCCCTGGCCTAACCTTTTCTCCTAGCATAACCTATTCCCTGACTTAAACTTTTCCCATGGACTAAACCTTTTCCCCTGGCCTTTCCCTTTCCCTAGCCTAACATATCCCCTAACTTAAACTTTACATCTTGCCTAACCTATACCTTCCTGGCCTGGCCCTGAAGCCTTTCCGTTCCAGGTTTGGCCCACCCATTTTTGCCTTGCAGGTTTGACCACCCCCTGCCTCTGACTTCCTGGTCTGGGCCCGAAGGCTTCGCTTTCCAAGTTTGGCCCCCCAGCCTTTGCCTTCCAGGATGGACGCCCTCCTTCCTTTTCCTTCCAGGCCTGGCCCCAAACCCTTCTCGTTCGAGGTTGCTCCCCCTTTGTCTTTCAGGTTGGGCAACCCTGCCTTTGCTTTTCAGGTTGGGCTCCCATGCCTTTGCCTTCCAAGCCTGGCCCCGAACCCTTCTTGTTCCAGGTTGGGACCCCCAGCCTTTGCCTTCCCGGCCTGGCTATGAAGCGTTCACGTTCCATGTTTGTCTCCCCAAGTATTTGCCTTTTCGGCCTGGACCTGAAACCTTCATGTTCCAGCTTTGACCCCCAGTCTTTGCCTTACCAACCTGTTCTCAAGCCCTTCTCATTCCAGATTGGGTCCCCCCACCTATGCCTTCCAGGCCTGGCCCTGAACCCTTCTCGTACCAAGTTGGTCCCCTTTCTCTTTGCCTTCCAGATTTGCCACCTCCCCCCCCCCCCCCCTCCACTTTTCCCTTCCCGGCCTGGCACCCTGCCTTTGCCTTCCAGGCCTGTTCCCAAACCCTTCTCATTCGATGTTGGGCCCCCCGGCCTTTGCCTTACCGGCCTGGGTCCAAACACTTCTCGTTCCACGTTGGGCTCCCCCACCTTTGCCTTGAAGGTTGGACCACCCTGCCTTTGCTTTCCAGGTTGGGCCCCCCTGCCTTGCCCTTCGAGGTCTGGCCCTGAACGCTTCTCGGTCCAGGTTGGGCCCCTCCACCTTTGAGTTCCTGGCCTGGCCCCTCCACCTTTGCCTTCTAGGCCTAGTCGTTAACCCTTCTCTTTCCAGGTTGGGCCGCCACACCTTTGCCTTCCAGGCCTGGCCCCGAACACTTCTCTTTCCAGGTTTGGCTCCCCCGGCCTTTGCTTTCCAGGTTTGGCACCAAGCCCTTCTCATTCCAGCTTGGACCCCCACCCCCCCCCCAGCCACCACTGCCTTCCAGGCCTGGCCCCGAAGCCTTCGTGTTCCAGGTTTGGATCCCCTGCCTTTACCTTTCCACCCTGGCCTCAAAGCCTCCTCGTTCCAGGTTTGCCACCCCCCCCCCCAGCCCCTCCACCACCTTTGCCTTCCCTCCCTGTCCCTGAAGCCTTCTTATTCCAGGTTGGACCCCCCAGTCTTTGCCTTCCATGCCTGGCCCTGAACCCTTCTAGTTCCAGGTTTGGCACTGCCGCCTTTGCCTTCCCGGCCTGGCCCTGAAGACTTTGCGTACCAGGCTGGGCGCTCCCCTGCCTTTCCTTCCAGGCCTGATCCTGAACCCTTCTCATACCAGGTTGGGCCCCACTACCTTTGCCTTACAGGTTTGCCCCCCACGCCTTGCCTGCCAGGTTTGGCCCCCCTGCTTTTGCCTTCCCGACCTGGCTCTGAAGCATTTGTGTTCTAGGTTCTCCCCTTCAAAGCATTTGCCTTCCCAGCCTGACCCTGATTCATCTTCCAGCTTTGGACCCCCAACCTTTGCCTTCCCGACCTGGCCCCAAAACTTTCTCATTCCAATTTGGGCCCACCCCACTATTGCCTTCGAGGCCTGGCCCCGAAGCCTTCTCATTCCAGATTTGGTCCCCCCTCCTTTGCCTTTCAGACCTGGTCCTGAACCCTTCTCGTACCATGTTGGGCTGCCCTCCCTTTGCCTTCCAGGTTGAGCCCCACTGCCTTTGCCTTCCAGGTTGCCCCACCTCCCCACCTTTGCCTTCCCGACCTGGCCCCGAAGCCCTTCTCGTTTCAGTTTTGCACCCCCCCCCGCCCTGACTTTTGCCTTCTCGGCCTGGCCCCCCACCTTTGCCTTCCAGGCCTGGCCCTGAACCCTTCTCATTTGAGGTTGGGCCCCCCTGCTTTTGAGATACCAGCCTGGCCTCCCAGCCTTTGCCTTCCAGGCCTGGCCCCTAACTCTTCTCATTCCAGGTTGGGCCCCCATGCTTTTGCCTTCCAGGCCTGGCCATGAACACTTCTCTTTCCAGGTTTGGCCCCCAACCTTTCCCTTCCAGGCTTAGCCCCAAACACTTCTCGTTCCAGGTTTGCCCCCACCCCACCCCGCTTTTGACTTCCTGGCCTGGCCCCGAACCCTTCTTATTCCAGGTTGGGACCCCTACCTCCCCCACCCACTGCCTTCCAGGCCTGGCCCTGAAACTTTCGTGTTCCAGGTTTGGTTCCCCGGCCTGTCCCCCTTCCTGGCCTGTCCCTGAAGCCTTCTTGTTCCAGGTTAGGCCCCCATGCCTTTGCCTTCCCGGCCTGGCCCCAAAGACTTTGCATTGCTGGCTTGCTCCCCACCCCCCGCCCGCCTTTGCCTTCCCAGCCTGGCCCGAAGCCTTCTCGTTCCAGGTTTAGCCCCCCAGCCTTTGCCTTCCAGGCCTGGCACCAAAGCCTTCTCATTCCAGCTTTGCCCGCCCCGACTTTGCCTTCCCAGCCTGGCCCCAAATGCTTTTCATTCCATTTTGGGACCCCCCAGCTTTTGCCTTCCAGATTTCCCCCCACCAGCCTTTGCCTTGCAGGTTTGGCCCCAATCCCTTTTCATTTCAGTTTACCCCCCACTGCCTTTGCCTTGCAGGTTTGGCCCCGAACCCTTTTTGTTCCAGGTTTGCCTTCCCAGTCTTTTCCTTGGAGGTTTGGCCCTGAACCCTTCTCGTTCCATTTTGGGCCCACTAGCCTTTGCATTGCAGGGTCGGGCCCCTGCAACAAGGAACTAGGTTCCTTCTTGTTCCAGTTTGGGTCTCACAGTTTTTGCCTTCCAATTTTCTCCTCACAGCTTGTGTATTGCAGATTTGGCCCCAAACCCTTTTTGTTCCAGTTTTGCCACCCCAGCCTTTGCCTGGCAGGTTTGGCCCCGAACCCATTTCGTCCTAGTTTGGGGCCCCCTGCTTTTGCCTTCCAGGCCTGGCCTCGAAGTCTTCTCGTTCCATTTTGAGACCCCCAGTCTTTGCCTTCCAGATTTGCCCCCTCTGCCTTTTTCCTTGCAGGTTTAGCCCCGAATCCTTTTCATTCCAATTGTCCCCTGCAGTCTTTGCCTTGCAGGTTTGGACCCAAACCCATTTTTTTCCATTTGTTCCCCCAACCCCCACAGCATTTGCCTTGCAGTTTTGGCCCCGAACCCTTCTCATTCCATTTTGGGCCCACCAGCCTTTGCATTGCAGGCCAGGCACCAAACACTTCTCATTCAATTTTGTGCCCCCCACCTTTGCCTCCCAGATTTGTCCCGCAGGCATTGCCTTGCATGTTTGGCCCTGAACTCTTTTCATTCCTATTAGGGGCCCCCTGCTTTTGTCCTCCTAGTCTGGCCCCGAACCATTTTCATTCCATTTTGGGACCCCCGGGCTTTGCCTTCCAGTTACTCCCCCCCAGCCTTTTCCTTGCAGCCCTAGCCCTGAACTCTTTTCATTCCAGTTTTGCTGCCCAGGCTATATCTTGCTGGTTTGGTACCGAAGACTTTTCATTCCAGTTTTGCCCCCCTCAGCCATTGCTTTGCAAAGGCTTTGCTCCAAAGCCTTGTCATACCAGTTTGAGGCCCCCTGCTTTTGCCTTCTAGGCATGGCCCCGAACACTTCTTGTTCCATTTTGGGACCCCCACACTTTGTCTTCCAGATATGCCCCCACAAAGGCTTTGACTTGCAATTATGGCCCCAAACCCTTTTCGTTCCAGTTTGGGGTCCGCCATGTTTGCCTTGCAGGTTTGGCCTCGAACCCTTCTCATTCCAGTTTGGGCCAGGCAGCCTTTACCTTGCAAGTTTGGCCCTGAACCATTTTCGTTCCAGTTTGGACCCCCCCAGCTTT
The DNA here is from genome assembly GCF_004115215.2 of Ornithorhynchus anatinus. Taxonomy (NCBI): domain Eukaryota; kingdom Metazoa; phylum Chordata; class Mammalia; order Monotremata; family Ornithorhynchidae; genus Ornithorhynchus; species Ornithorhynchus anatinus. The sequence continues at coordinate 34,371,416 of NC_041728.1, read as the reverse complement.
TGTCTTGCAGGTTTGGCCCTGAACCCTTTTCGTTCCAGTTTGGGCCTTCCTGCTTTTGCCTTGCAGGTTTGGTCCCAAATACTTTTCCTTCCAGTTTGGATCCCCTGCTCTTGCCTTGCAGGTTTGGCCCCAAACACTTTTCGTTGCAGTTTGGCCACCTTGCTTTTCCCTTGCAGGTTTCCCCCCGATCCTTTGCCTTGCAGCTTTGGCCCCTAACCCTTCTCGTTCCAGTTGGGGCCAGGCAGCCTTTGCCTTGTAAGTTTGGCCCTGAACCCTTTTCGTTCAAGTTTGGCACCCGCAGCCTTTGCCTTGCATGTTGGGGCCCCTGAACCCTTCTCGTTCCAGTTTGGGCCAAGCAGGTTTTGCCTTGCAGGTTTGATCCTGAACCTTTTGGTTCCAGTTTAGGCCCCACAGTCTTTGTCTTGCAAGTATGGCACCAAACCCTTTTGATTCCATTTTGGGCACCCTAGAGTTTGACTTGCAGGTTTGGCCCTGAACTCTTTTCGTTCAGTTTTGGGCCCTGCAGCCTTTCCCTTGCAGGTTTGCCCCCCCAGCATTTGCCTTGCAGCTTTGGCCCCATACCCTTTTGGTTCCACTTTGGGCTTTGCAGCCTTTGCCTTGCAGGTTTGGCCCTGAACCTTTTTCGTTCCAGTTTGGGTCCTCCACACTTTGCCTTGCAGGTTGAGCCCAAACGCTTTTGGTTCTAGTTTGGACCCCGCTGCCTTTGCCTTGGAGGTTTGGCTCTGAACACTTTTGCACTTTTGGTACCAATTTGGTTCCCCGCCCCCCCCAATTTTTCTTTGCATATTTGTCCCCCAAAGATTGTGGTTCCACTTTGGACCCCCTGCAGTTTGCCTTGCAGGTTTGGCTCCAAACTGCTTTTTGTTCAGGTTTGGGCCCCGCTACCTTTGCCTTGCACGTTTGGCCCCAAACACTTTTTGTTCCAGTTTGGGCCCTGGAGACTTTGCCATGCAAGTTGGGACCCAAATCCCTCTCTTTCCATTTCGGGCCAGGGAGCCTTTGCCTTGAAGTTCTGATCCCAAACACTTTTGGTACCAGCTTGGCCCTCCCAGAGTTTGCCCCGAACCCTTTTCATTCATGTTTGAGCCCCACTCCCTTTGCCTTGCAGGTTTGCCCCGAACCATTTTCCTTCTTACTGAATGGACTCCATTGCTACCCCAAAGAGAAAGGGTGAGTGTGTGTGTGTGTGTGTGTGTGTGTGGGTGTGGGTGTGGGTGGGTGTGTGACTGTGAGTAATGGGGGGAAAGAAAGTGATGAGGCAGATGCCACTCATGGGAGAAAAGGGGCCTGGGCTCTGTGCAGGAAGCTAGGTCTGTCTGATTTGCATGGGACTGAGAAGACCCAGGGCCCTTAATTCTATAGATGGGTCAAGCCTCTCTGGAACTACAGTCCTGACTGCAGGATCACTGCACAGCCTCTCTCGTTCGCAGTTTTGGCCCCCCCCACCTTTGCCATACTGACCTGGCCCCAAACCCTTCTCGTATCAGGTTTGGATCTCTGGTTTTGTCTTCCAGGCCTGGCCTCAAACTCTTCTCATTCCAGCTTTGGACCCCCCACCTTTGCCTTCCAGGTTTGGCCCCCTGTGGTCACTTTCCATGTTGGGTCGCCCCCCACCTTTGCCTTCCTGGCCTGGCTCGAACCCTTCTTGTTCCAAGTTGGGTGCCCCCACCTTTGCCTTCCAGGTTGGGCCTCCTCACCTATGCCTTCCAGCTTTGGGCCCGCACCTATGCCTTCTCTTTCAAGTCTGGGCCCCCCATGCCATTGCATTCCAGAACCGGCCCTGAATCCTTCTCGTTCCAGGTTCCCGCCCCCACCCCCCGCCGTTGCCTTCCAGGTTTGGCCCCGAACCCCCTCTCGTTCCAGGTTGGGCCCCTCTGCCTTTGATTTTCCAGCCTGGCCCCCTGCCTTTGCCTTCCAGGTTTGGCCCTGAACCCTTCTCTTTCCAGGTTGGACCTCCCCGCCTTTTCCTTCCTGGCCTGGCCCCAGACCCTTATCATTCCAGGCTGGAGCTCCCGCTTTTGCTTTCCAGGCCTGGCCACAAACCCTTCTCATTCCAGGTTTGGTCCCCAGCATTTTCTTTCCAGGCCTGGCCCCAAACCCTTCTTGTTCGAGGATGCCCACCCCCCCACACCTTTGCCTTCCCATGCTTTTCCCCAAGCACTTCTTGTTCCAAGTTGGGACCCACTCCCTTTGCCTTTCAGGTTGGGCCACCCTGCCTTTCCTTTCCAGGTTTGGCCTCCCTGCCTTTGGCTCCCAGGTTTGGCCCCGAGCCCTTCTCATTCCAGGTTGGGCCAGCCTGCCTTTGCCTTCCAGGTTGGACTCCCCGCCATTTCCTTCCAGGCCTGGGCCCCAACCCTTCTTGTTCTATCTATGGCGCCCCCGCCATTGCCTTCCCAGCCTGGCACCAAACTCTTCTCATTCGACTTTGGGACTACCAGCCTTTGCCTTCCAAATGTGCCCCCCTACACTTTGCCTTGAAGGCCTGACCCTGAATCCTTTTCTTTCCAGTTTTGCGCCCCCAAACACTTTTGGCCCCCAGAGTTTGCCTTGCAGGTTTGGCCCCAGACCTTTTGGTTCCAGTTTGGGTCCCGCAGCCTTTGCCTTGCAGATTTCCCCCTCCGGCTTTTGCTTTGCAAGTCTGGCCCTGAACCCTTTTGGTTCCAGTTTGGGCCCTGCAGCCTTTGCCTTACAGGTTTGGCCCTGAACCCTTTTCGTTCAAGTTTGCCGCTCCCCCCCACCCCCCAAGACCACATTTTGCCTTGCAGGTTTGTCCCCGAACACTTTTTGTTTCAGTTTGGGTCCCGCAGCCTTTGCCTTGCAGCTTTGGCCTCGAGCACTTTTGGTACCAGTTCGGCCCCCACTAAGTTTGCCGTGCAGGTTTGGCCCTGAGCACTTTTGGTACCAATTTGGCCCCCACTGAGTTTGCCTTGCAGGTTTGACCCTAATCTTTTTGGTTCCAGTTTGGGCCCCCTAGAGTTTGCTTTGCTGGTTTGGCCCCAAACCATTTTTGTTCAGGTTTGGTCCCCGCAGCCTTTGTCTTGCAGGTTTGGCCCCGAACTCTTTCCGTTCAGGTTTGGGCCCCACAGCCTTTGCCTTGCAGTCTTGGCCCTGAACCCTTTTTCTTAGTTTGGGCCCCCCCAGAGTATGCCTTGTATGTCTGCCCCCACATCCTTTGCCTTGCAGGTTTGGTCCTGAACCCTTTTGGTTCCACTTTGGGACCCACAGCCTTTGCCTTGCAGGTTTGGCCCCAAACCCTTTTCCTCTCAGTTTGGACCCTCTAGAGTTTGCCTTGCAGGTTTGGCCCAGAGAGCTTTTCCTTCAAGTTTGGGCCCTGCAGCCTTTGGCTTGCAGCTTTGGCCCCGAACCCTTTTGGTTACAGTTTTTACTCCACAGCCTTTGCCTTGCAGGTTTGCCCACGCCCCAGCCTTTGCTTTTCAGATTTTGCCCAAAACCCTTTTGGTTCCAGTTTTGGTACCCTAGAGTTTGTCTTGCAGGCTTGGCTCTGGATGCTTTTTGTTCAGGTTTGGGCCCCACAGCCTTTGCCTTGAAGGTTTGGCCCCCCAACCTTTGCGTTGCATGTTTGGCGCCAACCCTTTTCGTTCAGTTTTGGGCCCTGTAGCCTTTGCCTTGCAGCTTTGGCCCCGAACCCTACTGGTTCTAGTTTGGGCCCCGCAGTTGTTGCCTTGCAGGTTTGTCCCCGAAGGCTTTGGTTCCAGTTTAGGCCCCACAGCCTTTGCCTTGCAGGTTTGGCCCTGAACACTTTTCGTTCCAGTTTGGATCCCGCAGACTTTACCTTGCAGGTTGGGCCTGTAACCCTTTAGGTTCCACATTGTGCCCCACAGCGTTTGCCTTGTAGGTTTGGCCCTGAACACTTTGCCTTGTAGGTTTGGCCCTGAACACTTTTGTTTCCAGTTTAGCCTCAGACCCTTTTGCTTCCAGTTTGGGCCCTGCAGGCTTTGCCTTACAGGTTTGCCTCCGCCCAATTGCCTTGCATGTTTGGTCACGAACCTTGTTCATTCCAGTTTGGGCCCTCTAGAGTTTGCCTTGCAGGTTTGGCACCGATTGCCTTTGGTTCCAGTTTGGGCCAGGCAGCATTTGCCTCGCACATTTGGCTCTGAACCCTTTTGGTTCCAGTTTGGGCCCCACAGGCTTTGCCTTGCAGCTTTGCTCCCCCTTGCCCCCAGTCTTTGCCTTGTAGGTTTGACCCTGAACACATCTGTTACCAGTTTGGCTCCTCCAGAGTTTGCTTGCAGTTTGGGCCCTGAACATTTTTGGTTCCAGTTTGGGCCCCCTCGAGTTTGCCTTGCAGGTTTGGCCCCGATCACTTCTGTTACCAGTTTGGCCCCCACAGAGTTTGCCTTGCAGGTTGGGCCCCAAACCCATTTGGTTCCAGTTTGGGCCCCTGAACCCTTTCATTTCAGGTTTGGGGCCCACAGTCTTTGCTTGGCAGGTTTGGCCTCGAACACTTGGTTCCATTCTTGGGCCCACAGACTTTGCCTTGTAAGCTGGACCTGAACACTTCTCGTTCCAGTTTGGGCCAGGCAGGCTTTCCCTTGCAGGTTCGTCCCTGAACCCTTCTGGTTACAGTTTGGGCCCCACAGCCTTTGCCTTGCAGGTATGGACCCCAAACATTTTTGTTCCAATTTTGCCCCCCGAGAGTTTGCCTTGCAGGATTGGCCCTCACCCCGTTTCCTTTCAGTTTGGGTCCCACAGGCTTTGTCTTGCAGGTTTGGCCCGGAACCCTATGGTTCCAATTTGGGCCCTGCAGTCTTTGCCTTTCAGGTTGGGCCCTGAACCCTTTTAGTTCCAGTTTGGGCCCCACAGCCTTTGCCTTGCAGGTTTGGCCTCGTATCCTTTTGGTTCCAGTTTGGGTACCTTAGAGTTTGCCTTGCAGGATTGGCCCCAACCCTTTTTGTTTGGGTTGGGTCCCCCAGACTTTTCCTTGCAGCTTTGTCACCAAACACTTTTCGTTTCAGTTTGTGTCCTGCAACCTTTGCCTTGGAGATTTAGCCCCGAACACCTTTTGTACCAGTTTGGCCACCCCAGAGTTTGCCTTGCACATTTGATCCCGAACCTTTTTCGTTCAGGTTTGGTCCCCACAGCCTTTGTCTGGCAGGTTGGGCCATGAAGACTTTTGGTTCCAGTTTGGGCCCCACAGCCTTTGCCTTGCAGGTTAGGCCCTGAATTCTTCTCATTCCTGTTTGAGTCGGGCAGACTTTGGCTTGCAGATTAGGCCCTGAACCCTTTCGGTTCCAATTTGGGCCCTGCAGCCTTTGCCTTGCAGGTTGGGCCCGGTATGCTTTTGGTTCCAGTTTGGGTCCCTCAGCCTTTGCCTTGCAGGTTTGGCCCTGAACACTTTTCGTTCCAGTTTGGGCCCCACAGACTTTGCCTTGCAGGTATGGCCCCCACCATTTTTGTTCTGGTGTGGCCCCCCCAGAGTTTGCCTTGCAGGATTGGCCCCGAACCTGTTTTGTTTCAGTTTGGATCCGGCAGTCTTTGCCTTGCAGGTTTGGCCCCAAACGCTTTCCCATCCAGTTTGGGCCCTATAGTCTTTTCCTTGCAGGTGGGGCCCGAACTCTTTTCATTCCAGTTTGGACTCCATAGCCTTTGACTTGGAGGTTGGGAGCCGAACCCTTCTCGTTCCAGTTTGGGCCAGGCAGACTTTGCCTTGCAAGTTTGCCCCCGCATCCTTTGCCCTGTAGGTTTGTCCCCATAGCCTTTGGTTCCACTTTGGGCCCCGCAGCCTTTGCCTTGCAGATTTGGCTCCAAACCCTTTTTGTTCCAGTTTGGGTCCTGTAGACTTTGCCTTGCAGGATTGACTCCGAACCATTTTGGTTCCAGTTTGGGCCCCGCAGCTTTTCCCTTGCAGGTTTGTCCCCCCATCCTTTGCCTTGCAGGTTTGTCCCCGAAGGCTTTTGGTTCCACTTTGGGCCCCACAGCCTTTGCCTTGCAGGTTTGGCCCCAAGCCCTTTTGTTTCCAGTTTTGGGCCCGGCAGCCTTTACCTTGCAGGTTGGGCCCCGAACCCTCCTCATTCCAGTTTGGGCCAGGCAGACTTTGCCTTGCAGGTTTGGCCCCATACACTTATTGTTCTAGTTTGGGCCCCGCAGTCTTTGCCTTGCAGGTTTGGGCCCAAACTCTTTTGGTTCCCCTTTGGGCTCTGCAGCCTTTGCCTTACAGGTTTGGACCAGAACACTTTTGTTCCAGTTTGGGTCCCTTAGAGTTTGCCATGCAGGTTTGGCCTGAACCCTATTTTTTCAGGTTTGGGCCCCACAGCCTTTGCTTTGCAACTTTGGCCCAAACCTTTTTGGTTCTAATTTAGGCCCCTGAGCCTTTGCCTTGCAGGTTTGGCCCTGAACACTTTTGTTTCCAGTTTGGGCCCACTGGAGTTTGCCTTGCAGGTTTGGCCCTGAACCCTTTTCATTCAGGTTTGGGCACCGCAGCCTTTGCCTTGCAGGTATTGTCCCTAAACATATTTGTATCTGTTTGGCCCCTGCAGAGATTGCCTTGCAGGATTGACCCAAACCTGCTTCGTTTCAGTTTCGGTCCCACTGTCTTTGTCTTGCAGGTTTGGCACCGAACGATTTTCGTTTCATTTTGGGCCCCGCAGCCTTTGCCTTACAGGTTTGGCCCCCAACTCTTTTGGTTCCTGTTTGGGCCCGGCAGAGTTTGCCTTGCAGGTTTGGCCCCAACGTGTTTGGTTTCAGTTTGGGTCCTGTAGCCTTTGTCTTGCAAGTTTGGCCTGGAACCCTTTTGGTTCCAGTTTGGTCCCCACAAGAGTTTGCCTTGCATGTTTGGTCCTGAACCTTTTTGGTACTAGCGTGGACCCCACAGCCTTTGCCTTGCAGGTTTGGCCCCGAAGCCGTTAGATACTAGCTTGGCCACCCCCCAGAGTTTGCCTTACAGGTAATGCCCGAAACTTGTGGGCTCCAGTTTGGGACCCTTAGAGTTTGCCGTGCAGGTTTGGCCCCGAACCCTTTTTGTTCAGGTTTGGGCCCCACAGCCTTTGCATTTCAGGTTTGGTCCCCAACCCTTTATGTTCCAGGTTGGCCCCGCCAGAATTTGCCTTGTAGGTTTGGGTCCAACCCATTTCATATCACTTTGGGTTTGTAGCCTTTGCCTTGCAGTTTGGCCTGGAACCCTTTTTGTACCAGTTTGGCTGCCCCAGAGTTTCCCTTGCAGGTTTGGTCCTGAGCCCTTTTGGTACAAGTTTGGACCCCCTAGAATTTGACTCGGAGGTTTGGCCTAGAACCTTTTTCGTTCGAGTTTGGGCCCTGCATCCTTTGCCTTGCAGGTTTGGCACTGAAACCTTTTGGTTCCAATTTGGGCCCAGCAGCCCATGCCCTAGGTTAGACTGTGGGAAATGGATAAGCTAGGGAAAAAGTTTAGGCTAGGATAAAGGTTAGGCTAGGGTCAGGTTAGGCTATGTGAAAAGGTGAGGCCAGGGGAAGAGGTAAGGCCAGGCTATGGGAAAAAGTTTAGCCAGGAAAAAGCTTAGGCCAGGCGAAAAGGTTGGACTGTGGGAAATGGATAAGCTAGGGAAAAAGTTTAGATGAGAGAAAAAGATTAGTCTAAGGGAAAAGGTTAGACTAGGGGATATAATAGGCCCTAGCCTATTCCCCTAGCCTAAACTTTTCCCCTAGCCTCACCTTTTCCCCTAATCTAACCTTTTCTCAGGGCCTAACCTTTTCCCCTAGGCTAAGCTATACTCCTAGCCTTTTTCCCCTATCCTAACCTCTTCACCTAGCCTAACCTTTTCCCTTTGCCTAATCTTTTCCCCTTGCCTAACCTTTTCCCCTCGCCTAACCTTTTCCCCTAGCGTAACTTCTTACCCAGCTTAAACTTTTGCCCTGGCCTATACTTTTCCCTTAGCCTTAATTTTTCCCCTATTCTAAACTTTTCCCCTAGCCCAACTCCCTCCCCGAGCCTAACCTTTCCCCTATCGAAACCATTTCCCATAGCCTAACCTTTTACTGTAGCCTAACCCTTTACCCTAGCCAAACCTTTTCCCCTAACCTAAACTTTAGACCTTACCTAACCTTTTCCCGTAGCCTAACTTTTCCCCTTGACTAACCTTGTCCCCTAGCCTAACCTTTTCCCCAGCCTAAGATTTTCCCCTAGCCTAATCTTTTCCCCTAGCTTAACCTTTTCCCCTAACCTAGCCTTTTCGCCTACCCTAACCTTTTTCCATATCCTAACCTTTTCCCCTAGCCTAACACTTTCCCTAGCCTAACTGTTTCCCCAGCCTAACCATTTCTCATAGCCTGGCATAACGCTTTCCCCTACCCTAACCTTTTCCCCTAGCCTAACCTTTTTCCCTGGCCAAACCTTTTCCCAAACCTAACCTTTCCCCTAGCCTAACCCTTTCCCTTGGCCTATCATTTCCCCTGGCCTAACCTTTGCCTGTGGCCTACCCTTTTCCCCTGGCCTAACTTTATCTCTTAGCATCATCTTTTCCCATAGCCTAACATCTTCAACTAGCCTAACGTTTTCCCTTGGCCTAAACTTTTCCCTGACCTAACCTTTTCCCCTGGACTAACCTTTTCCCCTAGCCTAACCTTATCCCCTAGCCTAACCTTATACCCTTGCTTAACCTTTTCCCCTAACCTAAACTTTTCCCCTTGCCTAACCTTTTCTCCTAGCCTAACCTTATCCCCTATCTTAACCCTTTCCCCTAGCCTAAGCTTTTCCCCTAACCTAAACTTTTCACCCTGCCTAACTTTTTCCCCTAGCCTAATGTTTTCCCCAACTTAATATATCCCCTAGCCTATCTTTTTCCCCTTGCTTAACCTTTTTCCTTGCCTAACCTTTTCCTCTGGCCTAAGCTTTTCCTTGGCCTGACCTTTTCCCCTAGCCTAACCTTTTCCCCCTAGCCTAACCTTTTCCCCCTAGCCTAACCTTTCCCTTGCCTACTCCCCTGGCCTAAACCTTTCCCCTAGCTTACCCATTTTCCATAGCCTAATCTCTTCCCTGGCCTAACCTTTTCCCCTAGCCTAAACATTTCCCTGAGACTGACTCCTTTCCCCCTACCCTAACATTTTCCCCTAACCTAAAATTTTCACCTTGTATAACTTTTTCCCCTAACCTAAACTTTTCCCCTAGCCTAACCTTTTCCCTTTGGCTAATCTCTTCCCCTACCCTGATGTTTACCCCTAGCCTAACCTTTCCCTAGCCAAATCTTTCCCCTTGCCTAACCTTTTCTCCTTGCCTTACCTTTTCCAATGGCCTGTCCTTTCCCCTGGCCTAACATTTTCCCTTAGCCTAATCTTTTCCCCTAACTTAAACTTTACACCTTGCATAAGCTCAGCCCATAGCCTAACCTTTTCCCCTAGGCTAACCTTTCCCCGTAGCCTAGCCTTTTCCCCTAGCCTTAACTTGTCCCTTAGCCTAACATTTTCCCCTAGCCTAGCCTTCTCCCTGGACTAACATTATCTCTAGCCTAAACTGCTCCTCTGGACTAACCTTTTCCTCTGGACTAACCTTTTCCTCTGGCCTAAGCTTTTCCCCAGCCTACCCTTTTCACCTAGCCTAACATTTTCTCCTAGTCTTACCTTTTCCCTTAGCCTAATGTTTTCCCATAGCCTAACCTTTTCCCCTAGCCTAACTCTTTCCCCTAGCCTAAGGTTTGCCCCGCTAAAACCTAACCTTTTTCCCGGCTTAAACATATCCCATGGCCTAATCTTTGCCCCTAACCAAACCTTTATACCTAGCCTAACCTTTTCCCATAGCCTAAACTTTCCCCTGGCCTAACCTGTACCCTAGCCTAAACCTTTCCCCTAGGCTAACCTTTTCCCGTAGCCTAACCTTTCTTATGGCCTAAACCTTTCTCCTATCATAACTTTTTCCCATGGCCTTAGCTTTTCCCCGTGCCAAACCTTTTCCCTGGCCTAACCTTTTCCCCGGCCTACCCTTTTCACCTAGCCTTTTTCCCCTAGACTTACCTTTTCCCTTAGCCTAATGTTTTCCTCTGGCCTAACCTTTTCCCCTAGCCTAACGTTTTGCCCTAGCCTAAGATTTTCCCCTAACCTAACCTTTATACCGAGCCCAACCTATCTCCTGCCCTAACCTTTCCCCTAGCCTAACCCTTTCCCCTAGCCTATCCTTTTCCCCTAACATAACTTTTTCCCGGCTTAAATGTATCCCATGGCCTAATCTTTCCCCTAACCTAGCCTTTTAGCCTACCCTAACCTTTTCCCATAGCCTAAACTTTCCCCTTGCCTCACCTTTTCCCCTAGCCTAATCTTTTCCCCTTGCTTAACCTTTTACCCTGGCCTAATCCTTTCCCCTAGTCCAAGCTTTTCCCCAAACGTGACCTTTACACCCAGCATAACCTGCTTTTCCCCTAACCTAACCTTTACACCTAACCTAACCTTTTACCAAAGGCTTACCTTTCCCCCTGGCCTAACCATTCCCCTTAGCCTCACCTTTCCTCTAGCATAACCTATTCCCTGACTTAAACTTTTCCCATGGCCTAACCTTTTCCCCTGGCCAGTCTTTTCCATAGCCTAACCTTTCCTCAAACATAAACTTTACACCTTTAATCTTTTCCTGTAGCCTAAGCTTTCCCCTCGCCTAACCTTTTCCCGTAGCCTAACCTTTTACCATAGCCTAACCTTTCCCTTCACCTAACCTTTTGCCCTAGCCTAACATTTTCCCTGATATAACATTTTCCCCTGCACTAAACTTTTCCCTGCCCCTAACCTTTCCGCTGGCCTAATCTTTTCCCCAGCCTAAGCTTTTCTGTGGTCTAAGCTTTTGCCCTAGCCTAAAGTTTTCCCCTAGCCTAACCTTCTCCCTGACTTATCTTTTTCACCTAGCCTAACCTTTTCCCCTAGTGTAACCTTTTCCTCTAGCCTAACCATTTACTATAGTCTAACATTCTCCCTGATGTAACCTTTTCCCCTAGCCTAAACATTTCCCCTAGCCTAACCTGTCCCTTGCTTAATCTTTCTCCTGGCCTAAGCTTTTCCCCTTGCTTATCCATTTCCCATAGTCTAACCTTTTCCCCTGGCCTAACCTTTTCCCCTAGCCTAAACATTTCCCCGAGACTAACCTTTTCGCCTAGCCTTTCTCCCTGGCCTAAACTTTTCACTTAGCCTATCCTTTCCCCTAGTGTAACCTTTTCCCCTAGCCTAACAGTTTACCATAGCCTAACCTTTTCCCTGACCTAACCCTTTTCCCCAGACCAACCATTTTCCAAAGCCTAACCTTTTCCCATAGCCTAAGCTTTTCCCCTAGCTGAAGCTTTTCCCCTGGCCTAAACGTTTCTCCTGGCCTGAGCTTTTCCCCTACCCTATCCTTTTCCCCTAGCCTAGTCTTTTCCATGACCTAAGTTTTTCCTCGGCCTAGCCTTTTCCCCTAGCCTAGCCTTTTTCCCTAGCCTAACCTTTTCCCTGAGCCTAATATTTTCCCCTAGCCGAAGCTTTTCCCCTGGCCTAAACATTTCTCCTGGCCTGAGCTTTTCCCCTACCCTATCCTTTTCCCCTAGCCTAGTCTTTTCCATGACCTAAGTTTTTCCTCAGCCTAGCCTTTTCCCCTAGCCTAGCCTTTTTCCCTAGCCTAACCATTTCCCTGAGCCCAATATTTTCCCCTGGCCTAAGCTTTTCCCTGAACCTAACCTTTACACCTAGCCTAACCTGCTTTTTACCTAACCTAAACTTTACTCCTAGCCTAACCTTTTCCCAAAGGCTTACCTTTCCCCTGGCCTAACCTTTCTCCCTGGCCTGACCTTTTCCACTAGCATAGCCTATTCCCTGACTTAAACTTTTCCCATGGCCTAACATTTTCCCTTGGCCTATCCCTTTCCCTAGCCTAACATATTCTCTAAACTAAACTTTACATCTTGCCTAAGGTATGCCTTCTTTGCCTGGCCCCGAAGACTTTGCGTTCCATGTTTGGCCCCCCAGCCTTTGCCTTCCAGGTTGGACGCCCCCCTCCTTTTCCTTCCAGGCCTGGCCCCGAACCCTTCTCGTTCCAGGTTTGGTCCCCCCACCTTTGCCTTCCAGGCCTATCCCTGAACCTCTCCCATTCCAGGTTTGCTCCCCAACCCCTGCTTTGATCTTCCCGGAATGGCCCCCACCTTTACCTTCTAGGCTTGGCCCCTAATCCTTCTCGTTCGAGGTTGGAGCCCCGCCTTTGCCTTCCAGATTTGCCCCCACCCAGCCTTTGTCTTGCAGGCCTGTTGCTGAACACTTTTTGTTCCAGTTTGGGTCCCCTAGTTATTGCCTTCCAATTTTGCCCCCCAGCCTGTCTTGCAGGTTTGGCCCCGAGCCCTTTTTCGTTCAGTTTTGCCCCCCAGCCTTTGCCTTGCAGGTTTGTCCCCGAACATTTTTCATACCAGTTTTGCCCCCCCCCAGCCTTTGCCTTGCATGTTTGGCCCAGAACCCTTCTCATTCCTTTTTGCCCCCCCCCCCAGCATTTGCCTTCCAGATTTGTCCCCCCAGGCTTTGTCTTGCAGGTCTGGCCCCAAACACTTTTCGTTCCTGTTTGGGCCCCACAGCTTTTGCCTTGAAGGTTTGGCCTCGAACCCTTTTTGGTCCAGTTTGGGACCCGCAGCTTTTGCCTTGCGGGTTTGGCCCTGAACCCTTTTCATTCCAGTTTGGGTCCCGCAATCTTTGCCTCGCATGTTTGGCCCCTAACCATTTTGGTTCCAGTTTAGGCCCCCCTACTCTTGTCTTGCAGGTTTGGCTCCGAACGCTTTTCGTCCTTTGCCTTGCAGCTTTTGCCTTGCAGATTGCACCCACCCCCCAACCTTTGCCTTGCAAGTTTGGTCCCTAATCCTTTTCTTTCCAATTTTAGGCTCTGCAGATTTTGCCTTGCAGGTTTGACCCCCGAGTCTTAGTCTTGCAAGTTGGGCCCAGAACCCTTTTCATTCCAGTTTGGGCCCCCCAGACTTTGCATTGCAGATTTGGCCCCAATCACTTTTCATTCCAGTTTGGGCTCCGCAGCCTTTGCCTTTCAGATTTGCCCACCCAGCCTTTGCCTTGCAGTCCTGGCCCCGAACCATTTTAGTTCCAGTTTGGGTTCCCCAGTTTTTGCCTTCCAGTTTGCCCCTGCCCCAGTTTTCCCTTGCAGGTTTGGCCCTGAACCCTTTTCGTTCCAGTTTGGGCCCCCCAAACTTTTGCCTTGCAGGTTTGGCCCCAAACCTTTTCGTTCGAGTTGGGGCCTCCCTGCTTTTGCCTTGCAGGTTTGGTCCTGAATGCTTTTCCTTCCACTTTGGACACCCTGCTCTTGCCTTGCAAGCACTATCCCTCCTCCCCCCTCCCTCTCCTTCCCCTCCTTCGAAGCCCATATCATTCGCCTCTACCACCCACTCCAGTTACTTGTCGCCGTCATCTACCGCCCTCCCGTTCCCACCTCCGACTTCTTCAACCACCTTGACCCCTTTCTCACCTTCCTTCTCTCCTTCTCTCTGCCCACTCTGATCCTTGGAGACTTCAACATCCATACGGATGTACCCGACGACTCCTCTGCCGCCCGCCTGCTGTCCCTCCTCGACTCTGCCGACCTCCTCCTCCACCATACCGCGCCCACTCACCGACTCGGTCACACCCTCGATCTTGTCATCTCCTACCGCTGCACTATCTCCTCACTCACCAACTCTGAAATCCCTCTCTCGGACCATAACCTTCTCACCTGCCTCATCTCTCACACTCCCTCCCCCTGCAAATCTTCGCTACTGCCCCACAGAGACCTCCGCTCTCTCGATCCCATCCGTCTTTCCAATAGCATCTCGCCTCACCTTGCCGCCCTGTCCTCTCTTCCCACTCTCGACGATCAGGTCTCCGCTCTCAACTCCACCCTCACTACTCATCTCGACTCTCTCGCCCCCCTTTCCCTCCGCCACTCTCGCGCCACTAACCCACAGCCCTGGATCACCTCCTCCGTCCGCCTCCTACGCTCCTATGCTCGAGCTGCTGAGCGCCGCTGGCGAAAGTCCAAGCACCAAGCCGACCTCACACACTTCAAATTTATCCTTTCCTGCCTTAACTCTGCCCTCTCCTCCGCCAGGCAAAGCTTCTTCTCCTCCCTCATCGACACCCATGCCCGTCACCCCCGCCGATTGTTCCGGACCTTTAACTCTCTCCTTAGGCCCCCTGTTCCTCCCCCTCCCCCATCTCTCACCCCTAATGATCTGGCCACCTATTTCCTCACGAAAATCAACACGATCAGGTCTGAGCTCCCCAAAGTCACCCCTCCGCCTCTCCCCTCCCCCCCCCCAACAACCCCCTCCCCTACTTTCCCATCCTTCCCTGCAGTATCCTCAGAGGAGATCTCCTCCCTCCTCGCAAGTGCCACCCCCTCCACCTGCGCCTCGGACCCCATTCCCTCTCACCTTCTTAAAACCATCGCCCCTGCCCTCCTCCCTTCCTTAACTTCTATTTTTAACCACTCAATCTCCAAGGGCTCCTTCCCCTCTGCCTTCAAACACGCCCACGTCTCCCCCATCCTAAAAAAACCCGCTCTTGACCCCACTTCCCCCTCCAGTTATCGTCCTATCTCCCTACTACCCTTCCTTTCCAAAATCTTAGAACGAGTCGTCTACAATCGATGCCTAGAATTCCTTAACTCCCATTCTCTCCTAGACCCCCTCCAATCTGGCTTCCGTCCCCTCCACTCTACCGAGACTGCTCTCTCTAAGGTCACCCATGACCTCCTTCTTGCCAAATCCAATGGCTCCTACTCCATTCTGATCCTCCTTGACCTCTCTGCTGCCTTTGACACTGTCGACCATCCCCTCCTCCTCCGTACCTTATCTCACCTTGGCTTCACGGACTCTGTCCTCTCCTGGTTCTCCTCTTACCTCTCTGGCCGATCATTCTCGGTCTCCTACGCTGGAGCCTCCTCCCCCTCCCATCCTTTAACTGTTGGAGTTCCTCAAGGGTCAGTTCTTGGCCCTCTTCTGTTCTCCATTTACACTCACTCCCTCGGTGAACTCATTCGCTCTCACGGCTTTGACTACCATCTCTACGCAGATGACACGCAGATCTACATCTCCGCCCCTGTCCTCTCCCCCTCCCTTCAGGCTCGCATCTCCTCCTGCCTCCGGGACGTCTCCACCTGGATGTCTGCCCGCCACCTAAAACTCAACATGAGCAAGACTGAGCTCCTCATCTTCCCTCCCAAGCCCGGTCCGCTCCCAGACTTCTCCATCACCGTGGATGGCACGACCATCCTTCCCGTCCCGCAGGCCCGCAATCTCGGTGTCATCCTTGACTCGTCCCTCTCGTTCACCCCACACATCCTATCCGTTACCAAGACCTGCCGGTTTCACCTCTACAATATCGCCAAGATCCGCCCTTTCCTCTCCACCCAAACGGCTACCTTACTATTACGGGCTCTCGTTATATCCCGGCTAGACTACTGTGTCAGCCTTCTCTCTGACCTCCCTTCCTCCTCTCTCGCCCCGCTCCGGTCTATTCTTCACTCCGCTGCCCGGCTCATCTTCCTGCAGAAACGATCTGGGCATGTCACTCCCCTTCTTAAACAACTCCAGTGGTTGCCTATCGACCTCCGCTCCAAACAAAAACTCCTCACTCTAGGCTTCAAGGCTCTCCATCACCTTGCCCCTTCCTACCTCTCCTCCCTTCTCTCTTTCTACCGCCCACCCCGCACGCTCCGCTCCTCTGCCGCCCACCTCCTCGCCGTCCCTCGGTCTCGCCTATCCCGCCGTCGACCCCTGGGTCACGTCCTCCCGCGGTCCTGGAACGCCCTCCCTCCTCACCTCCGCCAAACTGATTCTCTTTCCCTCTTCAAAACCTTACTTAAAAATCACCTCCTCCAAGAGGCCTTCCCAGACTGAGCTCCTCTTCCCCCTCTACTCCCTCTGCCATCCCCCCTTTACCTCTCCGCAGCTAAAGCCTCATTTTCCCCTTTTCCCTCTGCTCCTCCACCTCTCCCTTCCCATCCCCACAGCACTGTACCCGTCCGCTCAACTGTATATATTTTCGTTACCCTATTTATTTTGTTAATGAATTGTACATCGCCTTGATTCTATTTAGTTGCCATTGTTTTTACGAGATGTTCTTCCCCTTGACGCTGTTTAGTGCCATTGTTCTTGTCTGTCCGTCTCCCCCGATTAGACTGTAAGCCCGTCAAATGGCAGGGACTGTCTCTATCTGTTGCCGACTTGTTCATCCCAAGCGCTTAGTACAGTGCTCTGCACATAGTAAGCGCTCAATAAATACTATTGAATGAATGAATGAAGTTTGGCCCCGAACCCTTTTCATTCCAGTTTGACCACCCTGCTTTTCCCTTGCAGGTTTGGGCCACCCAACCTTTGCCTTGCAGGTTTGGCCCTGAATCCTTTTCGTTCCAGTTTGGGTCCCTTCAGACATTGCTTTGCAGGGTAGCCCTGGAACCCTCTTGGTTCCAGTTTGGGCCCTGCAGCCTATGCCTTGCCAGTTTGCACCCCCAGCCTTTGCCTTGCACCTTTGTCCCCGAACCCTTATGGTTCCACTTTAGGCCTTGCAGCCTTTGCCTTGCAGATTTGGCCCTGAACACATCCCGTTCCAGTTTCGGCCAGGCAGCCTTTGCATTGCAGGTTTGGCCCCAAACCCGTTTCGTTTCAGTTGGGGTCCTGCAGCCTTTGCCTTTCAGGTTTGGCCCAGAACCCTTTTGGTTCCATTTTGGGCCCCACAGCCTTTGACTTTCCCAATTGCCCCCCAAGCCTTTGCCTTGCAGCTTTGGCTCAGAATCCTTTTGGTTCCACTTTGGGCCCTGCAGCCTTTCCCTTGCAGGTTTGGCCCCAAACCCTTTTGGTACTAGTTTGGGACCTGTGGCCTTTGCCTTTCACGTATGGGTCCAAAACCTTTTTCTTCCAATGTGGGCGCCCAGAGTTTGCCTTGCAGTTTTGGCAAACACATTTGGTTCTAGATTGGCCCCCTCAGCCTTTGCCTTGCAGGTTTGGCCCGGAACTCTTTTTTCTTTCCAGTTTGGGTGTTGCAACTTTTGCCTTGCAGGTTTGGCCCTGAACCTTTTTGTTTCCATTTTGAACCACGCAGCCTTTACCTTACAGGTTTGCCCCCGCAGCCTTTGCTTTGCAGCTCTGGCCCTAAATCCTTTTTGTTCAAGTTTGGGCTCCACAGACTTTGACTTGCAGGTTGGGCCCCGAACACCTCTCGTTCCAGTTTGGGCCAGGTAGACTTTGCCTTGCAGATTTATGGGAAGCAGCATGGCTCAGTGGAAAAAGCCTGGGCTTGGGAGTTAGAGGTCATGGGTTCGAATCCGGGCTCTACCACTTGTCAGCTGTGTGACTGTGGGCAAGTCACTTCATTTCTCTGGACCTCAGTTACCTCATCTGTAAAATGGGGATGAAGACTGTAAGCCCCACGTAGGACAACCTGATTACCCTATATCTACCCCAGCACTTAGAACAGTGCTCTGCACATAGTAAGAGCTTAGCAAATACCAACATTATTATTTTGCCCCAAACCCATTTAGTTCCAGTTTAGGCCCCACAGCCTTTGCCTTGCAGGTATGGTCCCCAACATATTTTATTCCTGTTTGCCCCCCCCCCCCCGAGTTTGGCTTGCAGGATTGGCCCAGAACACTTTTCGTTCCAGTTTGGGTCCCACATACTTTGCCTTGCAGGTTAGGTCCTGAACCCTATTTGTCCTGGTTTGGGCCCCCTAGAGTTTGCCTTGCAGGTTTGGCCCTGAACCCTTTTCGTTCCAGTTTGGGCCCCACAGACACTGCTTTGCAGGATGGGCCTGAACCCCTCTCATTCAATTTTGGGCCAGGCAGTCTTTGCCATGTAGGTTTGGCCCTGAAACTTCTTCGTTCCATTTTGGGTCCCGCAGCCTTTACCTTCCAGGTTTGGCCTTGAACCCTCTTGTTTACAGTTTGGGCCCCCTAGAATTTGCCTTGCAGGCTTGCCCCCACAATCCACTGCCTTGCAGTTTGGACCCCAAACCCTTTTGGTTCCAGTTTGGGCCCCGCAGAGTTGGTCTTGCAGGTTTGTCCCGCATCCTTGTCCTTCACTTTTGGGCCCCACATCCTTTGCCTTGCAGCTTTGACCCTGAACCCTTTTGGTTCCTGTTTGGGCCCCGCAGACTTTGCCTTGCAGGTTTGCCCCCGAACCCTTTTGGTTCCAGTTTGGGCCCCACAGCCTTTGCCTTGCAGGTTTGGCAAAACCCTTTTGGTTCCAGTTTGGGCCCCACAGACTTTGCCTTGCAGGTTTGCCCCCAAATCCTTTTGGTTCCAGTTTGGGCCCCACAGCCTTTGCCATGCAGGTTTGGTCCCGAACCCTAATGGTTCCACTTTGGGCCCCACAGCCGTTGCCTTGCAGGTTGGGCCCAGAACGCTTTTGGTTCCAGTTTGGGACCTGCAGCCTTTGCCTTGCAGGTTTACCCCCCAGCCTTTACCTTGCAGCTTTGGCACCGAACCCTTATGGTTCCAATGTGGGCCCCACACCCTTGGCCTTCAGGTTTGGCCCCAAACACTTTTTGGTTCCAGTTTGGGTCCAGCAGCCTTTGCCATCCAGGTTTGCCCCCCAAATTTTTGCCTTTCATCTTTGGCCACGGACCTTTTTCGTTCCAGTTTGGGTCCCCCAGACATTGACTTGCAGATTGGGCCCCGAACCCTTCTCGTTTCAGTTTTGGCCTCATAGAGTTTGCCTTGCAGGTTTGGCCCCGAATCCTTTGGGTTCTAGTTTGGGACCTGCAGGCTTTGCCTTGCAGGTTTGCCCCTCCAATTTTTGCCTTGCAGGTTTGGCCCGAACACTTTGGGTACCAGTTTGGCTCTCCTTGAGTTAGCCTTGCAGGTTTGGCCCCATACCCTTTTCGTTCAGGATTGGGCCCCGCAGCCTTTGCATTACATGTTTGTCCCCAAACCCTTTTTGTTGCAGTTTGGTCCCCTCAGGCTTTGCCTTCCAGGTTTGTCCCCGAACCTTTATGTTTCCAGTTTTGGCCTCACAGCCTTTACCTTGCAGGTTTGACCCCAAAAGCTTTTAGTTCCAGTTTGGGCCCCGCAGCCTTTGCCTTGCAGGTAATGCCCCAAACATTTTTCATTCCAGTTTGGGACCCTAGAGTTTGTCTTTCAGGTTTGGTCCCAAGCCTTCTCGCTCCAGTTTGGGCCAGGCAGCCTTTGCCTTGCAGGTTTGGCCCAGAACACCTTTGGTACCAGTTTGGACCCCCTAGAGTTTGTCTTGCAGGTTTGGCCCCGAGCCCCTTTGATTCCAGTTTGGGCCCCACAGCCTTTGCCTTGAAGGCTTGGCTCCGAACCCTTTTTGTTTCAGTTGGGCCCCCTCTAGTTTGCCTTGCAGGTTTGGCCCCCAAACACTTCTCGTTCAAGTTTGGGCCCCATACCTTTTGCTTTTCAGGTATGGCCCCCAACCACTTTTGTTCCAGTTTGGCCATCCCAGAGTTTGCCTTGCAGGATTTGGCCCCAAACCCATTTCTTTTCAATTTGGCTCCCACAGCCTTTATCTTGCAGGTTTGGCCCTGAACTCTTTTCCTTCAGGTTGGGCCCTGCAGCCTTTGCCTTGCAGGATTGACCCCAAACATTTTTGGTACCAGTTTGCATCCTGGCGCCTTGGACTTGAAGGTTTGGCCCTGATCCCTTTTGGTACCAGTATGGTCCCCCTGCCCAGAGTTTGTCTCGTAGGTTTGGCCATGAACAGTTTTGGTTCCAGTTTGGGCCCCCTAGAGTTTGCCAAGCAGGTTGGGCCCCAAACCCTTTTCGTTCTGGTTTGGGTCCCGCTGACTTGTCCTTTTGCAGGTTGGGCCCAGAACCCTATTGGTTCCACTTTGGGCCCCACAGCCTTTGCCTTGGAGGTTTGCCTGCCTCCCCCCACATACTTTGCCTTGCAGATTTGGCCCCCAACCCTTTTGGTTCCAGTTTGGGTCTCACAGCCTTTGCCTTGCAGGTTTGACCCCGAACCCTTTCTTTTAGTTCCAGTTTTGGCACCCTAGGGTTTGCCATGAGGGTTTGGCCCCAAACTCTTTTCGTTCAGGTTTGGGCCCTGTAGCCTTTGTCTTGCAGGTTTGGCCCTAAATCCTTTTGGTTCCAGTTTGGGCCCTGCAGCCTTTGCCTTGCTGGTTTACCCCCTCAATTTTTGGGTCGAGTTTTTGGCCCCAAACCTTTTTCATTCCAGTTTGGGTCCCCGAGACTTTGTTTTGCAGATGGCCCCCAAACCCTTCTCATTCCTGTTTGGGCCTTCTAGAGTTTGCCTTGCAGGTTTGGTCCTGAACCCATTTGGTTCCTGTTTGGGCCCCTCAGGTTTTGCTTTGCAGGTTTGCCCCCGCAATTTTTGCCTTGCAGGTTTGGCCCCAAATCCTTTTGGTACCAGTTTGGACACCCTAGAGTTTGCCTTTCTGGTTTGGCCCCTAACCCTTTTCCTTTCAGGTTTGGGCCCCACAGCCTTTCCCTTGCAGGTTGGACCCTGAACACTTATCGTTCAAGTTAATAATGTTGGTATTTGTTAAACACTTACTATGTGCAGAACACTGTTCTAAGCGCTGGGGTAGATACAGGGTAATCAGGTTGCACCACGTGAGGCTCACAGTCTTAATCCCCATTTTACAGATGAGGAAACTGAGGCACAGAGAAGTTAAGTGACTTGCCCACAGTTACACAGCTGACAAGTGGCAGAGTCGGGATTCGAACTCATGACCTCTGACTCCCAAGTCCGTGCTCTTTCCACTGAGCCATGCTGCTTCTCTAAATTTAGGCCTGGCAGCCTTTGCCTTGCAGGTTTGGCCCCGAACCCTTTTGGTTCCAGTGTGGGTCCCGCAGGCTTTGCCTTGCAGGTTGGGCTAGGAATGCTTTTGGTTCCAGTTTGGGTCCCACAGGCTTTGCCTTGCAGGTTGGGCTAGGAATGCTTTTGGTTCCAGTTTGGGTCCCACAGCCTTTGCCTTGCAGATGTGTCCCGGAACAATTTTGGTTCTAGTTTAGACCCCACAGCATTTGCCTTGCAGGTTTGGCCCCGAATCTTTTTGGTTCCAGTTTGGGCACCCTAGACTTTGCCTTGCAGGTTTGGCCCCTAACCCTTTTAGTTCCAGTTTGGGCCCTTCCCCCTTTGCCTTGCATGTTGGGCCCCAAACGCTTTTCATTCCTGTTTGGGCCGGACAGCCTTTGCCTTGCAGGTTGGGCCCCTAAACCTTTTCAATCCAGTTTGGTCCTCGCAAGCTTTGCCTTGCAGGTTTTCCACCCAAATCTTTGCCTGGTAATTTTGGCCCTGAACACTCTTGGTACCAGTTTGGCCTCCCCAGAGTTTACCTTGCAGGTGTGGCCCCAATCCTTTTGGTTCCAGTTTGGGCCCCTTCAAGTTTGCCTTGTAGGTTTGGCCCCGAATCCTATTCATTCAGGTTTGGTCCCTGCAGCCTTTGCCTTGCAGGTTTGACCCTGAGCCTCTCTTGTTCCAGTTCGGGCCAGGTGGCCTTTGCCTTGCAGGTTTGGCCCTGAACACTTTTCCTTCCAGTTTGGGCCCCGCAGCCTTTGCCTTGCAGGTTAGGCCCGGAACGATCTTGTGTCAAGTTTGGGTCCCACAGCCTTTGCCTTGCAGGTTTGTCCCTGAACCCTTTTGTTTCCAGTTTAAGCCCCGCAGCTTTTGCCTTGCAGGTTTGGACGTGAACCCTTTTCGTTCCAGTTTGGGACCCGCAGCCTTTGCCTTGCACCTTGGGCTCTGAGCTCTTTTCGTTCCAGCTTGGGTCCCTCTGCTTTTGCCTTGCAGGTTTGGTCCTGAACCCTTTTCGTTCCTGTTTGGGCCCCACAGGCTTTGCCTTGCAGGTTTGGCCCCGAAACCTTTTCGTTCCACTTTGGGCGCCCCCCGATTTTGGTTTGCAGGTTTGCCCTTGAACACTTTTTGTTCCAGTTTGGGCTCTGCAGCCTTTGCTTTGCAGGTTTGACCCCGAACGCTCTTTGTTCCAGGTTGGGCCCCATAGCCGTTGTCTTGCACTTTTGGCCCCAAACACTTTCGTTCCAGTTTGGGCCCCGCAGCCTTTGTCTTGCAGGTTTGACCCCAAATACTTTGCCTTGCATGTTTGCCCCCTGAGCCACTGTCTTGCAGGTTTGGCCCCGAACCCTTTTTGTTCCAGTTTGGGCCCCACAGCCTTTGACTTGCATGTGTGCACCTCCAGCCTTTGCATTGCAGATTTGGCCCCAAACCCTTTTCATTCCAGTTTGGGCCCCATAGCCTTTGCCTTGCAGGTTTGGCCCTGAAGCCTTTTCGTTCCAGTTTGGGCACCACAGGCTTGGCCTTTCACGTTTGGCCTCGAACCTTTTTTGTTCCAGTTTGGACCCCCTAATTTGCCTTGCAGCTTTGACCCTGAGCTTTTCTCGTTCCAGCTTGGACCCCGCAAACTTTGCCTTGCAGATTTGGCCCCAAACTCTTTACGTCTCAGTTTGGGTCCTGCAGACTTTGCCTTGCAGCTTGAGCCCGGAGTTCTTTTGGTTCCAAATTGGGCCCCGCAGCCTCTGCTTTGCAGCTTTGGCCCTGAAACCTTATCGTTCTAGCTTGGGCCCCCTAGAGTTGTCTTGCAGATTTGGCCCTGAAGCCTTTTTGTCCAGCGTTGGACCCCACAGCTTTGCCTTGCAGGTTTGGCCCACAGTCCATTTTGTTCCAGTTTGGCGCCCCCAGAGTTTGCCTTCAAGGTTTGGCCCCAACCCGTTTCGGGTCAGTTTGGGTCCCACAGCCTTTACCTTGCAGGTTTGGCCCGTAACCCTTTTGGTACCAGTTTGGACCCCCTAGAGTTTGCCTTGCAGGTTTGGCCCCGAACTCTTTTCGTTCCAGTTTGGGCCCCACAGCTTTTGCCTTGCAGGTTTGCCCCCACTAGCCTTTGCCTTGCAGATTTGTCCCCGAACCCTTTTCATTCCAGCTTGGGCCCCACAGACTTAGCCTTGCAGGGTGGGCCCCGGACCCTTCTCGTTCCAGTTTGGGACCCGTAGCCTTTGCCTTGCAGGTTTGGCCACCAACCATTTTTGTTACAGTTTGAGGGCCACAGCCTTTGCCATGCATATTTGGAACCAGCCTTTTAGTTCCAGTTTGGGCCCCCTAGAGTTTGACTTGTAGGTTTGGCCCATAACAATTTTTGTTCATGTTTTGGCCCAGAAGCCTTTACCTTGTAGCTTTAGCCCGAAACCTTGTGGTTCCAGTTTAGGACCTGCAGCCTTTGTCTTTCAGGTTTAGCCCTGAACCCTTTTGGGTGCAGTTTGGGCCCCACGGCGTTTGCCCTGCAGGTATGGCCCCAAACCCTTCTCATTCCAGTTTGGGCACCCTAGAGTTTGCCTTGCAAGTTTGGCCCCGAACAATTTTCGGTCAGCTTTGGGTCCTGCAGACTTTGCCTTGGAAGTTTGGCCCCTAACCCTTTTGGTTTCTGTTTGGGTCCCACAGCCTTTGCTTTGCAGATTTGGCCCCAAACACTCTTGGTTCCAGTTTGGCCCCCTAGAGTTTGCCTTGCAGATTTGTCCCCAAACACTTTTTGCTCAGATTTGGGCCCCGCATCATTTGCCTTGCTAGTTGGGCCCCATACACTTTTGGTACTTTGGGTCCCCTAGAGTTTGACTGACAGGTTAGGCCCGAACCCTTTTGGTTCCATTTTGGGCCCTGCAGCCTTTACGTTGATATTCTGGTCCTGAACCCTTTTGGTTCTAGTTGAGGCCATGCAGCCTTTGCCTTGCAGGTTTGGTGCCAAACACTTTTATTTCCAGTTTGGGCCCCCTAGAATTTGCCTTGCAGATTTGGCCCGAAAGCTTTTCTTTCAAGTTTGGGCCCCACAGCCCTTGCCTTGCAGGTATGGCACCCAACCATTTTTGTTCCACTTTGGTTCCACCAGACATTGCCTTCCAGGATTGACCCCAAACCCTTTTCATTCAGGTTTGGGCCACACTGCCTTTGCTTCGCAGGTTTGGGCCCGAACACTCTTTGTTCCAGTTTGGGTCCTGCAGATTTTGCCTTGCAGGTTGGGCCCCGAACACTTTTGTTTCCACTTTGGGCCCCGCAGCCTTTGCTTTGCAGGATTGCCCACCCCATCCTATGCCTTGCAGCTTTGGCCCCAAATCCTTTTGGTTCCAGTTTGGACCAGGCAGCATTTGCCTTGCAGGTTTGGCCTCCAAACATTTTTGTTCCAGTTGGGGCCCCCTCAGAGTTTGCCTTGCAGGTTTGGACCCGAACCCTTTTGGTTCCACTTTGGGCCCCGCACCCGAACCCTTTTGGTTCCACTTTGGGCCCCGCAGCCTTTGCATTGCAGATTTGGCCACCAACACTTCTGGTTCCAGTTTGGGCCCTGCGGCCCTTGCCTTGCAGGATTGCCCCCCAAATCTTTACCTTGCATGTCAGGACTCGTACCTTTTTCGTTCCAGTTTGGGTCCCCCAGACTTTGCCTTGCAGACTGGGCACCAAACACTTCTCATTCCAGTTTTGGCTCCCTAGAGATTGCCTTGCAGGTTTGGCCCTGGACCCTTTTTGTTCTAGTTTGGGGCCCGCAGCCCTTGCCTTGCAGGTATGGCCCCCAACTCTTTTTGTTCCAGTTTGGGCCCCACTGCCTTTGCCTTGTAGGTTGGGCCCCAAACCCTCCTCATTCCATTTTGGGCCAGGCAGCCTTTGCCTTGCAGGTTGGGCCCCGAACTCTTTTTGTTCAAGTTTGGGCCCCACAGCCTTTGCCTTGCCGGTTTGCCCCCTCAACCTTTGCTTTGCAGGTTTGGCCCCGAACACTTTTGGTTTCATTTTGGGCCCCCTAGAGATTGCCTTGCAGATTAGGCCCCAAAACCTTTTGGTTCAGGTTTGGGCCCCGCATCCTTTGCCTTGTTGGTTGGGCTCCAAACGTTTTTGGTTCCAGTTTTGGCCCTGCAGCCTTTGACTTGCAGGTTATGCCCCGAACCCTTTTCATTTCTGTTTGGGTCCCACAGCATTTGCCTTGCAGGTTTGGCCCCAGATGCTTTTGATTACAGTTTGGGCCCCCTAGAGTTTGCCTTGCAGGTTTGGCCCTGAACCCTTTTCGTTCAGGTTTGGGCCTTGCAGCCTTTGCCTTGCAGGTACGGCCTCCAACCATTTTTGTTCCAGTTTGGCCCTCCCAGAGTTTGCCTTCCAGGATTGGCCCCGACCCCTTTTCGTTCCAGTTTGGGCCCCCTAGAGTTTGCCTTGGAGCTTGCACCGAATCCTTTTGGTTTCAGTTTGGGCCCCCGCAGGCTTTGCCTTGTAGGTATGGCCCCCAACCCTGTTTTTTCCAGTGCGCCCCCGCCCCCCCCGAATTTGCCTTGCAGGTATGGCCCCGTACCTTTTCGTTCAGGTTTGGACCCCGCAGCCTTTGCATGTTTGGCCCGGAACCCTTTTCATTCCAGTTTGGGCCCTGCAGTCTTTTCCTTGCAGATGTGGCCCCGAAGCTTTCTCGTTCCAGTTTGGGCCAGGCAGACTTGGCCCTGTAGGTTTGGCCCCAAACTCTTTTCCTTCAGATTTGGGCCCTGCAGCCTTTGCTTTGCAGCTTTGCCCCCTTCAGCCTTTGCTTTGCAGGTTTGGCCCCGAACCCTTTGGTACCAGTTTGCCCACCCCAGAGTTTGCCTTCCATGTTTGGCCCCTAACTCTTTTCATTCAGGTTTGGGTCATGTAGCCTTTGCCTTGCAGGATTGGCCCCGAACCCTATTCGTTCCATGCTGGACCTCTCAGCCTTTTCCCTGCAGGTTTGGCCTTGAACGCTTCTCCTTCCAGTTTGTGCCAGGCAGTCTTTGCCTTGCAAGTATGGCCCTGAATCTTTTTCGTTCCAGTTTGGGTTCTGCAGCCTTTGTCTTGCAGGTTGGGCCCCAACACTTCTCATTCCAGTTTTGGACAGACAGCCTTTGCCTTGCAGGTTTGGCACTGAACCCTTTACATTCAGGACTGGGCCCCACAGCCTTTGCCTTACAGGTTTGGCCCCAAACCTTTTGGTTCCAGTTTGGGCCCCGCAGCCTTTGCCTTGCAGGTTTGTCCTCCCACCCTTTGCCTTGCAGGTTTGGCCATGAACCCTTTGGTTCAGGTTTGGGCTTCACAGCCTTTGCTTTACAGGATTGGCCCTGAACGCTTTTGGTTCCAGTTTAGGTCCCGCAGGCTTTGTCTTGCAGGTCTAGCCCCGGAACCCTTTTTGTTCCAGTTTGGACCCTGCAGACTTTGCCTTGCAGGTTTGGCCCCGAACCTATTTTGTTCAGGTTTGGACCCCACAACCTTTGCTTGCAGCTTTGGCCCCGAACCCTTTTGGGTCCAGTTTAGGTCCTGCAGCCTTTGCCTTGCAGGTTGGCCCCGAACACTTTTCGTTTCAGTTTGGGCTCCGTGGCCTTTGTCTTTCAAGTTTGGCCCCGAACACTTTTGGTTCCATTATGGGCCCCAAAGCCTTTGCCTTACAGATTTGGCCAAAAACGATTTTATTTCCAGTTTGGGCCCCACAGCCTTTGCCTTGCATGTTTGGCCCCAACTCTTTTTGTTCTGTTTTGGGGCCCACAATCTTTGCCTTGCAGCTTTGGCCCTGAACCCTTTTGGTTCCAGTTTGAGCCTCGCAGCCTTTGCCTTGCAGGTTTGGCCCCAAATCCTTTGGTTCCAGTTTGGGCCCCTTCGACTTTCCCTTGCAGGTTTGGCCCCTAACCCTTTTCATTCGGGTTGGTCCCAGTAGCCTTTGCCAAGTGGGTTTGGCCCCGAACTCTTTTCTTTCCAGTTTGAGACCCACAGGCTTTGTTTTGCAGGTTGGGCCCCAAACACTTCTCATTCCAGTTTGGGCCAGGCATCCTTTCCCTTGTAAGTTTGGCCCCCCCAGGCTTTGCTTGCTGCTTTGACCCCAAACCCTTATGGTTCCACTTAGGGTCCCACAACCTTTGCCTTGCAGGTTTGGCCCTGAACCCTTTTGGATCGAGTCTGGGACCCCTAGAGTTTACCTTGCAGGTATGGCCCCGATCCCTTTTTGTTCAGGTTTGGGCTCCACAGCCTTTGCCTTGCAGATTTGGCTCAAAATCCTTTTGGTTCCAGTTTAGGCCCTGCAGCCTTTGCCTTGCGGGTTTGGCCCCAAATCCTTTTGGTTCCAGTTTGGGCCTCTTAGAGTTTCCCTTGCAGGTTTGACCCTGAATGCTTTTCATTCAGGTTTGGGCCCTGCAGCATTTGCCTTGTGGGTTTGGCCCCCAACCCTTTTCATACCAGTAGGGCACCGCAACCTTTGCCTTGTAGGTTGGGTCCGAACCCTTCTCGTTCCAGTTTGGGCCAGGCAGCCTTTCCCTTGCAGGTTTGGACCCCGCAGCCTTTGCCTTGCAGGTTTGGCCACAAGTCATTTCTTTTCAGTTTGGGTCCCGCAGCCTTTGCCTGCAGGTTTGGCCCTGATCCCTTTTGGTAGCAGATTGGAATCCCTAGAGTTTGCCTTGCAGGTTTGGCCCCAAACCCTTTTCATTCAGGTTTGGGCCCCGCAGCTTTTGCCTTGCAGATTTGGCCCTGAATGCTTTATTTTCCATTTTATGCCTACAGCCTTTGCTTTGCCTGTTAATACCCCCAACCTTTGCCTTGTAGGTTTGGCCCCGAGCCCTTTTCGTTCAGGTTTGGGCTCCTCAGCCTTTGCCTTGCAGGTTTGGCCCCGATCGCTTTTGTTTCCAGTTTAGTCCCCGCAGCCTTTGCCTTGCAGGTTTGGCCCCAAACCCTTTTGGTTCCAGTTTGATCCTCACAGTCTTTGCCTTGCAGGTTTGGCCTCAAACGTTTTGGTTCTAGTTTAGGCCCCATGGCCTTTGCCTTGCAGGTTTCTCCTCGAACGCTTTTGCTTCCAGTTTGGGCACCCTAGAGTTTGCCTTGCAGGTTTGTCCCCGAATCCATTTCTTTCAGGTTTGGGCCCCGCAGCCTTTGCCTTGCAGGTTTGTCTCTGAATCCTTTTGGTTCCAGTCGTGCTCCACAGCCTTTGCCTTGCAGGTTTCCTCCCCAACTTTGTCTTGCAGCTTTGTTCCTGAATACTTTTGGTTCCACTTTGGACCCCGCAGTGTTTTTCTTGCAGGTTTGGCCCTGAATTCTTTTGGTTCCACTGTGGGCCCCGCAGAATTTTCCTTGCAGGCTTGCCCCCACCCCAAGTCTTTGCCTTGCATGTTTGGTCCTGAACGCTTTTCTCTCCAGTTTGGGCCCCCCAGCCTTTGCCTTGCACATTTGGTGGGTGATGACATCCTCTTTTTCTCCTTCCAAGCCTTCCTTACCAAGCCTCAGGGCCTCTAGAGGAATGTGGCTCCCACGACCTGGAGGGTCTCAGATTTCTCCCTGCCCCTATCAACTCTGTGGACAGGGCAAGAGCGGAAGGCAGGCTCCTCTAGGCCCAAGGGACAGGGAGGGGGCAGCATGGGTTGGAGGTGGTCAGGAGCTCAGGTTGAAGGTTGTCCCAGGTTCCACTACCAAGTCAGTCTAGTGAATCAATCTGAAATATCCTAAGTGACTTGATCCATGATTTAGTGGTGTGCCTCAATCTTTCTGGGTCTCTGCTTCCCCTCCCCATTTTCTAATAATAATAAGCACAATAATTGTGGTACTATGTGCCATTAAGTTGCCATTAAGTGCCAAGATGTCCATCATTTATTTATTTATTTATATTCATGTCTGTCTCCCCCTCTAAACTGTACACTCCTTGTGGGTAGGGAATGTGTCTACTAACTCAGTTTTTAATAGCAATAGTAATAATAATAATTGTGGTATTTGTTAAGCAGTTAACATGTCAGGCCCTGCTGCAAGAGCTTGGCTAAAGACACAGCAATTGGGATTGGACAAAGTCGCTGCCCCATACAGAGCCCCCAGGCTCCATCCCCATTTTACAGATGAGACAACTGAGGCCCAAAGAAGTTGTCATCTGCCCAAGATCACACAGTAGACAAGTGGAAGAGTTGGGATTAATTGTGGTATTAAAGTGCCCATGATGTGCCAGGCACTATACCAAGTGGTGGGGAGTGGTGGAGTGAAACACAAGCAATTCAGGTTGGACACAATTCCTTTTCCAGATAGGGCTCTATGTCTTCATTGCCATTTAACAGATGGGAAAAGACACAGTGAAGTGACTTGCCCAAGGCTACACAGCAGCCAAGGGTTAGAGCTGGGATTAGAACCCCTGACCTGATTCCCAGGCCCATGACAGGGAATTTTCACCAGGCACACACACACACAGGGAACGGAGACACCATACATGGGCATATGCATAGGCAAGCACCCCAAAACAGACAACTCAAAATACACAAGTACACACCCATGCAGAGATAGCACTCAAGGGCACAAGTGTGCAGATGCTTGCTCACACACAAATGCACTTGTGCCCCAGATATCTTGCTTACCTGTAATTTTCTTTTACTGTCTGCCTCCCCCATGAGCATGTAAGATGCTCAAAGGCAGGGATTTTGTCTACCAGATCCGTTGAACTCTCCCAAGCACTTTGTAAACTGGTCTGCATAAGTTTCATTCATGAATTTTTATTGAGTTCTTACTGTGAGCAGAGCACTTTACTAAGTGCTTGGGAGGTACAATATAGCAGTAAAGAGAGACAATTCCTGCCCGCCACAGGCTCACAGTGAGAGAGAGAGAGTGTGTGTGTGTGTTAGGGGGGCAGGGGCAAAAATCAATACCAGTAAATAGACATCAATATATATAAATAAAATTATAGATATCTACATAAGGTCTGAGGGGTGGGGAGAGGGGGGAAAGAGCAATGTTGTGCTAGTCATGGTGACACAGAAAGGAGTGGGAGCTGAAGAAAAGTGGGGCTTAGTCTGGGCAGGCCTCTTGGAGGAGGTGCACCCTCAGTAGGGCTTTGAAGGGAGGAAGAGCGATTGGCAGATTTGAGGAGGGAGGTGAGGTAGGAGGGGTCAAGGTGTTGGAGAGCTTTAAAGTCAATAGTGAGGAGTTTTTGTTGGATACGGAGATGGATAAGCAACGACTGAAGATTTTTGGGGGGGGGGTGACATGTCCAGAACGTTTCTGTAGGAAAATTAACCCTATTGATTAATCTCCCATGTGGCCTCTTTGGCAAGGTCCAGTCTGTGGAGCCAAACCACCCACCTTTAGTCAACAAGGCAGGGGAAGGAGAGAGAGGACAAAAATCTGTTGAGAAACCAGCTGGCTCCCATCACCTGAATAATAATAATTGTGGTGGCATTTATTAAATGCCCACTATGTGCCCAGCACCGTACCAAGCCTTGGGTAGATTCAAGATTATCGGGTGAGGCTTAGTCCCTGTCCCACATGGAACTCACAGTATAAAAAAAGGGGGGAGAGGTATTGAATTACCATTTTATTATTATTTTCCTTATTAATAATAAGGGCATTAGTTAAGCACTCACTATGTTCCAGGCACTGTACCAAGAGGTGGGGTGGAAGTATGCAAATCAAACTGGTTACAGGCACTGTCCCATGTGAAGCTAATACCATGACTTCCGATCACTTTTTTTCCCAATTTTGAATGGCAAAATATCCCTATTATAGTGTCTTTTTTGGATGCTGGTATTTCTGGATGCTGCAGATAGTCTATCCAAATTTTTGTGAAAGTGTTATAATTGTTATAAAATCATGATAAACTCAAAATCAATCAATGGTATCGAGCACTTACTGTGTGCAAAGCACTGTAGGGAGCACTTGGGAGAGTCCAATACATCTTAGTTGGAAGACAGATTCCCCACTCACAACAAGCTTACAGTCCAGATGGGGAGACAGACATTAAGATAAATTATAGAGAGGGGAAATAATAGAATGGAAGCATAATTAATGACTTGATGACACTGTTAAGAATGAAAAAGCTTTTCCCACTCTGACACGGCAGATGGTTGGAGAGATGGATTTGGGGGTCATTCATACTGACGTGGTAGCTGAAGCCATGTCATTATTTTTATTATAATTGCATTTAAGTGCTAAGCAGTGTGGCCTATTGGAGAGAGTCTGGGCCCAGGAGTCAGAAGGACCTGTCTTCCGATCCCAGCTCTGCCGCTTGTCTCCTGTGTGACCTTGACCAAGTCACTTCACTTCCCTCTAACTCGGTCACCTCATTTGTAAAATGGGGATAAGGACTGTCAGCAAGCTGATTAGCTTGTATCTACTTCCATGCTTAAAACAGTGCATTGTACGCGATAAGCACTTAACAAATACCATTTACAACTACAGAACTAAATGCAGGGGTAGGTGCTGGTTAATCCAGTCTTGTATTCCCTGCCCTCAACGAGCTTAAAATAGTGATTAAGACTGTGAGCCCCACGTGGGACATGGACTTTGTCCCACCTGATCAGCTCATATCTGCCCCACTTAAAACAGTGCCTGGTACATAAAGAGGGGCTTAACAAATACCACTGGAAAAAAGGGAGCATTCAGAAAGGTGGAACGAGTGTCTTACTCCTCACTGAAGAAAACTTCCAAGTCATATCTCATCCTCTTTTCTGCTGCAAATATCTGGGTAAGCTCACTGTGGGCAGGGAACATGTCTACCAACTCTGTTGTATGAATCTTTCCATGCGCTCAGTCCAGTGTTCTGCACACAGTACGTGCCCAATAAATTCCATTGATTTGATTGATCAAGTGGATAAGGCCTGGAGGAACTGTGTGTCTGTTGGACTCCCAGAGTGGATCTCATCCTTGATGTCTTCACATGAAGAGTCTACGCATCATCATCTGGTCTCCTGCTCCGTGAACGTAATGCCAAATGACTTTTTCTGATGTTCATGGCTTGTTTACTGCTGCGTCAAGGCCTGTTTGACTTTAGAAAACTGACATTTCCCAACCCAGCTTCTGTCAGCAGAAGCGTCCAAAGCAGCAGAATCGAAATACCCAATGATCTGCTAAGTGCAGTGCAGGGGAAATTAACTGGCATAATTCATTAACTGGATGGATGGTTCCAGTGTGTGGCTCTTTCTTGGGCTCTCCCATGAGACCGAGGATGGATCTTTCCCATCTTAAGAGGAGGCATTTATGGTGAGTTGCAAGACCCCTGATTCTGGGGCCAGTTGGCTCTAAGTCCTGGGAGGAGAAAAACCCCACAGATCTTCTCCTCCAGAGCTCTGCAGGGTGGGGCTGGATGACCAAGGGGAGAATCCTACAGGCTACTGCTCCCTCTGCAGTTGCAACTCATCACAACTCTCCACCCTTGAAGTTTGTCCCCCTGCACTTGGGTAGTCACATCGATTCCCAAATGCACCCCACCGTTGAAAGATGGAGCTCTGTAATTCACTCCCACTCAAAGGAGTGTGTGTGTGTGTGTGTGTGTGTGCGCGCTAGCATGCATGAAAGATGGGGTTAGCTTTGGAGAGAGTAATGAGGAGGGGACTGCCACAGCAAGAAAGCTGGTTCTGGACTCATGAACTGGGGCTCGGTGCAGGGAGCTGACTCTAGTTTGACCAGATGAGAAGACCTGGAGCCCTGCACCCCTCTGTCGACAACTGGGGAACCCCTCCACGTGTGATAGTGGTAGCTCCTATCAAATTAGGTACCCCCTCCGTGTCCACCACAATGCATTTCCCAACTCTAATCCTCATGGAGAGACAAAGCCAGGAACTGTGCCACCACCTCTAAGGGAAGGCGTTTGTGGTTGTTGAATATGTTTGTGTTTGAATTTCCATGCTTCCAAGTTCATCTCTGGAGGAGGAGGAGAAGAGAGAGAGAGGAGGGGCCTGCCACCCCCAGCACAGAGGCTGGTACTGGAAATGGGAACTGGGACTCTGTGCAGGGAACTGGTTCTTTCTGACCCGACTTTGGAATGGAGAAGACCCGGGGCCCTTAATTCTCTAGATGGATCAAACCTCCTATTGCCCTCAGTCCTGTCTGTAGACTCATCTTGCATATCTTCAGGCCCAGAGAAGGGGCGATTGTGGCCATGACAGTGGTGGCTCCTAGGGCGTGGAGGGAGGGAGAGGTCTAGTGTCAGGAGTAGGACAGGGTAGCATTAGCATGTCACCCCTGTTCCTTTTTGAGGATCAGAGCCGTGTGGACTTCAGTTCTAGAGCAGGAATGCAGGGACTGAATTCTGTCCAGTCTTGCATTGTTCTGGGCATCCAGTCCCTGGAGAATGACTAACGGACTTGGGAATATGAAGATGATGTTAGTTAAGGGTTTTGAGCTGCAGGATGTAGTAGTCTGCTTAACAATAATAATAATAATAATTACGGTATTTAAGTGCTTACTATGTACCAAGCACTGAGATAGATACAAGATAATCAGGTTGTCCCACGTGGGGCTCACAGTCTTAGTTCCCATTTTACAGATGAGGCAACTGAGGCCCAGAGAAGGTAAATGACTTGCCCAAGGTCACACAGCAGACAAGTGGCAGAGATGGAATTAAAACCCACATCCTCTGACTCCCAAGCCCGTGCTCTTTCCACTAAGCCACACTGCTTTGGAGATAATAATAATGATGGTATATGTTAATCACTTACTATGTGCCAAGCACTGTTCTAAGTTCTGGGATAGGTACAAGGTAATCGGGTTGCTCCATGTGGGGTTTACAGTCTTAATCCCCATTTTACAGATGAGGTAACCGAAGCACAGAGAAGTTAAGTGACTTGCCTAAAGTCACACAGCTGACAGGTGGCGGAGCTGGGCTTAGAACCTCTGACTCCCAAGCCCATACTCTTTCCACTAAACCACGATGGCATAGCTGCAATTGTCAAACCTCACCTCTACTGGGCAATCCACATTTCGGGAAGACTCATGTTTGTAACCTAGATGGTTTTTGCCCCCCATCTCTCCCTTTCTATCAGACAAGTGGCTCTCCTGGAGTCTGAAGTGTCCAACAGATGTGATTCTTAGGGGGTGACATAGGGCAAGATGGCGAGACTTGAGCCTCCATAGTCACTCACTCAGGCGAGTCTTCAGGGACCAGATCCCTTAACGCCAGATCTCACCATGCCAGACATGATGGAGCGCTTACTGTGTGCAAAGCACTGCACAAAGCGCTTGGGAGAGTACAATAGGACAGACACATTCCCTGCCCTCAACCACAAGGCCTAGTGGTAAGAGCACCAACATGGGAGTCAGAGGATGTGGTTTCTAATCCCATCTCCGCCACTTGTCTGCTGTGTGACCTTGGGCAAGTTCACTTAACTTCTCTGTTCCTCAGTTCCCTCATCTGTAAAATGGGGATTAAGACTGTGAGCCCCACATAGGACGATCTGATCACCTCGTATCTACCCTAGCGCTTAGAACAGTGCTTGGCACATAGTAAGTGCTTAATATATGGCATAATAACTCAGTATCGTACTCCTCCAGCATGTCCTACAGTTCTCAGCACACAGTCCATGCTCAATAATCACCAGTATGCTTTCACCTCGTTCTCTCCTTAGTGGCTAGAGCCCAGGCCTGGGAGTTTAAAGGTAAATGGTTCTAATCCTGGCTTGGCTGCTTGTCTGCTGTGTGGCCTTGGGTAAGTCGCTTCACTCCTCTGTGCCTCAGTTACCTAAGTTGTCTAATGGGTCTTGAGACTGTGAGCTCCACGTGGGACAAGGACTGCGTCCAACTCAATTTTTTTTATATCTACCCCAATGCTTAGTACAGTGCCCGGCATATTTCAAGTGCTAAAGAAATGCAACAATTATTATGTTCATTCATTCATTCAATAGTATTTATTGAGCGCTTACTATGTGCAGAGCACTGTACTAAGCGCTTGGGATGAACAAGTCGGTAACAGATAGAGACAGTCCCTGCCGTTTGATGGGCTTACAGTCTAATCGGGGGAGACGGACAGACAAGAACAATGGCAATAAACAGAGTCAAGATTATGTATCATCCTTATTATTATTTCCATTAACTACTCCCTCTGTGGTTACACCCACTGCACTTCTGTGCACAGCATGCATAGTTTACAGATATGAACATAAATGCTGCAGGGCAATAGTGGATGTCTAAAGGTTACAGATACAAGGGGGTTGACGACACAGAAGGGAGAAGAAGCAGGGGGCATGGAGTGGAAGAGAGCTAAATCAGAGAAGGCCTGTTGGCCGAGTTGAGATCTCAATAATGCTTTGAAGAAAGGGAGAGTGGTGGTCTGGCCTACGTGGAGAAGGAGGGAGTTCTAGGCCAGAGGGAGGCCATGGAAAAGGAGGCCATGGAAAAGGAGTCTGGGGCGACACAGACGAGATGGAGGGCCAAGGAGGTAGCCGGCGCTGTTGGAGCAAAGTACCACCAGGTGGCGAAGAGATGCGCAGCCGCCCAGAATCACCATCTAATAGAGAAGCAGCGCCGCCTTGTGGTTACAGTTCTGGCCTGTGCATCAGAAGGACCTGGCTCATGAACCAGTCCCCGCCACTTGTCTTCTGGGTGACCTTAGGCAAGTCAACTCACTTCTCGAGTCTCAGTCATCTCATCTCTACCTCCAAACTGATGGATTTCTTCCTATCACCATTCTTAGCAATAATTCATTCAAAAGTACTTATTGAGCGCTTACTATGTGCAGAGCACTGTACTAAGCGCTTGGAATGAACAAGTCGGCAACAGATAGAGACAGTCCCTGCCATTTGACGGGCTTACGGTCTAATCGGGGAAGACGGACAGACAAGAACAATGGCAATAAATAGAGTCAAGGGGAAGAACATCTCGTAAAAACAATGGCAACTAAATAGAATCGAGGTGATGTACATTTCATTAACAAAATAAATAGGATAATGAAAATATATACAGTTGAGCGGACGAGTACGGTGCTGAGGGGATGGGAAAGGAGAGGGGGAGGAGCAGAGGGAAATGGGGGGAAAAGAGGGTTAAACTGTGGAGAGGTGAAGGGGGGTGGTAGAAGGAGTAGAGGGAGAAGAGGAGCTCAGTCTGGGAAGGCCTCTTGGAGGAGGTGAGTTTTAAGTAGGGTTTTGAAGAGGGGAAGAGAATCAGTTTGGCGGAGGTGAGGAGGGAGGGCGTTCCAGGACCGTGGGAGGACGTGGCCCGGGGTTCAACGGCGGGATAGGTGAGACCGAGGGACGGTGAGGAGGTGGGCGGCGGAGGAGCAGAGCGGAGTGGAGGGATGGGCGGTAGAAAGAGAGAAGGGAGGAGAGGTAGGAAGGGGCAAGGTGATGTAGCGCCTCGAAGCCTAGAGTGAGGAGTTTTTGTTTGGAGCGGAGGTTGATAGGCAACCACTGGAGGTGTTTAAGAAGGGGAGTGACATGCCCAGATTGTTTCTGCAGGAAGATGAGCCGGGTAGCGGAGTGAAGAATAGACTGGAGAGGGGCGAGAGAGGAGGAAGGGAGATCAGAGAGAAGGCTGACACGGTAGTCTAGCCGGGATATAACGAGAGCCCTTAGCAATAAGGTAGCCGTTTGGGTGGAGAGGAAAGGGCGGATCTTGGTGATATTGTAAAGGTGAAACCGGTAGGTCTCGGTAACGGATAGGATGTGTGGGGTGAATGAGAGAGACGAGTCAAGGATGACACCGAGATTGCGGGCCTGAGAGACGGGAAGGATGGTCGTGCCATCCACGGTGATAGGGAAGTCTGGGAGAGGACCGGGTTTGGGAGGAAAGATGAGGAGCTCAGTCTTGCTCATGTTGAGTTTTAGGTGGCGGGCCGACATCCAGGTGGAGACATCCTGGAGGCAGGAGGAGATGCGAACCTGAAGGGAGGGGGAGAGGACAGGGGCGGAGATGTAGATCTGCGTGTCATCTGCGTAGAGATGGTAGTCAAAGCCGTGAGAGCGAATGAGTTCACTGAGGGAGTGAGTGTAAATGGAGAACAGAAGAGGGCCAAGAACTGACCCTTGAGGAACTCCAACAGTTAAAGGATGGGAGGGGGAGGATGCACCAGCGAAGAACGAGAATGACCGGCCAGAGAGGTAAGAGGAGAACCAGGAGAGGACGGAGTCCGTGAAGCCAAGGTGAGATAAGGTATGGAGGAGGAGAGGATGGTCGACAGTGTCAAAGGCAGCAGAGAGGTCAAGGAGGATTAGAATGGAGTAGGAGCCATTGGATTTGTCAAGAAGGAGGTCTTTGGTGACCTTAGAGAGAGCAGTCTCGGTAGAGTGGAGGGGACGGAAGCCAGATTGGAGGGGGTCCAGGAGAGGATGGGAGTTAAGGAATTCTAAGCAGCGATTGTAGATGACTCATTCTAGGATTTTGGAAAGGAAGGGTAGTAGGGAGATAGGGCGATAACTGGAGGGGGAAGTGGGGTCAAGAGCGGGTTTTTTTAGGATGGGGGAGACGTGGGCATGTTTGAAGGCAGAGGGGAAGGAGCCATTGCAGATTGAGTGGTTAAAAATAGACGTTAAGGAAGGGAGGAGGGCAGGGGTGATGGTTTTAATAAGGTGAGAGGGAATGGGGTCCGAGGCGCAGGTGGAGGGGGTGGCACTTGCGAGGAGGGAGGAGATCTCCTCTGAGGATGCTGCAGGGAAGGATGGGAAAGTAGGGGAGAGGGTTGGTGGGGGGGAGGGGAGAGGCGGAGGGGTGACTTTGGGGAGCTCAGACCTGATCGTGTTGATTTTCGTGAGGAAATAGGTGGCCAGATCATTGGGGGTGAGAGATGGGGGAGGGGGAGGAACAGGGGGCCTAAGGAGAGAGTTAAAGGTCCGGAACAATCGGCGGGAGTGACGGGCATGGGTGTCGATGAGGGAGGAGAAGAAGTTTTGCCTGGCGGAGGAGAGGGCAGAGTTAAGGCAGGAAAGGATAAATTATTACGGCATTTGATAAGTGCTTACCATGTGCACAGCACTGTTCTAAGCGCTGGAGAGGATACAAGGTGATCAGGTTGTCCCACGTGTGGCTCACAGTCTTAATCCCCATTTTATAGATGAGGTGACTGTGGCAAAGAGAAGTTAAGTGACTTGCCCAAAGTCACCCAGCTGACTAGCGGCTGAGCCGGGATTTGGACCCATGTCCTCTGCCTCCCAAATCCGTGCTCTTTCCACTGAACCACGCTTAGTAAAGTGCTTGGCACGTAGTGAGAACTTCACAAACACTATAAAAAGGATCAGTGCCACTCGGGGGTGATAGAGAGGCTCAGTCTCACAGAACAATAGCTAGTTTCACCGTGGGGCTATTGAGAAGTGCAGCCTTCTAGGCGGCAGTAGGCACAGATGACCAGAATTCCTATTAGTGCCACAAGGCAGGCTGCTGCTCTCAGACCCGAGGGTGGTTCTGGTTCCAGGGAACAGGGGCATCTCTCCAGAGCAGTTGCTCAGGGCTTCTCCTTGGCATCGAGGATCATCTGTCTTATGCTGTGGGCAGACTCAACTCCCAGATTTTCCCTCTTGCTGAATGAACTGCACTGCTATCCCTGAGAAGGTGGGGGGGGGCGGGTGTGTGTGTGTGTATGCATGTGTGTGTGGGTGTGTGTGTGCATGCGTGTGTGTGTGTGTGAATAATGGGGGGAAGAAGAGTGATGAGGCAGATGCCACTCAGGGGAGAACAGGGGTCTGGGCTCTGTGCAGGAAGCGAGTTCTCTCAGATTGGCCTGGGACTGAGAAGAACTAGGGCCCTTAATTCTATAGATGGGTCAAGCCTCTCTAGGGCTACAGTCCTGACTGCAGGGTCACTGCACAGCCTCACTTTCTGGAGAAGGGACCCTTTTGGGCTCATTGTGGAAGTTTGTGGTTTCTAATATCAGGAGGAGATCAGGGTGTCTCCCCTATTTCTCTCTGAGAAGCAGAGTTGTGCAGATTCCTGCCTGAAATTGAGTTCATATAGCAGTGTGGCTGGGAGGATAGAAGGCAGATATTGTACCAGAAACTGAATTCCCTCCAGTGTGCATGCAGTTCTGCACCTTCAGTCAATCAATTGGATGGATGGAGTGCCTCCTGTGTGCAGAGCATTGTACTAAGCCCTTGGGAAAGTACCCATAGTACAGACACATCCCCTGCCCATAACAAGTGTACAGTCTAGAGGGGAAGGCAGACATTAATTTAAATATGTAAATAAGTAAATCAGTGAGGACAGATTGTTGCAGTCATCTTAGTGAGATGGTCTGTCTCTACGCCTCACCTCTCCAGATGTTAGGTTTAATGTTTGGTGGAGGAGAGGGAAAATGGTGTCTGCCAAAGAAACCTATGTTGTCTGCAATCTCCTACCCCTCCTTCTCCAGCTAAGAGAAAGCAGAATCTGTGGAAGATTGAACGGTTTGGCCACAGAAGCAGAGGGCAGGGCAAATGGCAGAGCGAGGGAACCTGGCCCCTCACTAATCCACATGTGTCTCTTAAGGTCAGGTTCCACAACTCCAGATGTGTTTCAGTCAGGACTGGTGGAGAAGGTGTAGTGACATTTTGCTTCTATTAGGCCCAAACTATACTGCCTCCTACCCAGAGGAGAGCTCTGCAGGGAGTCCTGTGTTTTGGAGGGAGCAGGAGGAGGGTGTGGGGGAGAAGGGGAGCATGAGTCTGTTCTGTTGGCTCAGACATAGAAACAGTGTTTGCCCCCAAAACCCCTCAAAATAACTAGGTTGTCTGCAATCTTCTATGCCTCTTTCTCCAGCTCTGAGAAAGACTAGAGACAGACACATTAAGAGCAATGAAACATTAAAACACAACACACATGCACAAAATAAAACAAAATCAGCTCTTTTCCTCTTCTCCCACTCCCTTGTGTGTCAGCAGAAATGAGGGCTTAGTTGGGGAAGATTTCTTGGAGGAGATGTGATTTTAGGAGGGCTCTGAAGGAGGGGAGAGTGATGGTTTTTCTGCTTTACAGGGCCAGACTGCTCTGACTACTTCTGGGGTCCATTCATTCATTCATTCATTCAATAGTATTTATTGAGCGCTTACTATGTGCAGAGCACTGTACTAAGCGCTTGGGATGAACAAGTCGGCAACAGATAGAGACAGTCCCTGCCGTTTGACGGGCTTACAGTCTAATCGGGGGAGATGGACAGACAAGAACAATGGCAATAAATAGAGTCGAGGGGAAGAACATCTCGTAAAAACATTGGCAACTAAATAGAATCAAGGTGATGTACAATTCATTAACAAAATAAATAGGGTAATGAAAATATATACAGTTGAGCGGACGAGTACAGTGCTGTGGGGATGGGAAGGGAGAGGTGGAGGAGCAGAGGAAAAAGGGGAAAAGAGGGTTTAGCTGCGGAGAGGTAAAAGGGGGGTGGCAGAGGGAGTAGAGGGAGAAGAGGAGCTCAGTCTGGGAAGGGTCCAGTGTCAGCAGGTCGGAAGTGGGGCTGTGAGGAGGGAACTCAGACAGGAAAGAAAGGTGGCCTGGGGGTCAGACCAGAGATGAGACCTCCCTGGAGAGCTGTTTGGAATTTCTGTTTCCCTAGACAAATCCTTTTATGCTAGAGATTAATCCAATCCTATCCCTTATCCTATCCTATCTTTCCCAAAGCCATTCCCTCTTCCAATGAGCTGCTAGAGCTTCCTCCCAGGACACCTGATCTCTTCCCAGGACACCTGATCTCTAACCCAGCTGTTTCCAATCAGGTGGATTACGGACGTCAGGCCGAGCCCCGCCCTATATAAGCCTCCAGAGTTTGAGGCTATTTCGAGTTGAGCGTGTTTGCTTTAATGTGAGGGGCTGTGGTGTTTAGGAGGATAAGAGGAACGTTTTGGAGGTAAAGGAGGTATGGAGTTTGGGGTAACTGAATCTGCTTTCTGGCTTGCTTACTAGGGGGTCTTCTGGACCGGGCAATTTGCTTAAAGATGTCCTTGGCAGGCTGTCAGGTGGAGGTATAATCAATCCCCTTTCCTGACCTTAATCGTGCCTGTGAGGAAAGGGGGTAGTAGGGCGAAGGGCCTAACACTCCATTTCAGAAGGCTTCTTGGCCACTTAAACTGCCTCTTTGTACTCCACCCTTTCTCTGTGGCTGTGGAAATTCCAAGAGACACTTCCTTCCT
Source organism: Ornithorhynchus anatinus (assembly GCF_004115215.2). Lineage (NCBI taxonomy): Eukaryota > Metazoa > Chordata > Mammalia > Monotremata > Ornithorhynchidae > Ornithorhynchus > Ornithorhynchus anatinus. The sequence goes on along the minus strand of NC_041728.1, from coordinate 34,330,723 downwards.
GCAATTAATCAGTGGTGTTTACTGAGTGCTTACTTTTCATTCATTCAATAGTATTTGTTGCTTGCTTACTATGTGCAAAACACTGTAGTAAGCACTTGGAATGTACAATTCGGCAACAGATAGAGATATTCTATGTGTAGAGCACTGTACTACATGGTTAGGAGAGTGCAGTACAACAGAATTAACAGACATGTTCACTGCAGCCCTGACTCACACCTTAACAGACCTGACCCCACTTCTCTGCTCTCCTTCCCTTACACCTTCAAGATATGCTTGTCTCCCACATACTCCCAGAGTTCCCTTTCAATCTTATAGGTCCAGCATCAGTTGAATGGGGAGGACCCAATTAATACAACACAGGTAAGATAAGGATCTAAATGGAAGTGTATACACCCAATTGTTGTGGGCTATATAGTTTAGTGCTTGGTGGGTGTGCCTAAGTGCATGGGTGAGTTGAAAGGGTAAATAAAGTGTGTGTGTGTGTGTATGTGGTGGGCCTGGGCCTGGGGAGGAGGTGTGTTTTAGTCAGGGAAGGCTTACTGGAGAAGAAACAAATTCAGTAGGGCTCAAAGTTTTGGGAGACCACTGGTATGTCCACTATGTAGGTGGGAGGCTGTGTGGGAATGAGTTGCTCTGGATGTGGTCCACATGAGACATGAAGAGCAGGTTGGATCTTGCAGTAGTTTCCTAAACTCAACTCAGAGCATCTGGATGTGGATGTCTAAGGGATCCTGGTGATAGGAAGAGAGGGACCAGCCTTTTTGCCTGCCAGAAGCTTCTTATACTACCTGGCTGTGAAGACTGGTCATCCTTTAGGGAGGGTGCAGAGGAGCTGAGTTTCCATCTCTAAGGGAAGGTGATGGGGGCATGTGTGGATGATTAAAGGTTATGGCAGGAGAGGAAGGAGGTAGTGAGCAGAGGGGCCTATCACTCTCAGCACTGAGGCTGGTCCTACAAACTGGGGCTAAGACTCCATAGAGGAAACTGGTTCTGTCGGGCTTGACAGTGGCGCTAAGAAGATCCAAGAACCTTAATTCTGTAGATGGGTTAATCGTCCCTGAACCCACAGTCCTGTCCACAGGGTCACCCTGCACATCCTTAGTACCTCCAGAGCTGGAACTCCTCAGTGGTTGTCTCTGAGGGAGTTGGGTGGGTGCAGGGGGGTGGGGTCAGTGTAGTGTTAAGAGTTAATCTGGCTAGGTGCTTTCTGGTTGGTAGCTGGCAGAGTTTCTATGTCAGGTAATTTCCCTAATGACCTCCCTGCAGGTTCTTGTGGAGGGGGCGGTAATCATCCCTCACCTAACCTGACCTCATGTCCCTGTCGTGGGTGGGAGGATGCATAGTGTCACTTAATGGAAAGAACACGGGCTAGGGAGCCAGAGGATGTGGGTTCTAGTCTCAGCCCCACCACTCGTCTGCTGTGTGACCTTGGACAAGACATTTAACTTCCCTGGGCCTCAGTCACCTCATCTGTAAAATGGGGGATTAAGACCGTGAGCCCAACATGGGACAGAATTAGCAAACACATTCCCTGCAGCTCTAACACACTACCTCAGTATACCTGTCCCCACTTTTCTGCTCTTGTTATGGTGCCTCCCTTCCTAATACCTTCAGGTGTTCTTGTCTTCTGCATGCTCCAAGAATCCCCTTTCAATCTTAGAGGTCCACCATCAGTTTTATGGGGTGGACCCAGATGATACAATACAGGTAAGGGAAGGATCTGAATATAAGAGTACATACCTAATTGCTGTGATGTGAATATTTCAGTGCTTAGTGGTTTGGACTATATGCATGGGTGAGCTGGAAGGAGAAATAAAGTGAGTGTGTATATGTAGGTCACTCTTTCCATTCTCTTTTCCCAGGGAAGAAACCCTGTTGTGAGTGCTGGTGGCTTCTGGCAGTATAGTGCTAGGTGGAGGATACTGCCCATCAGTGTGTCCTCCCCATTCTTCTCTGAGAAGAGTTGAGGGGGTCCACGTGAGTGATGAGGGGTGAGGGTGGGAAGGACAAAGTAGCCATTGTATTAGAAAGTGAATTATCCCTTACATAGCTGCTGGACATCCAGACCCTTGAGGAAAAGGCATCATCATCACTTAACAAATAACATCATTATTATTATGAAATAGAGGAAATATGGGTCTTAGTTGGGGAAGATCTCTTGGAGAAGATGGGAATTTAGAAGCTCTCTGAAGGTGGGGAGAGTTGCGGTCTGTCCGCTTTGAAGGGCCAGGTTGCCCTGACTGTTCCTTGGGTCCAGTGTCAGCGTGCTGGCCATATGGGCTGGGAGGAGGGAACTGAGACAAGATGGGAAGGTAGGGTGGGAGTCAAGACGGAGATGAGACCCACTAGAAAGCTGTTTGGAATTTGTGTTTCTATGGACAAACTCTTTCATATTAATAATGATGGTATTTTTGAAGTGCTTACTATGTGTCAGGAGGTGCTATATTAAGCAGTGGGTGGACATAAGCCAATTGGGTTGGACACAGTCCCTGATGGATCTGGGCTCACAGTCTCAGTGCCCATTTTACAAATGAGGTAACTGAGTCACAGAGAAGTGAAGTGCCCAGGCTTACATAGCAGATAAAGGGCAGGGTTGGGACCAGAACACGTGACCTTCATGCTAGAGATACTTTCCCCCTAAGCTTTCCCCTAACCTAACCTTTGCCCATCTCCTAGCCATTTCCCTTGGCCTATCCTTTCCACCATAGCTTATCCTTTTCCCCTAGCTTAACGTTTTCCCCGGCCTAACTTTTTCATTAGCATAACCTTTTCCCCTGGCCTAACCTTTTCCCCTGACCTAATCTTTTCCCCTGACCTAACATGTTTCCCCTGGCCTAACCATTTCCCTTAGCCTCACCTTTTCCGCTGGCCAAACATTTTCCCCTAACCTCACCATTTCCCCTAATCTCACCATTTCCCCTAACCTCACCGTTTTCCCTAGCCTAATCTTTTCCCCTAGCCTAATCTTTTCCCCTAGCCTAACCTTTTCCCATAGCTTAAAACTTTTCAGTAACCGAACCTTATTCCCTGCCCCAGTGTTTTCCCATAGCCTAACCTCTCCCCAGCCCAATCTTTCCCCTGGCCTAATCTTTTCCCCTAGCTTAACCTTTTCCCCTAGCCTAACCTTTTCTCCTAGTGCAAACTTTTTCTCTGGTCTGCTCTTTTTCCCAGGCCTAACTTTTTCCCTTAGCTTAACCCTTTCCCCTAGCCTAACAATTTGCCACAGCCTTACCTCTTCACCTAGACTAACCTTTTCTGTTAGCTGAACCTCCTCCCTAGCCTAACCTTTTCCCCTAGCCTAACCTTTTCCCCGGCCTAATTTTTCCCCTGGCCTAACCTTTTCCCCTGGCCTAACCTTTATCCTAGCTTAACATTTTCCCCTATCCTTATCTTTTCCTCTGGCTTAGCCTTTTCCACTAGCCTAACTTTCCCTTAGCCTGATGCGTTTTGCCTAGCATTACATTTTACCTTGGCCTGTTCTTTTCCCTGACCTAACCCTTTAACACAGCCTTACCTTTTCCCCTGTCCTAAACTTTTCCCCTGACCTAACCTTTTCTCCTGGCCTAACCTTTTCCTCTTGCCTAACCTTTTGCCCTGGCCTAACCATTTTGCATAGCCTAACCTTTTTCCCTAGCCTAACTTTTTCCCCTAGCCTATGCTTATCCCCTAGCCTAACCTTTTCCGTTAGCCTAAACTTCTCCCTGGCTTGACCTTCTCCCTTGCCTAACCTTTTCCCCTCTCCTAAACGTTTCCCCTCACCTAAACCTTTTACTTGGCCTAACATTTTCCCCTGGCCTAATGTTTTCCCCTGACCTAATCCTTTTCCCTAGCCTGTTTCCCCTAGCCTAACCTAGTCCCCTAGGCTAACCTCTTCCCATGGCCTAAACTCTTCCACTAACCTAATCTGACCACAAGCCTTACCTTTATCCTAGTCTAAACTTTTCCCCTAGCCTAACCTTATCCCTTGGCCTATCTTTTCCCCTGACCTAACTTTTTCTTCTGGTCTAAGCTTTTCTACTAGTCTGTTTTCCCCTAGCCTATTCTTTCCCTTAAACTAACCTTTTCCCCTAAGCTAAGCTTTTCCCCTCTCCTAACCTTTTCTCCTACCCCAACATTCTCCTCTAGTCTAATCTTTTCACCTAGCCTAACCCTTTTCCCTCACCTATCCTTTTCCCTGGCTTAACCATTTTCCCTTAGCCTAACCTTTTCCTTTAGCCTAACCTTTTCCCTTAGTCTAACCTTTTCCCCTAGTCTAACCTTCTGACCTGGCCTAAACTTTCCCCCTAGCTTAACCTTTTCCCTTAGCCTAAACGTTTCCCCTAGCCAACCCTTTTGCCTTAGCCTAACCTCTTCCCCTGGCCTAACCTTTTCCCATAGCCTAACCTGAACCCTAGCCTATCCTTTCCCCAGCCTAACGTTTTTGCCTATCCTTTTCCCCTGGCCTATCCTTTTCCCCTAGCCTATCCTTTTCCCCTGGCCTAACCTTTTCCCCTGGCCTAACGTTTTCCCACGGCCTAACCTTTTCCCACAGCCTAACCTTTTCCCACAGCCTAACCTTTTCCCACAGCCTAAACTTTTCCCCTAGCTTTAACTTTTTTACTAACCTAAACTTTTCCCCTACCCCAGCTTTTTCCCCTGGCCTAACCTGTTTTTCCCCTGGCCTAACCTGCTTTCCCCCTAACCTTACCTGCTTTCCCCCTAACCTTACCTGTTTTTCCCCTAACCTTACCTGCTTTTCCCCTAACCTAATCTGCATTTCCCCAACCTAACCTTTGCACCTAGCCTAACCTTTTCCCAAAAGCTTACTTTTCCCTCTGGCTCATCTTTCCCCTGGCCTCACCTTTCCCCTTGCCTAACCTTTTCCTCCAGCCTAACCTTTTCCTCTAGGCTAACCTTTTCTCCTAGCCTAACCCTTTTCCCTGGCCTACCTTAATCCCCAGGCCTAACTTTTTCCCCTAGCCTAACCCTTTCCCCTAGCCCAAGCTTTTCCCCCAACCTAACATTTACACATAGCATAATCTATGCCCTGACTTAAACTTTTCCCATGGCCTAACCTTTTCCCATAGGCTAACCTTTTCCTTAGCCTAACCTTTCCCCTAATATAAACATTACACCTTGCCTAATCTTTTCCCGTACACTAATCTTTTCCCATAGACTAACCTTTCCCCTCGCCTAACCTTTTGCCCTAACCTAACTCTTCCCTGATGTAACATTTTCCCCTACCCTAAACTTTTCCCCTGCCCTAATCTTTTCCCCGTTCTAAGCTTTCCCCCTAGCCTAACCCTTTCTCCTAGGCCAAGCTTTTCTCCTAACCTAACATTTACACCTAGCATAACCTATGCCCCGACTTAAACTTTTCCCATGGCCTAACCTTTTCCCCTGGCCTGTCCTTTTCCCTAGCCTAACCTTTCCCCTAGTATAAACTTTACACCTTGCCTAATCTTTTCCCGTAGACTAACCTTTCCCCTTGCCTAAACCTTTGCCCTAGCCTAACCTTTTCCCCTAGCCTAACCTTTCCCCGAGCCTAACCTTTCCACGAGCCTAAGCTTTTGCCCTAGCCTAAAATTTCCCCTGATGTAACATTTTCCCGTACCCTAAACTTTTCCCTTGCCCTATACATTTCCGCTGGCCTAAGCTTTTTCTCTAGCCTAAAGTTTGCCCCTAGCCTAACCTTCTCCCTGGCCTAACGTTTTCACTTAGCCTAACATTTTCCCCAAGCCTAACCATTTACCATAGCCTAACCATTTCCCTGACTTAAGCTTTTCCCCTAGCCAAAACATTTCCCCTACCCGAACCTTTCCCTTACATAATCTTTGCCCTGGCTTAAGCTTTTCCCCTTGCTTATCCATTTCCCATAGTCTAACCTTTTCTCTGGCCTAACCTTTTCCCCAGCAGAAATATTTCCCCTAGCCTAACTTTGTCCCTGGCCTAACCTCTTCCCCTAGCCTAACCTTTCTCCCTAGTGTAACCTTTTCCCCGAGCCTAACAATTTACCATAGCCTAAGCTTTTCCCTGACCTAACATTTTTCCCTAGACCAACCATTTTTTATAGCCTAACCTTCCCCAGCCTAACCTTCTCCCCTAGTCTAATCTTTTCCATGATCTAAGCTTTTCCCTGGCCTAACTTTTCTCCGACCTAACCTTTCCCCCTAGCCTAACCTTTTCCCCTAGGCTAAACCTTTCCCCTAGCCTAAACCTTTCCCCTAGCCTAACCTTTTCTCCTACCCTAAACCTTTCCCCTAGCCTAACCTTTTCCCCCTGCTAACCATTTCCCTTTCCCCAACTTTCCCCCTTAGCCTAATATTTTCCCCTAACCTAAATGTTTCCCCTAGCTTAACCTTTTCCCCTAGCTTAACCTTTTCCCCTAGCCTAACCTTTTTCCCTAGACTAAACTTTTCCCTTAGCCTAAGCTTTTCCTTTAGCCTAAACTTTTCCCTTAGCCTAACATTTTCCCTAGCCTTACCTATTCCCCTAGCCTAACGTTTACCCCTATCCTAACCTTTTCTCTGTGCCTAAACCTTTCCCCTGGCCTAACCTTTTCCCCTGGTCCAAATCTTCCCTAGCCTAAACTTTTCCCCTGGCCTAACCTTTTCCCCTGGCCTACCTTTTCCCCTGGCCTACCCTTTACCCCTGTCCTACCCTTTTCCCTTAGCCTAACATTTTCCCTAGCTTATTCTTTCCCCTAGCCTAATCTTTCCCCTAGCCTTACCCATTCCCCTGGCCTAACCTTTACCCCTATCCCAACCTTTTCCCTGTGCCTAAACCTTTTCCCCGGCCCAAATTTTCCCTGGCCTAACCTTTTCCCCTTTTCCCATGGCCTAACCTCCTCCCTGGCCTAACCTCCCTGGCCTTACCTTTTCCCCGGTCTAATCTTTTCCCCTATCTTATTCTTTCCCCTAGCCCAACCTTTACCCTAGGTTAACTTTTTCCCTCTCCTAACCATTTCCCCTTCCCCGACATTTTCCCCTAGCTTAAAATTTTCCCCTAACCTCACTTTTCCCCTAGCCTAATCTTTTCCCTCATCTAAACTTTTTCCCTTGCCTAACCCTTTTCTCTAGCTTATCCATTTCCCACAGTCTAAGCTTTCCCCTTGGTCTAAGCTTTTCCCCTAGGCTAAGCTTTTCCCCTAGGCTAAGCTTTTCCCCTAGCCTAAGCTTTTCCCCAGCCCAACCTTTTCCCTTAGCCTAATCTTTTCCCATAACCTAAACTTTCCCTTTTCTAATCTTTTCCCTGGCCTAACCTTTTCCCCTAGCCTGAAGGTTTCCCCGAGACTAACCTTTTCCCCTAGCCTAATCTATTCCTTTAGCCTAACTTTTCCCCTAGCCTAACCTTTTCCCCTGGCTTATCCTTTTGCTCTGGTCTAAACTTTTCCTTTAGCCTAACCTTTTCCCCTAGCCTAACCTTTTACCCTACCTAAGCTTATCCCCCAGCCTAAGATGGTACCCTAGCCCAAACTTTTCCTTTAGCCTAGTCTTTTCCCGTAACCTAACCTTTCCTTTTCTAATCTTTTCCCTGGCCTAACCTTTTCCCCTAGCCTAAACATTTCCCCGAGACTAACATTTTCCCCTATGCTAATCTATTCCTTTAGCCTAAACTTTTCCCCTAACCTAACCTTTACCCCTGGCCTAACCTTTTCCCTGAGCCTACCCTTTTCCCTTGGCCTATCCTTTTGCCTGAGCCAATCCTTTTCCCTTGGCCTATCCTTTCCCCTGGCCAATCCTTTACCCCTAGCCTTAACTTTTCCTCTATTCAAACTTTTCCCCTAGCCCAACACCCTTCCCAAGTCTAACCTTTCCCCTAACGTAGCCATTTCCCATAGCCTAACATTTTACCCTAGCCTAACCCGTTATCCTAGCCAAACCTTTCCTCCTAAACTAAACTTTAGACCTTGCCTAAACTTTTCTGGTAGCCTAAGCTTTTCCCCTCACCTAAGCTTTTCCCCGTGACTAAACTTTTACCCTCGCCTGACCATTTCCCCTTGCCTAACCTTTTCCCCTCACCTAACCTTTTCACCTGGCCTAAGCTTTACCCCAGCCTAAACTTTATCCCACGTAACCTTTTTCCATATCCTAACCTTTCCCCCTAGCCTAACATTTCCCCTAGCCTAACATTTCCCCTAGCCTGACATTTTCCCTAGCCTGACATTTTCCCTAGCCTGACATTTCCCCTAGCCTAACATTTTCCCTAGCCTAACCTTATCCCATTACTTAACCATTTCCCATAGCCTAATCTTTACCCTTGGCCTAAGATTTTACCCTGACCTAACCCTTTCCCCTAGCCTAAGCTTTTCCCCTAAACTAAACTTGGCACACTGCCTAACCTTTTGGTTTGGGTTTGGCCCTGAACACTTTTCGTTCCAGTCTGGGCCCCACAAATTTTACCTTGCAGGTTTGGTCCCGAACCTTTTTCATTCCAGGTTGGACTCCCTGCTCTTGCCTTTCAGGTTAACCTAAGCATTTCCCCGAGACTAACCTTTTCCCTTAGCCTAACCTTTTCCCCTAGTCTAACCTTTTCCCCTAACCTAAAATTTTCTGCCTACATAAACTTTTCCCCATCTTAAACTTTTCTCCTAGCCTAGCCTTTTCCCTAAATCTAACCTTTTCACTGGTCTAACCTTTTCACTGGCCTAACCTTTTCACTGGCCTAACCTTATCCCCTAGTCTAACCTTTTCCCCTAACCTAAACTTTTCATCTTGCCTAAGCTTTTCCCCTAAACTAATCTTTGCACCCTGCCTAACCTTTTCCCCTAGCCTAATGTTTTCCCCAACCTAATATTTCCCCTAGCCTATCTTTTCCCCCCAGTCTAACCTTTTCCCTTAACCTAACCTTTTCTCCTACCCTAACATTTTCCCCTAACCTAAAATTTTCTCCCTGCCTAAACTTTTCCCCTAGCTTAAACTTTTCCCTTAGCCTAACCTTTTTCCTTACCCTAACCTTTTCTCCTAGCCTAATGTTTACCCCTAGCCTAACCTTTCCCCTCGCCTAACTTTTTCCCCTAGGCTAAACTTTTCCCATAGCCTAACCTTTCCGATGGCCCAAACCTTTCTCCTAGCATAATCTTTTTCATGGCCGAAACTTTTCCCTGTCCCAACCGTTTACCCTGGCCTAACATTTTCCCCTAGCCTGGTCTTTTCCCTGGCCTAACATTCTCCCTAGACTAATCTTTTCCCCTTGCCTAACCTTTTCCTCTCGACTAACCTATTCCCCTGGCCTAAGCTTTTCCCAGCCTAACCTTTTCACCTAGCCTAATCTTTTCCCCTAGTCTTGCTTTTTCACTTAGCCTAATGTTTTCCCCTAGCATAACCTTTTACTCTACCCTAACCCTTTTCCCGAACCTAAAGTTATCCCCTAACCTAACCTTTATACCGAGCCTAACATCTCCTGCCCTAACCTTTTCTCCTAGCCTAACTTTTTCCCCTAGCCTAAACTTTTCCCCTAGCCTATCCTTTTTCCCTAACATAACCTTTAAACTTATCCCATGGCCTAATCTTTTCCCTTGGCCTAACCTTTTCCCTTGGCCTATTTGGGCCCCGCAGCCTTTGCCTTGCAGGTTTGCCCCTCAGCCTTTGGTTTGCAGGATTGGCCCCAAACTCTTTTGGTTCCAGTTTGTGCCCCGCAGCCTTTGCTTGGAGGTTTGGCCCAGAACCCATTTAGTGCCAGTTTGGGCTCTGCAGCCTTTGCCTTGCATCTTTGGCCTCGAACCCTTTTGGTTTCATTTGGGGTCCCCTTTGCCTTGCAGGTTTGGCCCCAAAGCCTTTTGGTTCCACTTTGGCCCCACAGCCTTAGCCTTGCAAGTTTGGCCCGGAACCCATTTTATTCCAGGTTTGCCGCCCCAGTTTTTGTCTTGCAGGTTTGGCCCCCAACCCTTTTCATTCAGGTTTGGGCCCCGCAGCCTTTTTTTTAAAGTTTTAGCCCCGAATGCTTCTCCTTGCCAGTTTGGAACCTAACCATTTTGGTTTCATTTTGGTCCCTGCAGCCTTTGCCTTGCCGCTATGACCTTGAACACTTTTTCGTTTCAGTTAGGGCCCCACAGCCTTTGCCATAATTGTTGGCATCATTCCAGTTTGGGCCCCACTAGAGTTTGCCTTGCAGGTTTGGCCCCGAATCCTTTTCATTCCAGTTTGGGACCCCTAGAGTTACCCTTGCAGGTTTGGCCCTGAAACCTTTTCGTTCCAGTTTGGGGCCCCCAGCCTTTGCCTTCCAGGCCTGTCCCTGAACTCTTCTTGTTCAAGGTTTGCCCGCCCCCCCCCCCCCCTTTGCCTTCCAGGTTTGGCCCCGAACCCTTCTCGTTCCAGGTTTGTCCCCCACCCCCCCACCACCTTTGCTTTCCCTGCATGCCCTCCTGGCCTTTGCCTTCCAGGCCTGGCCCTGAACCCTTCTCGTTCCAGGTTTCCCTCCCCGTTTTGGCCTTCCCGGCCTGAGCCCCCCTCTTTGCCTTCCAGGCCTGGCCCTAAACCCTTCTAATTCCAGGTTTGCCCACCCTTCCTTTACCTTCCCAGCCTGCTCCCCTTCCCCCTCAACTTTTGCTTTCCTGACCTGGTCACAAACCCTTCTCTTTCTCTTTCCAAGTTTGGTCCTCCTACTTTTTCCTTCCAGACATAGCCCCGAACCCTTCTCATTCGAAGTTGGGCCCGCCCACCTTTGCCTCCCCGGCCTGGCCCCAAACACTTCTCATTCCAGGTTTTGCCCCCCGGTCTTTGCATTGCAGTTGGGGCCCTCCGCCTTTGCTTTCCAGGTCTGGCCTCCCCGGCTTTGTCATCCAGGCCTGGCCCCAATTCCTTATCCTTCCTGGTTTGGCCCCTCCGCCTGTGACTACATGGCCTGGTCCCCCCACCTCTGCCTTCCAAGCCTGGCCCTGAACCCTTCTCATTCCAGGTTGGGCCCCCCCACGTTTGCCTTCCAGGCCTGACCCAAATCCTTCTCATTCCAGGTTGGGCACCCCCGCCTTTGCCTTCCAGGCCAGGTCTCGAACCCTTCTCGTTCCAAGTTGGGCCCCCCGCCTTTGCCTTTCAGGTTTGGCCTCCCCGCCTTTGCCTTCCAGGTTGGGTCCCCCTGTCTTTGCCTTCCAGGCCTGACCCCGAACCCTTCTCGTTCCATGTTGGGCACCCCCCATCCCCAGCCTTTGCCTTCCAGGCCTCCCCCTGAAACCTTCTCTTTCCAGGTTTGTTCCCCCTGCCTTTGCCTTCCCCTTTCCCCTAGCCTAACCTTTTCCTCTAAACTAACCTTTACAACTAACCTAACCATTTTCTGTAGCTTAACCTTTCCCCTAGCCTAACCTTTACTCCTAGCAGATTGCCACCCCAGACTTTGCTTCTCAGACCTTCCTCCAACCTATCTCTTTCCAGACCTGGACCCGAACGCTTCTCATTCCAGTTTGGGCCCACCCTACTTTTGCCTTGTAGGCCTGGCCCCAACCCTTCGTGTTACAGACCTGGCCCCCAGCCCTTCTAGTTCCAATTTTGGCTCCCCATTTTTTGTCTTGCAAATTTGCCCCCCCAGGACTTTGACTCGCAGACCTAGCCCCCAACCCTGCTCTTTCCAGGCCTGGCCCCAAGCCCTTCCCGCCTTCTCGTTCCAGTTTTGCCCCCCACCGTCCACCACCTTTGCCTTGCAGTGCTGACCCCCAACCCTTAGCGTTCCAGTTTGGGCTCCCCACTTGTTACCTTGCAGAGTTGCCCCCCATCCTTTGCATTGCAGGTCTGGCCCCCAACCCTTCTCGTTCCAGGCCTTGGCTCGAACCCTACTGGTTCCAGGTTGGGCCCCCCTGCCTTTACCTTCCAGATCTGGCCCTGAATCCTTCTCATTCAAGTTTGGGCTCCCCCACCTTTTACCTTGCAGGCCTGGTCCCCAACCCTTCTCATACCAGATTAGGCCCCCTGCCTTTGCCTTGCAGACCTGGCCCCAAAGCCTTCTCGTTCCAGTTTGGACCCCGCAAGCTTTACCTTGCAGGCCTGGCCCAAAACCCTTCTCGTTCCAGGCCTGGCCCCGAGCCCTTCTTGTTCCAGTTTGTGCTTCCCCGCCTATTCCTTGCAGACCTGGACCCCAACTCTTCTCATTCCAGGCCTGGCCCTGACCTCTCCTGTTCCAATTAGGGACCCCCGGTCTTTGTCTTGCAGGCCTGGCCCCCCGACCTTTTTGTTCCAGTTTGGGCTCCCCAGTTTTTGCCTTGCAGATTTTCCCACCATCCTTTGCCTTGCATTCCAGTTTGCATTCCAGTTTGGGGCCCACCGCCTTTGCCTTGCGGAGAAGCAGCGTGGCTCAGTGGAAAGAGCACGGGCTTTGGAGTTAGGGCTCATGAGTTCGAATCCCAGCTCTGCCACTTGTCGTCTGTGTGACTGTGGGCAAGTCACTTAACTTCTCTGTGCCTCAGTTCCCTCATCTGTAAAATGGGGATTAAGACTGTGAGCCCCACGTGGGACAACCTGATTCCCCTATGTCAACCCCAGCGCTTAGAACAGTGCTCGGCACATAGTAAGCGCTTAACAAATACCAACATTATTATTATTATTAGGTATGGCCCCCAACGTTTCTCATTCCAGGCCTGGCCCCCAACCCTTCTCGTTCCAGTTAGGGCTCCCCAGTTTTTGCCTTGCGGATTTGCACCTCCAGACCTGATCTCTTAGACCTGGCCCCCAATACTTCTCGGTCCAGGCCTGGCCCCGAACACTTCTCGTTCCCGTTTGGGCACCCCTGCCATTGCCTTGCAGTCCTGGCCCCCAACCCTTCTTGTTCCAGTTTGGGTCCCCCTGCCTTTGCCTTGCAGGCCTGATCCCCAACCCTTCTCATTCCAGTTTGGGGCCCACCGCCTTTACCTTGCAGGCCTGGCCCTGACCCCTTCTTGTTCCAGTTTGGGCTCCCCAATTTTTGCATTGCCAATTTACCACCCCATCCTTTGCCTTGCAGGCCTGGCCGCGTGTCTTTTCCTAGCAGGTCTGGCCCCCAATCCTTTTGGGTCCAATTTGGGCCCTGCAGCCTTTGCCTTGCAGGTGTGGACCTGAATGCTTTAGGTTCCAGTTTTGACCCCCTAGAGTTTGCCTTGCAGATTTGGCCCTGAAAGTTATTTGTTCAGGGGTGGGCCACACAGCCTTTGCCTTTCAGGTATGGCTCCGAATCCTTTTCGTTCCAGTTTAGGCCCCACAGCCTTTGCCTTGCACGTTTGGCTCCGAATCCTTTTCATTCCAGTTTGGGCCCCACAGCCTTTGCCTTGCAGGTTTGGCCCCGAACCCTTCTCATTTCAGGTTGGGCCCCTCTGTCTTTGCCTTCCTGACCTACCCCGAAAACTTCTCATTCAAGGTTTGCCTCTCCAGCCTTTGCCTTCCAGGTCTGGCCCGAACCCTTCTCATTCCAGTTTGGGCACTTTCGCCTTTGCCTTGCAGTTCTGGCCCAGAATGTTTCTTGTTCCAGGCCTGGCCCTGACCCATTCTTGTTCCAGTTTAGGCCCCCCCTGCCTTTGCCTTGCAGGCATGGCCCCCAACCCCTAGTGATCCAGTTTGGGCTCCCCAGTTTTTGCCTTGCAGATTTATCCCCCCCCACCCCCTGCTGCAATCCTTTGCCTTGCAGCCCTGGCCCCCAACCCTTCTCGTTCCAGGCCTGGCCCCGATCTCTTCTTGTTCCAGTTTGGGCCCCCAGCCTTTGCCTTGCAGGCCTGGCCCCCAACCCTCTTGTACTAGTTTGGGCACCCCTGCCTTTGCCTTGCAAGCCTGGTCTGCAACCCTTCTCGTTCCAGTTTGGGCTCCCCAGTTTTTGCCTTGAAGATTTGCCCCCCCCCCCATTCTTTGCCTTGCAGGCCTAGCACCCAGCCCCTCCCGTTCCAGGCCTGGCCTCGATCCCTCCTATTTCCAGTTTGGGCCCCCCTGCCTTTGCCTTCCAGATCTGACTCCGAGCCCTTTTTGTTCCAGTTTGGGCTCCCCAGTTTTTGCCTTGCCGATTTGCCACCCCATCCTTTGCATTACAGGCCTAACCCCCAACCCTTGTTGTTCCAGGCTTGGCCCCCCCACTCTTCTCATTCCGGTTTGGGACCCCCTGCCTTTGCCTTGCAGGCCTGGCCCCCAACCCTTCTCATTCCAGGCCTGGCCCCAAATCCTTCTGGTTCCAGTTTGGGCCCCGCCACTTTTGCCTTGCAAGCCTGGCCCCCAGCCCTTCCAGTTCCAGTTTGGGCCCCCCGCCTTGGCCTTGCAGGCATGGCTCCCAACCCCCTCATTCCAGTTTGGGCCCCCTCCCTGCCTTTACCTTGCAGGGCTGGCTCAGAACCCTTCTTGTTCCAGTTTGGGCTCCCCCACCTTTGCCTAGCAGGCCTGGCCCCCAACCCTTCTCATTCCAGGCCTGGCCCTGAACTCTCCTCCTTCTAGTTTAGGCCCTCCAACTTTGCCTTGCAGGCCTGTCCCGCAACCCTTTTCATTTGCCCTGCCCCCCACCCCCTGGCTTTGGCTTGCAGGCCTGGACCACAACACTTCTCATTCCGGTTTGCCCCCCCACGCCTTTGCATTGCAGGCCTGGCTCCCAGCCCTTCTCGTTCCAGGCCTGGCTCCGAAATCTCCTCGTCCAGTTTGGGCCCCCAGCCTTTGCCTTGCAGGCCTGGCCCCCAACCCTCTTGTACTAGTTTGGGCACCCCTGCCTTTGCCTTGCAAGCCTGGTCTGCAACCCTTCTCGTTCCAGTTTGGGCTCCCCAGTTTTTGCCTTGAAGATTTGCCCCCCCCCCATTCTTTGCCTTGCAGGCCTAGCACCCAGCCCCTCCCGTTCCAGGCCTGGCCTCGATCCCTCCTATTTCCAGTTTGGGCCCCCCTGCCTTTGCCTTCCAGATCTGACTCTGAGCCCTTTTCGTTCCAGTTTGGGCTCCCCAGTTTTTGCCTTGCCGATTTGCCACCCCATCCTTTGCATTACAGGCCTAACCCCCAACCCTTGTTGTTCCAGGCTTGGCCCCCCACTCTTCTCATTCCGGTTTGGGACCCCCCTGCCTTTGCCTTGCAGGCCTGGCCCCCAACCCTTCTCATTCCAGGCCTGGCCCCAAATCCTTCTGGTTCCAGTTTGGGCCCCGCCACCTTTGCCTTGCAAGCCTGGCCCCCAGCCCTTCCAGTTCCAGTTTGGCCCCCCCGCCTTGGCCTTGCAGGCATGGCTCCCAACCCCCTCATTCCAGTTTGGGCCCCCTCCCTGCCTTTACCTTGCAGGGCTGGCTCAGAACCCTTCTGAATGTTCCAGTTTGGGCTCCCCCACCTTTGCCTAGCAGGCCTGGCCCCCAACCCTTCTCATTCCAGGCCTGGCCCTGAACTCTCCTCCTTCTAGTTTAGGCCCTCCAACTTTGCCTTGCAGGCCTGTCCCGCAACCCTTTTCATTTGCCCTGCCCCCCACCCCCTGGCTTTGGCTTGCAGGCCTGGACCACAACACTTCTCATTCCGGTTTGCCCCCCCACGCCTTTGCATTGCAGACCTGGCTCCCAGCCCTTCTCGTTCCAGGCCTGGCTCCGAAATCTCCTCGTCCAGTTTGGGCCCCCCTGCCTTTGCCTTCCAGATCTGGCCCTGAGCTCTTTTCGTTCCAGTTTGGGCTCCCCAGTTTTTGCCTTGCCGATTCACCACCCCATCCTTTGCGTTACAAGCCTAACCCCCAACCGTTCTTGTTCCAGGCTTGGTCCCCCCCAACCCTTCTCATTCCAGTTTGGGACATTTGCCTTGCAGGCCTGGCCCCAAATCTCGTTCCAGTTTGGGTCACCCTCCACCCCTCGCCTTACAGGCCTGGCCCCCAACCCTTCTCGCTCCAGGACTGTCCCGAACTCTTCTTATTACAGTTTAGGCACCCCCTGCCTTTGCCTTGCAAGCCTGGCCCCCAACCCTTCTCATTGTAGTTTGGGCCCCAGTGCCTTTCCCTTGCAGGCTTGGTCTCCAGCCCTTCCAGTTCCAGTTTGGGTCCATGGCTTTGGCCTTGCAGGCCTGGCCCCAAACCCTCTCATTCCAATTTGCCCCCTCCCCCACCCCCGGCCTTTACCTTGCAGGCCTGGCCCAGAACACTAAGAAGCAGCGTGGCGCAGTGGAAAGAGCACGGGCTTTGGAGTCAGGGCTCATGAGTTCGAATCCCAGCTCTGCCACTTGTCGGCTGTGTGACTGTGGGCAAGTCACTTAACTTCTCTGTGCCTCAGTTCCCTCATCTGTAAAATGGGGATTAAGACTGTGAGCCCCACGTGGGACAACCTGATTCCCCTGTGTTTACCCCAGCGCTTAGAACAGTGCTCGGCACATAGTAAGCGCTTAACAAATACCAACATTATTAACACTTCTCGTTCCAGTTTGGGCTCCCCAGCCTTTGCTTGGCCCCAACCCTTCTCATTCGAGGCCTGGCCCGAACTCTCCTCCTTCTAGTTTAGGCCCCCCAATTTTGCCTTGCAGGCCTGGCCCCCAATCCTTCTCATTTTCCCCACCCCCCACCCCCCCGGCTTTGGCTTGCAGGCCGCAACTCTTCTCATTCCAGTTTGCCACCCCCCACCCCTTTGCACTGCAGGCCTAGCTTTTGCCCCCTCCACCCCTTTGTATTGCAGGCCTGGCTCCCAGCCCTTCTCATTCCAGGCCTGGCCCCGAACTCTCCTTGTTCCAGTTTGGGCCCTTCTGGCTTTGCCTTCCAGACCTGGCCCCGAACCCTTCACGTTCCACTTTGGCCCACCTGTCTTTGCCTTGCAGGCCTGGCCCCCAGCCCTTCCCATTTCAGTTTGGGTCCCCCCGCCTTTGCCTTGCAGGCTTGGTCCCGAACTCTTTTTTTTTTTCCAGTGTGGACCCCCCTGCCTTTGCTTTCCAGACCTGTACCTGAACCCTTCTCATTCCAGTTTGGGCCACCCCGCTTTTGCCTTGCAGGCCTGGCCCCCAACACTTCTCCTTGCAGGCCTGGCCCCGAACCCTAGCCTAACCATTTTCCCTAGCCTAACCTTTTTCCCTAGCCTAACCTTTATCCTTAGCTTAAGCTTCTCGCGGGCCTAATCTTTTCCCCTAGCCTAATCTTTTCCCCTAGTGTAACCTTTTCCCCTAGCCTAACCATTTACCCTAGCCTCACCTTTTTCCCTAGCTTACCATTTTCCTTTGCCTAACCTTTCCCCCGGCCTAAGCTTTTCCCCAAATCTAACTTTTTCCCCAAGTCTAACTTTTTCCCCTAGCCTAAGCTTTTCCCCTGACCTTTCCTTTTCTCCTGGCCTAACTTTTTCTCCTGGCCTAAACTTTTCCCCGGCCTTACCTTTTCCCCTAGTCTATCCTTTCCCCCTAGCCTAACCTTTTCCCCAGACTAATCTTTTCCATGACCTAAGCTTTTCCCTGGCCTAACCTTTTCCCCTGGCCTAATCTTTTCCATGAATTAAGCTTTTCCCTGGCCTAACCTTTTCCCCTAAACTTTTCCTCTGGCCTCATCTTTTCACCTAGCCTACCCTTCTCCCTGACCTAACCTTTTCACCTAGCCTAACCTTTCCCCTCGTGTAACCTTTTCCCCTAGCCTAACCATTTACCCTAGCCTATTTACCCTAGCCTAACCTTTTGCCCTAGCCTAACCTTTTCCCCTGGCCTAACCCTAAACTTTTCCCATGGCCTAAACCTTTCCTCTGGCCTGACCATTTCCCTAGCCTAATCTTTCCCCTAACCTAAAGTTTACACCTTGCGTAACCTTTTCCCATAGCCTAACCATCTCCCATAGCTTAACCTTTTCCTGTAGCCTAACCTGTTCCTCTAGCCTATCCACTTCCCCTAGACTAACCTTTTCCCAGTAAGCTCAGTACAGAACACTTACAATACCAAGTAATATTACTGAGCAATACAGAGGAGCAGCATGGCATAGTGTAGAGAACCTGGGCCTGGAACTCTGCAGGTCATGGGTTCTAATCCCAGCTCCACCGCTTTTCCACTGTGTGACCTTGGGGAAGCCGTTTGACTTCTCCAGGCCTCAGCTTCCTCATCTGTAAAATGGCGATGAGACTGTGAGCCCTATATGGGACAACCTGATTTAGTTATGCCCATCCCAGCGCTTAGTACAGTGTCCGGCACATAGTGAGTTCTTAACAAATACCATCATTATTAAGAGAAGCAGCATGGCTAAGTGGAAAGAGCACAGGTTTGGGAGTCAGAGGACGTGGGTTCTAATCCTGTCTCCACCACATAATAATAATAATGATGACATTTGTTAAGTGCTTACTAGGTGCCAAGCACTATTATAAGCACTGGGGTGGGGAGAGGGGCAAGCACTATCTCCTCCCTCACCAATTCTGAAATCCCTCTCTCTGACCATAACCTTCTCACCTGCCTCATCTCTCACACTCCCTCCCCCTGCAAATCTTTGCTACTCCCCCACAGAGACCTCCGATCTCTTGATCCCATCCGTCTTTCCAAAAGCATCTCTCCTCACTTTGCCGCCCTGTCCTCATTTCCCACTCTCGATGATCAGGTCTCCTCTCTCAACTCCACCCTTTCTACTCATCTCAACTCTCTCACCCCCTTTCCCTCCGCTGCTCTCGCTCCACTAACCCACAGCCCTGGATCACCTCCTCTGTTCGCCTCCTACGCTCCTATGCTCGAGCTGCTGAGCACTGCTGGCGGCACCAAGCTGACCTCATACATTTCAAATTTATCCTTTCCTGCCTTAACTCTGCCCTCTCCTCTGCCAGGCAAAACTTCTTCTCCTCCCTCATTGACACCCATGCCCGTCACCCCCGCCAATTGTTCCGGACCTTTAACTCTCTCCTTAGGCCCCCTGTTCCTCCCCCGCGGTCCTGGAATGCCCTCCCTCCTCACCTCAGACAATCTAATTCTCTTCCCCTCTTCAAATCCCTACTTAAAACTCACCTCCTCCAAGAGGCCTTCGCAGATTGAACTCCCCCTCTTTGTCCCTCTGCTCCCTCTACCCCCCTTCACCTCTCTGCAGCTAAACCCTCTTCTCCCCCTTTTCCCTCTCCGCCTCCCCCTTTCCCCTCCCACCCCCTCAGCACTGTACTCGTCCGCTCGACTGTATATATCTTTATCACCCTATTTATTTTGTTTATTTTATTTAATGAGATGTACATCACCCTGATTCTATTTAGTGGTCATTGTTTTTATGAGATGTTCTTCCCCTTGACTCTATTTATTGCCATTGTTCTTGTCTCCCTGTCTCCCCCGATTAGACTGTAAGCCCATCAAAGGGCAGGAACTGTCTCTATCTGTTGCCAACTTGTACATTCCAAGAGCTTAGTAAAGTGTTCTGCACATAGTAAGCGCTCAATAAATACTATTGAATGAATGAATAAATGAATGAATGAGAGGGGAATACAAGGTAATCAGGTTGTCCCACGTAGGGCTCACGGTTTTAATCGCCATTTTACAGATGAGGTAACTGAGGCCCAGAGAAGTTAAGTGACTTGCCCAAAGACACACAGCTGACAAGTGGCAGAGCCAGAACCAGAACCCATGACCTCTGACTCCTAAGCCTGGGCTTTTTGCACCAAGCCACACCACTTCTCCTAACACTCACACCTGTCTGCCGTGTGACCTGGGGCAAGTCACTTCACTTACCTGGGCCTCAGTTCCCTCATCTGTAAAATGGGGATTCAAAGTGTGAGCCCCATGGCGGACAAACTGATGACCCTGTATCTTCCCCATCGCCTTGACCGGTGCTTGGCACCTAGTAAGCCCTTAACAAATACCCTGATGATGAATCTTAATGATGTGTAGGACTGAAGGAGGAGGGGGTGAGGAGGCCGGAGGGAGGCAGAGGGTCAGTAGGACCCAGATGTGGGTGGGGTGGGGGTGTGTCCCCCCAGCGCCCCTGCCCCTCCCCACCAGGACCGGCCCAGACCCGGGATTCCCAGGCCCCGAGACGACGCCCCTGCAGGGAGAAGCTCCACCCTCCTGCTCCTGCCCTCTTGCTCGCCCTCCTGCTCGCCCACCCCTTGGCCAGTCCTTCTGTCCGGCTCCATGGGGCCGGTGGACTGACCAGCCCGACCCGAAGTCCGGGGCGATTGCAGCCAGACGCATCTTCCACCTCCAGCCATGTGGTGAGGGCGGGGCCCGGGGGTCCTGGGGCCGGGGGAGAGGGAGGAAACTGGGCAGACACTCCCCCAGCCCCTCGCCCTCTGGACCCGGCCTGAACTGGAAGCTGGGCTGGGCTGACCACAGCGGGGCCGGACCGGGATGGGGTAGGGCTGGGTCGGGGGCTGGTGCTAGGCCGGGCTGGACCGGACTGGACCGATGATGGACTGGCCCTGGAGAGCTCCACCCGGGCTGGGATGACCACAGCGGGGCTGGGTTGGGACTGGTCTGGAGCGGTGTGCTTTCCTCCTTCCCCCCGGCCGGCGCCTGCTGGACCTTATGGCGCCAGCAGATTCCCATTCGAATCCCAATCGAATCCCCCTCAATCGGGAAGCGCCGCGTTACAGTAACGTCATCGTTTCCGGCCCTGGGGTTGGGGTCGGGATCCACCCGAACGGAGGTCCCAGGCCCCGCCCACCCCAAGTTCCCCTTAAATCCCCCCCAAACCTGCCTGGGCCATGTCCAGTGGTTGCCTATCAACCTCCACTCCAAACAAAAACTCCTCACTCTAGGCTTCAAGGCTCTCCATCACCTTGCCCCTTCCTACCTCTCCTCCCTTCTCTCTTTCTACCGCCCACCCCGCACGCTCCGCTTCTCTGCCGCCCACCTCCTCACCGTCCCTCGGTCTCACCTATCCCGCCGTCGACCCCTGGGTCACGTCCTCCCGCGGTCCTGGAACGCCCTCCCTCCTCACCTCCGCCAAACTGATTCTCTTTCCCTCTTCAAAACCCTACTTAAAAATCACCTCCTCCAAGAGGCATTCCCAGACTGAGCTCCTCTTCTCCCTCTACTCCCTCTGCCATCCCCCCTTTACCTCTCCGCAGCTAAAGCCTCATTTTCCCCTTTTCCCTCTGCTCCTCCACCTCTCCCTTCCCATCCCCACAGCACTGTACTCGTCCGCTCAACTGTATATATTTTCGTTACCCTATTTATCTTGTTAATGAATTGTACATCGCCTTGATTCTATTTAGTTGCCATTGTTTTTACGAGATGTTCTTCCCCTTGACGCTGTTTATTGCCATTGTTCTTGTCTGTCCGTCTCCCCTGATTAGACCGTAAGCCCGTCAAACGGCAGGGACTGTCTCTATCTGTTGCCGACTTGTTCATCCCAAACGCTTAGTACAGTGCTCTGCACATAGTAAGCGCTCAATATATACTATTGAATGAATGAATGAGAGAGGAGGGTGAAGCAAGGTGTCCGGGACAGAAGGTGGGAAACGGGCGGGACCGGGCACAGGTGGGATGAGTGCATGTGGAATGATGTGCATGCATGCTTGTCCATGTGTGGGCGTGTGTGCGTGTCAGGGCGTGAGTGTGTGGTATCCTCGGGGTTGTCTTGTGTCCACGTGCAGCCGCGGTCTTGTATGCGGGTGGCTCCCCGGAGGTCACTGTGTGCCTTTCATTCCTTCAGTCATATTTATTGAGCACCCACTGTGTACAGGGCACTGGCCTAAGCGCTAGAGAGAGGACAGGACAGCAGTAAGGAGAGATCATCCCTACCCACGATAGGCTCATGGTCTGGGGAGGCGGGATGAGGGAGGCAGACATCAAGGCCAATAAACAAAGTGACAGCTAAGGACATAAGTGCTGGAGGGCTGGGGAAAGAGCAAAGGAAGTAAGTCAGGGCAACCCAGAGCGGGGGCAGATGAGGAAAGGGGGGACTTAGTCTGGGAAGGCCTCTTGGAGGAGGTGGGCCTTCAGTGAGGCTTGGGAAGAGGGGAGAGGAACGGGCATGGTTGTCACTGTGCATATACATGCCTCTTTGGAACAGCTGGGAGTGTGTGTGTGTGTGTGTGTGTGTGTGTGTATCTGTGAGCAACATCTGGGAGGCAGGAACTCATGTCCCCCATGTCCAGTCCGTACAGCCCAAGCCCCCAAGAGTCTCCTACCATCCCGCCCCGCCCCCGGCAGGAGGACAGGCCCTGGGGCCTGGTCTCCCTGGTGAAGCCGGCAGGCTCCTGCCGGGCAGATCTGTGAGGCGTTCCTGGAGGAGGCGGGCGGACCGCAGTCCAGGGGTGGATGGGGGTGAGTAGGCGGCAGTCCCGGGCCCTGGAGCCCCCCGGCGCTCAAGAGACGCGCTCCCGTCTCCTATATATGGAGTGCTTACTGCATGCAGGGCACTGTACTAAGCGCTAGGGAGAGGACACTACCTTGCCTCTCTGACCCCAGCAGCTGGACGGGGTTCTGCCCCCCGGTGGAGGGCGGGGGACGGGCCCGAGAAGGCACAGATGCCACCGTTGCACCTGTCGAAGCCCAGGACCAAGGAGTCCTGGCTTCCCTCTTTTGTGGCCGGCAGAGACGGGAGAAGGGGGCTGGCTGGTGACTGGGGGTGGAGGATGGGGGCTGTATCCTCCTGACCCCATGACCCCTCCCCTTCTTTAGGCCTTGGGACCTAGGCCGCTCCAGAAGCCCCTTCCCCAGTGTGGGGGCTTTTTCCCCTGGCGTTTCTGTCACCGCTTGGGCCCCAAGCCCCCTGGCCCCGGACCCCCGGGCCGGCAGGGAAACAAGGGGCACGAGCAGGAAGGGGCGGGCCCAGGGGATGAAACAGATTTAGGTTGGTGGCATTGCCTCTGCTCAGTTGTTTTTCCACTGAACGGAGCGTGTGCAACTATTTAGGTGTGTGTGCTTGTGTGTCCAGCAAGCGAGGACTGACCCCGTTGTACCCTTTGTAGAAGCCGCCAACACCCACAGCTTCTCCAGCCGCCCAACTGTGGGCATCGACCTTGGGCGCCGGAGATCAGGACTGACCGCACCCGCCCGACCCAATCCCAAGGACAGAACGTGGAGGTGAGCACCCCCAGGGGAAGGGCCCATCACCTTGGGCTGGAGCCGGACCTCCCCAGTGCGGGGGGACTGGCATTTCCCACTAGGGCTCAGGCAGAGGGGGTGTCTGATCCAAGACTCCTAGACCTCTCCTCCCTCCCCCACCCCTCTTCCCCTGGGAGCATTTTCTCCTTCTCCTGGGATTCCATCTCAAGTCTACCCTCCTTCCCTCCTGCTGCAAGGTCTGTCGTTCAGTCAGTCGTACTTATGGAGCACTGACTATGTGCAGAGAACTGGACTAATTTATTTCTATTAATGTCTGTCTCCCACTCTAGACTGTAAACTCATTTTGGGCAGGGAATGTGTTTATTCTTATATTGTACACTCCCAAATGCTCTGTAAAGTGCTCTTCACACAGTAAGTGCTCAATAAATACAATTAACTAAGTGCTTGGGAGAGTTCAGTATGGCAATAAACGACACGTTCCCTTCTCACAACGAGCTTACAGTCTACAGTCTATTTCCTCTACTACTACTACTAATAATTATGGTACTTGTTACATGTCTAAAACTGAGCTCCTTATTTTCCCTCCCAAATCCTGTCCTCTCCCTGACTTCCCTGTCACTGTGGATGGCACGACCATCCTTCCCGTCTCACAGGCCCGCAACCTTGGTGTCATCCTTGACTCAGCTCTCTCATTCACCCCACACATCCAATCTGTCACCAGTATCTGCCTGTCTCACCTTTACAATATCGCCATGATCTGCCTTTTCCTCTCCATCCCAACAGTTATCGTGCTGGTACAAGCTCTCATAATATCCCGATTGGATTATTATGTCAGCCTCTTTTCAGGTCTCCCTTCTTCCTGTCTCTCCCCATTCCAGTCTATTCTTCATTCCACTGCCCGGATCATCTTCCTACAGAAACACTCTGGACATATCACTCCCCTCCTCAAAATCTTCCAGTGGTTGTCTATCAACCTTCACACGAAACAAAAACTGCTCGCTCTTGGCTTCAAAGCTCTCCATCACCTTGCCCTCTTCTACCTCACCTCCCTTCTCTCTTTCTACTGCCCACCCCATACATTCCACTCCTCTGTCGCTCACCTCCTCATTGTTCCCCCTTCATGTCTATCCCACTGCCGACCTCTGGCCCACGTGCTTCCACTGACCTGGAATGCCCTCCCTCCTCACGTCCGCCAAACTAACTCTCTTCCCCTCTTCAAAGCCCTACTGAGAGCTCACCTCCTCCAAGAGGCCTTCCCAGACTTAAGCCCCCTTTCCCTCTGCTCCCCCTTTCCTCCCCTCCCCCCATCCTCTGTTCCTCCCTCTTCCCCTCCCCTCAGCACTGTGCTCTTTTGTATATATTATTTATTACCCTATTTATTTTGTTAATGAGGTGTACATCCCCTTGATTCTATTTATCTTGATGATGTTGTCTTGTTTCTGTTTTGTTCTGTTCTGCTTTGCTGTCTGTCTCCCCCATTTAGACTGTGAGCCCGTCATTAGGCAGAGATTGTCTCTATCTTTTGCCAAATTGTACATTCCAAGTGCTCAGTACAGTGCTCTGTACATAGTAAGCGCTTAATAAATACATTTGAATGAATTAAGTACTTAATTTGTTTCGAGCACTGATCTAAGTGCTGAGGTGGACACAAGTTAATCAGGTTGAACATAGTCCCTGTCCCACAAGGGACTCACCCTCTTTATCTCCATTTTACAGATGAGGGAACTGAAGCCCAGAGAAGTGAAGTGATTTGCCCAACATCACCCAGCGGACATATGGAGGAATCAGGATTAGAACCCAGGTTCTTGTGACTCCCAGGACCTGGCTTTCTCTATTAAGCCACACTGCCTCTGCTCCCTCTTTCCCCCCTTCCCTGGCTCAGGGTCCCCCACATTTCCCTGAAGGTGCCAGGCAGGGGTTTGGGTGCTGTGTGAAGGAAGAGGAGTGGCATTGTCTCCCCACAACCCAGGTAAACTCCCAACATGCCCCTCACTGCTGTATATGCAAATGAGCTCTCCTCACCCCACTCCCCCGCATCCAGCGTCTCTGGTTTCTACTCATTGTCAGTGAGAAAGCAGCATGGCCTCAGGGTTAGAGCCCGGGCCTGGGAGTCCCAGCTCTTCCACTTGTCTGTTGTGTGATATTGGATAAGTCACTTCACTTCTCTGGGCCCCAGTTATCTCATCTGGAAAATGAGGGTGAAGAGTGTGAGCCCCATGTGGAACAGAGACTGTGTCCAACCTGATTTTGTTTGTTTCCACCCCAGTGCTTAGTACAAAGCCTGGCACATAGTAAGCACTGTACAATTACCACAATTATTAAATACCACAGTGATGATTATTATGAGAGGATTTGGGAAGGGAGGCTTAGCATATAGTAGGTGCTTAACAAATGCCACAATGATGATTATTAGGAGATTTGGGAAGGGAGGGAAGGTGAAGTTCAGTTCGGGGCACGTCAATTCGAATTGCCCCTGCTGGAGCCTGAGCCGGGGGGCAGGGCGTCACCGGGCCCATACCAGTGCCTCCTGCCAATCCCAGTGTCCCCACCGACCCCACAGGGTACCTGAATTGTGACACGGACGATGGGGGGTGAGGCCAATGAGGGCAGCCCCGGGGATGAGCTCTTCGACACGGTCAACTCTTCCCTCGTGTCCGGCGACAGCATCTGCTTCTTGGTCAACGTCAACCTGGAGGTCCAGCAGAGCCTCGCAGGTGCGGCTAATCAGGAGGCTGCCGGTGCCCCCCATCTGCCCCACTTGTCCCCCAGTTCACTCTCCAGGGGTTGAGGAGTCCACACACTGGGGCTTCTGTTTCCTTGCCTGACTCGGGTTTATCGGGGGTGGCAGTATTGTCAGGGGCTAACTAGGCCTAGAGTAGAGCAGTAGTTTGCCCCAGGTCATGGAGTGAGGAGGGGAACTGGGTGAGAAAATGGGGGCCCTCTAGGCTGGCCACCTCCTGCCTTTCTTACCTCCACAGCCCCCTCCCCTCCTTGGCCTGTCCAGGGTCTCCACCGTCTTCCCAGTGCCCTGTTCTTCTCCCCACAGACAGTGAAGGGTCCGGCTGTGTGCTGCTGCACACATCCAGGAAGGTGAGTCTGGCCTGTACCCTCATATGCCCCGATGCCCCATGGTCTGCCCCTGGCTCCCACTGCCTCCCCATCACTCCAGAGCTGCCTCGAACCTCACCTGGGGGGATAGCTTGAGACCCGTGGGAGTCACATGTCTGTCTGTCTCCCCCTCTAGACTAAAAGCTCACTGTGGTCAGGAAATGTGTCTGTTTATTGTCCTATTGTCTTCTCCCAAATGCTAGTCCAGTGTTTTGCACACAGTAAGCGCTCATTAAATATGACTGACTGAGTGACATGAAAGCCTCAAGTAAGGGTCTGGTGTGAGCTTGTTGTAGACAGGGAATGTGTCTATTTATTCTTGCATTATCATCTCCCAAGTGCTTAGTACAGTCCTCTGCACAGTAAGTGCTCAATAAATACGATTGAATTAATTAATGAATGCTGGGGTGGAATGCTAACCCCTCCTGCCCCCCAGGGTCCTTCCTGTGGTCTGACCCGCATTTCTCTCACTGCTGCACCAGCCCATCCCCCAACACGCAAACGCCCTCCGGTCACTCTGGCTCGGGCCCATCTGGCCGAACCCCGCTGTGGACCGGGCCTGTCAGAGCCACCCTCAGGTGCTCTGCCCTGGCCTCCCACCTCCTCTGTTCCTCCCCTCCCTGACCCTGTGCACCCAGTACCTGAAGCTGAAAGACTTTGAGGAGGAGATCCGGGCACACCGGAAACTGGACGGCTTCCTGCCCTGGGCCAGCATCCTCCTGGGCGAAACGGCCACGCCCCTGGACGATGTCCTGTGCAAGTTGCTCAGACATTTCACCGAAGATGCCGACAGCACCGAGCCCAACTGCAACTTCGACAAGATCATGAGCACCCTGATCACCGACTTGAGCACCCACTGTGAGGGCAACGGTAAATGGGCCGAGGCGTGTAGACAGACAGACAGACACACACACACGACCCCCTGATGTGCTCACAGGCCTGTCCCTCTGAACATACGGGTCCACCCCTGGCAGCAGGGAGTATAAGGAGAGGACAGATGAAGGAAGTGGGGAAATGCTAGAAGACTTCTTAGAGAAGGTGGCCTTGGCCCAGGACATAAAGGAGGGGGGCGGTGAACTGTAGGGTCTCAGAAGATGAGTGTGTCTCACTTCTGTCTCGCCAGTGGAAATCAACCAGTCAATCCATCAATGAGAAGTATCGAGGGCTTACCTCTAGACTGTAAACCTCGTAATGGCCAGGGAATGTGTCTGTTGTATTGTTGTTTTGTTCTCTCCCAAGTGCTCTGTCCACAGTAAGAGCTCAATAAGTATGATTGATTGATTGCAGAGTACTGTACTAAATACCTTGGAGAGAACAACACAGTAGAATTGGTAGACATGATCCCTGCTCACAAGGATTTTCCAGATTAAGATCAGGGATCGCAACACCTGCTCTTCCTCTTTCTGCTCCTCTCCTCTTTCTGTTCCTCCTCCTCCTCTTCCTTCTCCCATTGCTGTTCTCCCCAGCCTCACTCCCCGAGGGAATCCCTGGCATTCAAGCAGTCAATCGATCATTGGTATGTACTGAGCACTTATTCTGTGCAGAACACTGTACTTAGCACTTGGGAGAGTACAGTAAAGCAGAATTAGCAAACACATTCCCTGCCCATGATGAGCTTACTGTCCAGAGGGGGAGACAGACATTAACGTAAAACAATATGTACTTTATAACATGTAATTTAAATATACGTACATAAGCGCTGTGGGGTTGGGAGTGGGGCCAATACCAAATGCCTAAAGGTCACTGATCCAACGGCACAGATGATGCAGAAGGGAGAGGAGGCATGGGAAGAGAGGGCTTCGTCGGCCGAGGGAGGCAGCGAGAAGAGGACAGTGTCAGTGTCAGTCACTCATATTTATTGAGTGTTTACTGTGTGCAGAACACTGTACTAAGTGCTTGGGAGAAAACAATATAACATTATAGCAGACACAGTCCCTGCCCACCGTGAGCTTACAGTCTAGAAGGGGAGGCAGACATTAATGTTATTATTATTTAAGTGCCTTCAATTCATTTTTGATTTGTAGTGACTCCATGGCTGTACTTTCTCTAGAACGTCCTGTCCTCTGCCATAATCCGCAGCCTTTCTAACGGTTCTTCCGTTATTGTTGTTATGGTCTCTATCCATCTAGCTGCTGGTCTGCCACTTTCATATTTTCCCTGGAATTTTTCTAGCATTAGAATTAGTCCTCCTGATTATGCAAATCTAAGTTGAGTCATTTAGCCTTCCAAAGACTGCTTTGGTTTAATTTGCTTTGTTTAATTTGTTTGTCTTTCGGGCAGTCCGTGGTATTCGCAAAAGCCTTCTCCGGCACCACATTTCAAAAGAGTCAATGGTCTTTCTATCCTGTTTTTTCACTGTTCAGCTTTCGGGTTCCATAGACTGTCACTGGAAACACCAGAGAGTTGTCAATGTAATAAATTAGGAATATGGACAGAAGCTCTGTGAGGCTGGGAGATGGGGATGAATAAATAGACCAAGTCAGCATGACGCAGAAGGGAGGGGGAGAAGACAAAAGGAGGGCTCAGTCGGTTCTCCACTTGACACCGCATGTCTTTGTCTCCCCGGTCCACCTTCTCTCATCATCCAGGGGATGACGGCCACGGTGACGGGGGTCCAGTACCAGAAGTCCTGGCTGTGCATCGTGTATGTACCTGTCCTTCCGCGACCACCCCAGCCTCCAGCCCCATCCCCCAGAATGGGGTCCCCAGGCCTGCCCAGGGGCCAGGCCCTGGGCTCTTCCCCATCTGGGGGGGAACATCTCCATAGCCCCGAGTGGGGTGCTTCTTGGACCGTTTCCCCAGGGGCAACAGGGAGGCCCCAGGATACCACCAACACTGGGAAGCAATGAGGCCTAGTGGATAGAACCCGGGCCTAGGAGTATGAAGGACCTGAGTTCTAATCCCGGCTCCACCACTGGTCTGTTGTGTGACCTTGAGCAAGTCACTTCACTTCTCTGGGCCTCAGTTCCCTCGTTTGTAAAAATGAGGATTAAGACTGAGCCCCATGTGGAACAGGGACCATGTCCAACCTGATGACCTTGTAACTACCCCAGCGCTTAGAAAAATTCCTGGCACGTAATGATGGTATTTGTTAAGTGCTTACTATGTGCCAAGCACTGTTCTAAGCATGGGGTACATACAAGGTAATCAGGTTGTTCCACGTGGGACTCACAGTCTTAGTCCCCATTTTACAGATGAGATAACTGAGGCACAGAAAAACTAAGTAACTCGCCCAAAGTCACACAGCTGATAAGTGGCGGAGCCAAGATTAGAACCCACGACCTCTGACCCCCAGGTCTGGCCTCTTGCCACTAAGTCCCGCTGCTTCTAGTAAGTGCTTAACGAATGCCATAAAAACAAACCAAACCAAGGAAAAGGGGGTTGGATACTCTGTGAGTTTGTGTTGTCCGTGGGTTTGTGTTGCCTATGGGTAACTTGTGATGTTTCTCCTCTGCCCCACTCCCCCAGCTGCACCATCAAGACCCTGCAAAGGTGCCATATTTGTATCAGCCGACTGGAGCAACCTCAGAACTGGGGAGAGAACTCCTGTGAGGTGAGCATCGTCATCCTCATGCTGGCACCGCCCGAGATGGTGAGTGCCCCCATGGGTCCGCAAAGCGGGAGGACTGGACGCTCCGGCCCAGCCCGGCCCCAGCCCCTTGCCATGGGCCCAGGGGGGCCAGGTGGAGTAGCTCAGAGGGGAAGGCACGAGAGGAGCCAAGGCCTGCAGTCGTACCCTCTGTCTCTTCCTCCATCCCCCCCCCCCCCAGTGCTCGGGATGCTCCTATACATGTGTTTATGTGTGTTTCTGTTTGTGCGCACATGCACATATGAGCCGTTTCTCCTCCATTAGAGGGGGAGGCAGCATGACTTAGCAGAAAGAACACGGGCCTGGGAGTCAGAAAGACCTGCGTCCAATCCCGGCTCCACCACTTGTCGGCTGTGTGATCTCGGGCAGGTCACTTCACTTCCCTGGGCCTCAGTTCCCGCATGTATAAAGTGGGGATGAAGACAGGGAACCCCATGTGGGACATGGACTGTTTTCAACATGATTAGCTTGCATATTACCCCAGCACTTAGTACAATGCATGGTACATAGTGAGTGCCTAACTAATACCATTAAAAAAAAGAAAATTGTGAGTCAGGAGACCCGAGTTCTAGTCCCAGCTTCACCACTTGCCTGACAAGTTTCTTACCCTCTCTGAGCCTCAGTTTCCTCTTCTGCAAAATGGGGATAAAATATGTCCTCCTGTCTCTTCCTTAGACTGTGAACCCCAGGTGGGCAGGGATTGGGATAGATCTGATTACCTTGTATCCGCCCCAGCACTGAGCATGGTGCTGGACACGTAGTAAGCGCTCAAGAGACATCCTTCTTATTACCATCATCAGATTTCCAGTTAATCAAGCACAGAGCAGTTAGCAAGTGGAGGGTGAATTTCCCTCCCAGGCTCACAGTTTCAGCACAAGCTGGTGCTCCTCCAAAACCCCCTATTTCTGCCATAACCATCCCCCTTCCCTCTTTTTCTTCATCTCCCCATCCCCGGCCCCCACAGAAGAGCACCAAGACGACCACAGAGGTGGGACGGAACTTCGCCACCGTATTTTTCGACATCACCTTCCACCTGAAGCTGCTGGAGACCAAGACGGAGGAGGAGTTCAAAGAGGCCCTGGTGCACCAACCATATCTGCTGACCATGGTCAACCAACACCTGCCAGCCGGCTTCAGCGAAACCCTCAAGGAACCCGGCCACAAGGCCCTCCAGGTGGGTCTCCGGGGGGACCAGCCTTGGGATCCAGAGAAGCAGCGTGGGTCAGTGGAGAGAGCACGGGCTTTGGAGTCAGGAATCATGAGTTCAAATCCCAGCTCTGCCACTTGTCAGCTGTGTGACTGTGGGCAAGTCACTTCACTTCTCTGTGCCTCATTTACCTCATCTGTAAAATGGGGATTAAGACTGTGAGCCCCACGTGGGTCAACCTGATTCCCCTGTGTCTACCCCAGCACTTAGAAGAGTGCTCTGCACATAGTAAGTGCTTAACAAATACCAACATTATTATTATTATTATTATCCAGGCAGACGGGGCAGATGGGGAGCGGGGCCTCTGGGTTGTCCACTCTCAAGGGCCAGGCCTGGAGTTGGTGGCAAACCCTTTTGTCCCCTGGAGGCTGGGCAGTGGGCTCGGGTTTGCCCTCTAGCCCCACTGCCACTCTCCCCACAGCGGGCAGACACCTGGAAAAGCCCAGTTGGCTACTGTCCCATCGGGGAAAAACCCAGGGCCTAACGAGTTCTCCCCATCATGCCATCCTTTTCTGAGGCCTTGCAATCGTGGGCCCGGGCTCACCCTGCCAGGCAGGCTCCTGCACTCGGAGAAGAAACGTAAGGTTCTGCAGCATGATCTGGTGGTTAGAGCCCAGATCTGGGTTCTAATCCTGGCTCTGCCACTTGTCTATTGTGTGACCTAGGGCAAGTCACTTCACTTCTCTGGGCCTCTGTCCCCTCATCTCTAAGATGGGGATGAAGACTGGGAGCCCCATTTAGGAAATGGACTGTGACCAACCTGATGATTTGTTTCTACCCCAGAGCTTAGTACAGTGCCTGACACCTAGTAAGTGTTTAACAAATACAATAATGATAATAATTGTGGTATTTGTTAAATGTTTACTAGGTGCCAGGCTCTGTACTAAGAGGATATAAACAAATAAGGTTGGAGAGAGTCCCTGTCCCACATCGGGCTCACAGTCTTCATCCTCATTTTACAGATGAGGTCACTGAGGCTCAGAGAAGTGAAATGACTTGCCCAAGATCACACAGCAGACTGGTAGTGGAGACAGGATGAGAACCCAGGCTCTTCTGACTCCCAGGCCTGGGCTCTATCCACGAGGCCATGCTTCCTCCGGGAACAAAACAAAAGGAGTTGGTTTTAAATGGCAGCGGAAAGGATGGAGATGAGACAGACGGAAGGGCTTCCCGGTGGAGGGAACCAGGGAATGAGGGACCGAGAGTGATTGTGGCATCTCTTTGGTTGGTTGACCATGGTCAGCAGATATGGCTGGTGCACCAGGGCCTCCTTGAACTCCTCCTCCGTCTTGGTCTCCAGCAGCTTCAGGTGGAAGGTGATGTCGAAAAATTCCATAAAGAGTTCTCACAGCCCCTTCACTTGCCGACACCTCCTTCATTCTGGTTTATCTGCTCCTATACGTTATCGGCACCTCAGCTGTCGGAGCAGATAAGAGACGATCGAGATTGCATTCTGGGAGCAGCTGGGGGAATGGGTGTGGATAAAGGGGGCTGCTCTTCAGGCCCTCCTGGCCCTGACCCCTACGCCTCGTTCCTCCCACAGTTGAACGACTTCTTCTGGGTCAGGAAAGGCATCCTGGATGACATTGCCCAGCGATTCCCAATGTTTGCGCTGGACTTGACCTATGTTAGGCAACCAGAGGGTCAGCCGGGCTCTCGCTAGGCTCTGGGGGCCTTGGATGTGGTGGGAGGGAGGGCCTGGAAACTGGCTTGTGCCTCTGGGGCATTGGCAGCTGCCAGTTGGCTTTTGTGGAACAAAGAGAGTCAGGGGCAGAGCCAAGCCCGGTGCTCGATATACCAGCATGAAGTTCTGGGTTCCCACTGAAGACAGGGGACATAAAGGAGAGCCACCTATAGCCACATACCGAGGTGTGGTGGGGGGGGGGGGCGGGGGCAAGAGCGGGGGCTGTCATTGCTTCCCTCAGAAGTCTTTTTGTCCATCCCCTTGTCCTCTGAGACTGCCTCAGTCCCAGCCCACATCAGTAAAATTCACCCTGATTTAGACGGTTGAGGTGCATCTTGGAAAATAATAATAACAATTGAGGTATTTGTTAAGCATTTATTATGTGCTAGGCACTGTTCTAAGCACTGGGGTAGATACAAGATAATCCGGTTGGACACAGCCTCTGTCCCACAGAGGGGTCACAGTCTTAATAGTCATTTTACAGGTGAGGGAACTGAGACCCAGAGAAGTGAAGTGACTTGCCCCATGTAACACAGCAGACAAGGGGCAGAGGTGGGATTAGAACCCAGGTCCTTCTGACTCCCTGGATCCTGCTCTATCCAGTAGTCCATACTGCTTCTAAAGACTTCTCAAGTCCCGCTGGGTTGGAGCTGCCTCCTGCACAAAATCAGGGGGCTAAACCTAATGACTTCGTGAGGAGCCAGTGGTTTTGGCTCGGGTGGGTTGCTGTATCTCTGGGGTTCCAAGGCCCTCACCCCCAACTCTCAGAAAGCAGAATTCACAGCCATCGGTCACTCTGAATCTTCCCTGTCTTGGGGCAGATCTTGGCCCCCTGCTCTGGGCCGCCCAACCATGGCTTAGTGAATGGAGCCCGGGCCTGGGAATCAGGACCTGGCTTCTAATCTTGGTACCGACACCTTTCTGCTGTGTGACCTTGGGCACTTCTCTGGACCTCAGTTACCTCATCTATAAAATGGGTATTAAGAGAGTAAGCCCCATATAAGAAAGGGACTGTGTCCAACTTGATTACCTTGTATCTACTCCAGTGCTCAGAACAGTGCTTGACACATAGTAAGCACTTAAGTACCACTATTATTATTATTATTATTATTAACTAAACACCTTTTTTCCCTCCCCCTTATGCTGTGAACCCCGTGTGGTACGGAGACGGACTGTTTCTCATCTGCTCCTACCTATCTCAGTGCTAAATACAGAGCTCGACACATAGAAAATGCTTAGGTTATATCACAGCGATGAACATTTTTGTTGTCGTGATTCTCCTTAGGCATCATCAGAAGCAATAAGGCGGTGGGGAAGTACATCACCACGATGATGTTCCTGTACTTTGACTGCCTTTTGCCTACCATAGCCTTTGGCTCCCTCAATGACGAGAACACACACGGTTCCATAGGTAAAGCTCTGCCCTCACCTTGGGACCCGTGATGCCAGTGGGTGAAAGGGGGCAGGGGCCAGCCTGTCCCAATCCCCCTCCCTCCCCATCAAGTTGGCGGGAAGTGGGGGGCTGGGCACAGAGCCAGGCCAGACCCAATCAGGTTGCTGGTCCAGGTTGGGATGGCCTGAGGGGCCACAACCCTGGGGTTCGGATCAGTCTGGGTCATGCCTTGGGAAACAGCGCAGCCTACTGGGTAGTGCTAATAATAATAATATAATAATAATAATAATAATGATAATAGAGGTATTTGTTAAGTCCTAACTGTGTGCCAGATACTGTACGAAGCACTGGGGTAGAGACACAGTTGTCAGGTTGAAGCCATTCCCTGTCCCACATGGGGCTCACAGTCTCAATCCCTATTTTAAAGATGAGGTAACTGAAGCCCAGAGAAGTCAAGTGACTTGCTCAAGGTCCCACAGCAGGCAAGTGGCATGGGCCTGGAAGTCGAAGGACCTGGGTTTTAATCCTCTTTCCACCTCTTGTCTGTTGTGTGACCTTGGGCATGGCACTTCACTTTTCTGCCCCCAGGGACCTCATCTGTCACTTTACTTCCCTGAGCCTCAGTTCCCTCAACTGTAAAACAGGGATGAAGACTGTGAGCCCGATGTGGTCAGGGACCGAGTCCAACCTAATTAGCTTGTATCTACCCCAGCGCTTAGAACAGTGCTTGACACATGGTAAACGCTTAACAAATACCATCATTGTTATCATTATGTCTCCTCTCGTGAGGTCCAGTGGGTCTGCTTGGGACCCCCAGGGAGGGGCTAGGGACTCCCAGTTGGACCAACCCATCCCCCTGACCAGCTGTCCAATTCCGACCCTTAGAGTCCGGCCTGCTCTGGATAGACCCCGCCCCCAGGAAGCTAGTGCAGCCCCCTTGTCATCCCCCTAAGTTCTCCCGCGGGCTGTCCCGGGAGCGGTGGGGCTTCCATCTACCCACCTGTCCATTTTGCAGACGTGCAGAAGACTATCGTGGGCCAGTGCATCAGCGGGCTGCTATACGCTCTGTTCACTGGGCAGCCCCTGGTCGTGCTCCTGACCACCACCCCTCTAGTGCTCTACATCAACGGTGAGGGCAGGGCATGCTGGGCCGGGCAGGGGGATGAGGGTCCAGAGGGAGGACCCGATGCCCAACACAACCGGCCCCCCATGGGCCCACGTCCGCCCCTCATACCGCTGAAGCTCCCGTGGATGCCAGGGGTGGGATGCCACCCAGGTGGGCCTGAACTCGAGACTGTAAGCTCACTGTGGGCAGGGAATGTGTCTGTTACTCTCTTCTATTGGATCCTCCCAAGCACTTAGTACAGTGCTCTGCACACACTATGTGCTCAATAATTACCATTGACTGACTGACCCTTTTGGAGAGGGGCCAAATCAGGGCCAGGATGACTCCACACAAGGCAAGGCTGATCCTGTGCCATGCAACTGTTTCATGAGCCAGTCTATGCCCTTCTTTTGGGCCTGGGTGGGCTGCCTCTCTCAGATTCCCCCCCCCCCCCCAGTCTCTTCCAGCTCCCTCCTCAACCCCGGGCAGCTGGAGGTTGACGCTATCGGGATTGGGGGCAGATCAGGCCAAGTCTCCCAAGCTTCCATTTGTGGTATCAGCCTGGCCCTGCTGCTGCCACTGCCTTTCCCTGTCCCCCCCCGGGTTCAGGGACCTTTCCTTCATTTATTCAATCATATTTATTGAGCATTTACTTAATGCAAAGCACTGTCCTTAGAGCTTGGGAGAGTACTCACAACAAGCTTACAGTCTAGAGGGGGAGACAGACATTAATACAAATCCATGTGTGACAGATATGGAAGTAAGTGGTGTGGGGCTGGGAGAGGGGATGGATAAAGGGAGCAAGTCAGGGCGATGCAGAAGGGAGAGGGAAAAGAGGTAAGGAAGGCTTCATTCAGGGAAGGCCTCTTGGAGGAGATGTGAGTTCAATAAATCTGTGAAGGGGGCCTCTGAGTTTAGATAGGAGGCTGAGGGAGGAAGAGAAAAGAGGAACGAAGGGCTTATTCAAGGAGGGCTCCTTGGAGGAGATGTGCCTTCAATAAGGCTTTGAAGGGGAGCCTCTGAGATTCCAGAAAGGCTGTGGACTCCTGTAGCGATGAAGAGGAGAAGGAAGAGGGGTCCTGTCTCAGACCCACAGGCCCCTAGGGGAGCTCCTGTGGCTGGCAGGGTGGGACTGCTAGGGGACTGCTGGGGTCCGGGCAGGGGGACTGACTAGAGGGGCATCTGTGGGTTCGAGTGTCCTTCCCGCCGGTGAGCAGCTGGTGACTTTTAGTGATCCAGGGCATCTGTGATGACTACAGCCTGGACTTCCACATCTACGCTTGGACAGGGCTGTGGAACAGCTTCTTCCTCATCCTCTACGCCGTCTTCAATTTCAGCCTGCTCATGAAACTCTTTAAGCGGTGGGTTCCCGGGAGCGGGGGCGGCTGGGATCTGGGCTGAGCAGACCCCTCGCAAGGGAGGAAGGGAGCCCAGTCCCAGCAGGGTCCCCTGGGGTGGGGGCGGAGCCCCTGGTGGCTGTATCCCAGGGCTGTGGACCAGAAAAGGGGTGAGATTCCCCAATTTATTCACAAGGCCCCAGTGTGGCCTAGTCGGCCACTCATGTTTATTGAGCGCTTAGAGTGTGCAGAGCATTGTACTAAGCACTTAGGAGAGTAGACTACAACCACAAACAGACACATTCCCTGCCCTCAGTGTGGGCAGTCTAGAGTTAGTCAGTGGTATTTATTGAGCACTTGAGCACTTATTGTGTGCGGAGCACTGTACTAAGCTCTTGGGAGAGTACGCTGCAACCACAAACATAATAGGAATAAAAG
This sequence comes from Ornithorhynchus anatinus, assembly GCF_004115215.2. Lineage (NCBI taxonomy): Eukaryota > Metazoa > Chordata > Mammalia > Monotremata > Ornithorhynchidae > Ornithorhynchus > Ornithorhynchus anatinus. Next base: position 34,294,075 of record NC_041728.1, on the reverse strand, counting down.
GGGTCCGTTAGTCGGGCCCGGGATGGCGAGACATGAGATGCGAGGCCTTATGTCTTGGCATGCGCTGTGGACTGTGACCGACTGCTGTCCATCTGTCCATCCATCTGTGCCCCCACCCTCTGGTCCTCCTGCCTCCCCGGTGCCTTGCCTGCCGGCCTCAGATCATCGCCCTGTTCATCTCCATCACCTTTGTACTCGACCCCATCAAGGGGATCATCACAAGTGAGTCCCGGCCCCCTTCTCATCTGCAGTGCCTCCATTCCCCAGGGCTCTGCAAGGGGGCAGGCCTCTCCCGGAGACCCGGGAGGTAGCGTGGCCAACCAGGCAACTGGGATGGCTGGCCCGGACGGGCGGTGCCAAGACAGGGTTCTGAAAGGGGCCCTCCCGCATCCAAGCTGGGCAGACCAGGGGCTTGGGGAGTGCACAAGAAGTGATCACACCCGAGGCTGCTCCTCCCCAGCCTCCAGTCCCTCGTTCCCAGCGCTTGGAGCCGCCAGCCCATCATTTGATCTTGACCTTCGTCCTCCCCAGAAGTGGTTGGTGACAGGACAGGCATCAAAAGTGCCCGGGGAATGGTTGAAGACTGTAGGGGTCGCCCTGCCAATGGACCCCCAGGCATGGTGACCCTCCCCCACCTCCAATCCCCCAAACCCACAGTGCTTCTTCAGGGGCACCTGACAACTCTTCCCCCTAGAATCAGCTCCTCCAGTGTCCCGGAAGTCCCTTACCCTGCTGCCCCTTCCCAGCCTCTGGCTCTGGCTGGCATCAAAACAGCATGGCATAGTGTCTAGAGCACAGGCCCTGGAGTCAGAAGGTCATGTGTTCTAATCCCGCCTCCGCCAGCTGTCTGCTGGGTGACCAGGCTCACGTCACTTCTCTGGGCCTCAGTTATGTCATCTATAAAATGGGGATTGAGAATCTGAGCCCCACAGTCAGACAGCGACTGGGTCCAACCCGATTTGCTTGTTTCCACCCCACTGTTTCCACCCCAGCGCTTAGTACAGAGTCTGGCACATGGTAAACACTTAAGAAATGCCACAGTTATAATCATCAATATTATTATTATTGAGGGGAACATGGTTAAGGCCAGGAAAGTAATCTGACTCGAGACAAAGGTACTCAACTGCACCCTATCCTTGACACCCAAATCTGCTTCAGACCCATCCCAGCCCCCTCCCCAGATCTGATCCAGCTGGGCCAGAGAAAGGCTTTGAAGGTCTCCCCTTCCCACCTGGGTTCCCTTCCCTCCCTGATTCCATGTACAGAGTCCCAGGCAGAACTGGGCTCCTGCCGGGGCCAGGCTGAGGTCGGTGCCCAGATGGGCCCTTTGGGTTTGAGATCATGAATTGGGAGTTCAGACCCCTCGGGGACTTGGAGATTTGAGGACCTGCTTGGCTCATTGAGTCCTTAGCAGTGAACCCATGTTCACTGTGGAGGTTGGGTTATGTGAGTGAATCAGAGAGAGAAAGAGAGAGAGAGTGTGTGTGTGTGTGTTTGTGTGCCTGCGTACATGGGCATGGGTGTGTGTGTGTGATGAGAATCTGATTTCTACTCGATTGCTTCCCCCAGTATAGTTCATTGCAATGCCTGTCTCCCTCACTAGACTTTCCACTTTCCCTCTGCTCTTTCCACTGAGCCGTACTTCTGCTGTAGTTACTTTAGTATACTCTCCCAATCACTTAGTATAGTGCCTTGCACATAGTGAGGCCTCAATAAATACCACCGAGTGATTGATTGTTTGTGCTCTGTGATCATGAGGGTGTATTTTTGTCTATGTGCACAGGGGCACACTCATGTCGGTGTACATGCCTGTATGTGTCTGTGTATCTCTGGAAACTGTTCTATAAAACTGTCGGGTGACCACCCCGGGACCCCCACATACAATTTTGGTGACTATGTCTAAGGCAACCAGAAGGTGAGACAGAGAAGGGCGGCCGGGGGGATGGATGGAGAGATGGCCTGAAGGGGCCAGGATTCTGCAGGCTGAGAGGGTGCAGAAGTAGAGTTCACAGATCCAGGAAGGGTGCTAACAGGTGGGACCCAGCATTGGTTTACCTCAACCAACCCCAGCAACATGGGGACCCCCAGTTGTAGCTGGACAGTGGTAGGTGTAGAACCAACAAGCATCAGGAAATGCTTTCGTCGGGGCAGAGAGCAAGCATACGGAATGGGTTCCATTGGGAAGCCGGGCACCAAGTGGGCCAGCCCCAAGGCTGAGCCCATCGGTCACTGGAGAGTTGGGGGGGGGGGCTGGACGGTCCATCCCCTGACTGCGAGGGCGGGGGTCCAGGAGGGCCACCAGCACCCGGTTCGAAGACGGTGTCCTGATAGGCCGGACCGTGATAGCATGTGTGGTTGCTTGCTCGACACCTCCCCTCAGGTTTCAAAATAAAAAAAAAGCAAAAATGTAGTTCTGAAGTATTAAGTCTCTTGTGTTCCCAACTTAGCAAGTTTCATTTTAATTCATTTAGCATTAAGGCATTTTTAAAGATGCTAGAAAATTAGGAACTAAATGAATTTTAAGACACTTTAAAGGGTGATAGGAGTCATTGGTAGAAGACTGTCATAGAAGTCAAAGATTTTTTTTTAATGGGTGAAGCCTACCCATCAGAAAGTGCTTCCTCATAGGCAAATACTATTAAGGCGAGCCCTAGGGCAGCCACCCCTGCCCGACAGAAGCATCCCGTCGCCTCCCTAGCCTCAGCCTCAACACGACCCTTGTGGTGAACTTGTCATTCGGCGGCTCGTTGTGCCCTCAGAACCAGACCGGCGGGCATGAGCTGGCACACTACAGGCAGGAGACAGCCGTGCTGAGCCTCATGAATATGCTGGGGACCCTCTGGCTGGGCCACACCCTCTACCAGTTCAAGAAGAGTTGAGCAGGCGGATAATAATAATAATGTTGGTATTTGTTAAGCGTTTATTATGTGCAGAGCACTGTTCTAAGCGCTGGGGTAGACACAGGGGAATCAGGTTGTCCCACGTGGGGCTCACAGTCTTAATCCCCATTTTACAGATGAGGGAACTGAGGCACAGAGAAGTTAAGTGACTTGCCCACAGTCACACAGCTGACAAGTGGCAGAGCTGGGATTCGAACTCACGAGCCCTGACTCCAAAGCCTGGGCTCTTTCCACTGCGCCACGCTGCTTCTCTTATGAACCAGGGCGGCTGACCCGGGCCCAGCCGGACAGTGCACGGGGCCCAGGACCTAGGGAAAGGATGGGGGGACGGAGGGTGGATGGTCTGCATATGGAGAAGGCCCCTCCCCCACCCCCGGTTCCTCCCACACACACTTGGATGTTGGGGGAGAGGCAGAGGAAGAAGATACAGTCCCTGCCTTCAAGGTCTGATGGGGAAGTAAGGGCACACATTCACACACAGACACACACACACAAGCACACACTCACAGAATCTCAGCTGGACTGACTGGAGTTAGGCAAGGTTACACACACACACAATCGGAGTGACTGGAGTAAGGCCGAGGGTCAATCCAGGCTGGCTCCTTGGCGGAAGCAGTGGTCAACTTCGGAAGGAAACAGTTCCCGGTATGCTTTCCCTCCGCAGCCCCTACCTGCATGCACGCCCACATTCGGGAGATCCTGTCCGACTGCGCAGTGCTCATCTCGGTGCTCACCTTCTCCCTTGTAGGCTCCTATTTCTTCCAGGAGATAGAGAGTGAGTGCGCCCTGGGGGTGCCCTGCGTTATCGCCCACCCACCCCTCCCTGCCCGAGGGCATCTCTGCCAAGCTGAGGCCTCTTTTCCGACCGCCCGGGTTTGGGGCCCACCTTCTGGGCCCTGGCCTGAGTCTGAACTGGGCCGGATGGGTCATCCAAACCATGCTGCAGATGTCTGGTGGACGGGGGGGAGGGCGGAGGGGCCGGGGGGAGAGGAGTGGGGATGTCTGGATGGGGCCCAGCCACGCAGATTAGTATTTCCATCCCCCCAACGATGGGGGCAGGAACTACATTGCCGGCTGATGTTAGCGGCCTCGGGAGGAAGCATGGGGGCGAGCGAGGTTGGCAGGGGGACCTTCTGGCCCACTCCAGGTGGGAAGAGGGGAGGGCTACACAGCGACCAGGGGAAAGTGTGGCATTCGTTCTGCTCAGTGCACCAACTTGGCTGTGGCACTTGCCCCTTCCCCTGGTGGGGGAGACCAGAGCCAGGATGGGAATGGGGAAAGAACCAGGATGGGAAGGGAGTGGGCTTCTCATGGCCCCTCCCCACCCCCTGGTAGTATCCAAGTTCAGCTACAACCCCAGTGAGAACCTGCTTGAGCTGGCTCCGGTGCACTTGCTGTCCAGTGGTGTGGCCCTGAGAGCCATGGGCCTGGGCTTCTTGATGTCCATGTTCTTTTTCATCGAGCAGAACATCGTGGCATCGCTGGCCAATGACCCCAAAACAGGTACGGCTTCCCCCCGCCCACTCCCCCGCCCCCTCCAGGCCTGCCCCGACTTCCCTCCGCATCATCTTTGGGATTCGGTCAGAGGAGGCAGTGCCAGGGACCGGGGACCCCAGGCCTAGAGAACCAGTAAAACCTAGTGGAGAGGGCCTGGGAGTCAAAAGGACCTGGGTTCTAATCCCGGCTCCTCCACTTGTCTGCTGTGTGACCTTGGGTGAGTCCCATCACTTGGTTGTGCCTCAGTTACCTCATCTATAAAATGGGGATTAAGAGTGTTCACTTCATGCGGGATAGGGACTCTCTCCAACCTGACAATGCTGTATGTACTCCAGCACTTAGAATGGTGTCTGGCACATTGTAAGTGCTTAACAAATGCCATTAAAAAAATAATAATAAGGGGAATGAGCCTGAGAGGCAGTTGCAGCCAGCCACTCTGGGACCCTGGGACAGGACTCTCCTTCTCTGATCTGCCTCCTCATTTAGTAAGGGAGAGAGGGGCTCAACTCAGTCCCTCCTTGTATTATCATAATTACTGGTGATATTAGTATTAGTATAGGTGTTAAAGTTTTAAGTATAGGTTTCAAATAGAAACCTATACTGCCAAGCACTGTTCTAAATGCTAGGGCATTTGAAGTTAATGAGGTTGGAAAGAGCCCCAGCCTCACAAGGGGCTCACGGCCTAAGTAGGAGGGAATAGGATTTAATTGCAATTTTACAGATGAGATAATTGAGGCCTAGAGAGGTGAAGGAACTTGCCCGAGGTCACCCATAAGACACGGAGGGGGGAGCCAAGATTAGAACCCACGTCCTCTGACTCCAAGGCCTGGGCTCTTGCCACTAGGCCCCACTGCTTCCCGCATGGCTTGTAGAGTGGGGGGGGGGTGTGTTTGTGTCTTTGTGAGTGTGTTTTGGGGGTGCCTGACCCTGGATGTCCGAGTCCAAACCACAGGTTGGTAAAAGGCACAGCTTACCACTGGGACCTGCTGCTGGTGGCTCTAATCAACACGGGGCTGTTCCTGTTCGGTCTGCCTTGGATCCATGCTGCCTACCCACACTCCCCCATGCATGTCCGAGCCCTGGCCTTCGTGGAGGAGCACGTGGAGAATGGGCACATCTATGAGACGTGAGTGCCTCCGTCCCTCCCCCAACCCTTGTCCTCACCCCTAACCCCTCTCTACCCCAGTACCAGCTCCCCCAAAGAGGCCTGGGCAGGTGGATTGGCAGGGGATAGTTACGGGGCAGCAGCACCCTCATTCATTCATTCATTCATTCATTCATTCATTCATTCATTCATATTTATTGAGCGCTTATTGGGTATAGAGCACTGTACTAAGTGCTTGGGAGAATCCAATAGGACAATATAGCAGGCACATTCCCTACCCACAAAGAACTTACAGTCTAGGGGGGAGGGGGGAAACAGACATTAGCCCACAAAGAATTTACAGTCTAGGGGGCAAACGGACATTAGTAGAAATGGATAAATGGCAGATCTGGACATAAATGGTGTGGGGCTGGGAGGGGGGGTGAATCAAGGGAGCAAGTCTGGGCAACGCAGAAGAGAGTGGGAGAAGAGGAAAGGGGGGTTTAGTCAGGGAAGGCCTCTTGGAGGAGATGGGCCTTCAGTAAGGCTTTGAAGTACTGGAGAGTCACTGGCAGATTTGAGGAGCGATATGAAGATGAAGATTGTTTGGCCAGGCTGGACCTCCCTGCCCCCTTCCCCAGGACCGTGAGTGTGAAGGAGACTCGACTGACCACCCTGGTGGCCAACGTCCTGGTGGGGTTGTTCCTCCTGCTGCTGCTGCCCTTCCCGCTGCAGTGGATCCCGTGGTCTATGGCCTGTTCCTCTACATCGCCCTCACCTCCATCGATGGCAACCAGCTGTTGGAGCGGGTCGCCCGGCCCCCTCCCGCTCCTGTGTCCCAGTCTCCCACCTTGCCCTGGCCTTGTTTGGGGGTGGAGGGGGATGCTAACCTCAATCCCCCTGAGCCCTCGCCCCCGGGGCCAGGTTGAGGTCTGGTAAACCCGACTCGTGCCCACCCAGTGACCCCCCGCTCTCTCTCTCCGCAGACGGCCTACTCTCCAGTGCATTGCATCTGGCGGGTACCCCAGCGAACCATCCACTACTTCACCGTGCTGCAGGTGCTCCAGCTGCTGCTCCTCTGTACGTTCGGCATGTCTCCTCTGCCCTACATGAAGATGATCTTCCCCCTCATCATGATTGCCATGATCCCCATCAGGTGCCCACCTCTTCCACCTCCACGGGGCACCTTCCGATCTCTCCCCCGGGGTCGGGGGGCCTTTGGGCCCATCTCTTTCAGTCATTTATTCAATCTTATTTACTGAGTACTTATTGTGTGCAGAGCACTTACTAAGCATACAAAACAACAATAAACAGACACATTCCCAGCTCACGAGTTTACAGTCTAGAGACTGCATGGGAAGCATGGTAAGTGCACATTAAATACGAATGAATGAATGAATGAGGTCAGCCTGGAAATGGGAACTCGGGCCCCCAGTGGCCCCCAGTGGGTCAATCGTATTTATTGAGCACTTACTGAGTGCAGAGCACTGTTCTAAGTGCCTGGGAGAGTACAGTCCTACAATGCAGTGGACACATTCCCCACCTTTAATGAGCCTACAGTCTAGAGGAAGACATAGTCTTGTTGATGATGTTTGAAAACCTCCAGGGGCTCACCCTGCCGTCCACCCTTATCAGAAGCAGCATGGCATAGTGGATGGAGCTTGGGCCTCGGAGTCAGAAGGTCGTGGGTTCTAATCCCAGCTCCACCACGGGTCTGCTGTGTGACCTTGGACAAGTCACACGCTGAGAAGCAGCGTGGCTCAGTGGAAAGACCCTGGGCTTTGGAGTCAGAGCTCATGAGTTCGAATCCCAGCTCTGCCACCTGTCAGCTGTGTGAATGTGGGCAAGTCACTTAACTTCTCTGTGCCTCAGTTACCTCATCTGTAAAATGAGGATGAAGACTGTGAGCCCCACGTGGGACAACCTGATTCCCCTGTGTCTACCCCAGCGCTTAGAACAGTGCTCTGCACATAGTAAGCGCTTAACAAATACCAACATTATTATTATTATTAAGTCACTTCACTTCTTTGGGCCTCAGTTACCTCATCTGTAAAGTGGGGATTGAGACTGTGAGCCCAGTGTGAGACAGAGACAGTCCAACCCAATTTGCTTGTACCCACCCCAGCGCTTAGTACAGTGCCTGGCATATAGTAAGTGCTTAACAAATACCATTATTATTATAAGGGGAGAACAGTGGAGTTCAGCAGGGACTCCCCCTCCCAATCGAGTCTCCCTTAACTGTCGGTCTCCCCTCTCAGCTCTGCCTCCCCACCTGCAACTCCCCCCGCAACTGTCTGTGTCTCCCCTAGGTACAATCTGCTGCCCAGGATAATCAAAGCCAAGGACCTAGTTGCCATGGACGCAGAGCACTAGGTATGAACATGTGCCGGCCCAGCTTAGTGGCACCCTGGCCTCCCTGCCCCCCAGGCTCTTCCTGCCTCCAGCCCGGTCATGGCACCTCGGAGAGTTGTGGGCACTGCCTAATGAGGAAGCCCGGCCTTGGCTGGCCCTGGCAGGCCCCTGGGATTCCACTGGACCCCCAGACCCTCAAAGGCCCAGGCTTCTAGACCCCCAGGGATCTGGTCATCAAGCCACCACGCCTCTGGCCATACCCGTTGTCAACCTGGAGTGGTCTGGGCTGCTTGGGGGTTGGACACCAGGATTCTTCTCTTCCCCTGCCACCCTCTTTCCCCACTACTGAAGTCGGGGTCCCACTCATCCCCTAGAGCACATGTGAGCTGAAGGTCACACCGAATTGTTAAAGTTCCACAGCCAGAAGTGTCCAGACCCAGCAGGACAACCTCCCCCCATGCGACTCTGGCCAGGAGTCGGGCTTCCCTAGTTCAGGCTGTCACAGCTGCACTGGTCAGGCTTCAACCATGCCAAGGCTGGCACATACCTGGTACCCGGGACACAGATGAACAGACAAATCTGGATGTGTGCCAGTGAGAGCCAGCCTGCTGGAGCATGGCCAGCCTGCTGGAGGGAACTCTGGTCCTCTGCCCCCCCAGAGACAGGTCTTTTTGGCTCCAGAGATCTGCACCCTGCTGCAGATCTGGGGTTCTTCTCTGACCCCTATTTTTGCCTTCAATCTCCACCTCCAAGCCCTCCTACCTACCCAGCTGGTCCCCTCCTTGGGGTCCTCTCCGCCCGGTTAATAACCATGGGGGCGGCACTTGCCGAACTCCTAGACCAAGCACCCTCTTGCTTTAGCCAGGAAAGGAAAGAATTTGGGGTGGGAAGTGCCAGTGCCCACAGCCTGTGGGGGGGCAATTTCCTCTCCTCTGACAGGATCAGATTCCACAATCCCCTAGCTTTGGGAAGATTTAGTCCAGGTACTGTCTCTCCCTTAGGGAGAGGGCAGACTAGGAGTTGCTGACTTTGCCCCCCACGCTCCCTCACCCAGATATTTTGGAGAGTGAAGGGAGAAGCCCTATGGGTTGAGTTTGTCTTTGTCATGGACTTCTCCTCTCGGGGGCTACAGCGGTGGGGGCGGGGGGGAGGTGGAAGTCTCCAGGGGCTGCAACCCCTCCCCAGCTGGTGTTTTGAATTCTGGAGATCATCCCAGTGGGGAAGAGAAGACAGGCAGACAGGCGAGATTCCAACAAAGCCCAGGATTGGAATTAATGGGGGTGGTGTAGGGGCTAGAGGGGAGGGAGTCACTGAACCCAGAACTGGGTTGCGGGCGGGGGTGGTTGTCTCTCAGTGGTCAGCCGAGGGGGGGGGCCAGGGGACTTGGGCTCAAATGCTTCCCCACCAGCCAGGCACTGTCCCAGGGCCTCCCAGTCTGGACCCTGGGGCCACCAAGTCACAAGGTCCGGGGGAGGGTCTGCTTGCCCAGAGGGAAGGGCCAGTGGCATCTGGACCCCCTCCTCACTGAATGGTGGTAGCTGGGCATAACCTCTGTCTTTGGGGTCAGGAGTCATAGAGGGAGAGAGAACAAGTCCTGAGGCTCTGGGGGACAGGTGGAGCTCCTGTCATTGCAGCGGGGCGGGGGGGTGGGTACGCCAATATTCTCATCCCTTCTGGACCCATGCCCCATCTGGACATTCTCTGGCACTGCCCCCAGACCCTTATGCCCTGTGGCCAGGCTCCATGCACAGAGGCCCTGCCCATCTCCTGCTCTCAAGCAGGCCTGGGGAAGAGGCCTGAGGGTTCTCCGCTCTCCTCCACCCCCTCTTCCCCCACATACCTCCCACCCCCCACCCCCCACGAGGGCCTTGGGGCCAGAGATGTTTCAGGGAGATGGTTGATGCGCATTTTCTTTTGATAAAAGAGTCGCTGCTGAGAAACCCCAAATTCCTTAATTGTCTAAGGAAAGAACAGAGCCTGCAAAAACCAACAATAAACCATTTCTACAACTGTCCTGCATTCAGAGCTCCCTTCCCGAGTCCTGCCTGGTGTTAGGAGGTGGCAGTGAGCAGCCCCTCCCTTCATCTCATCTCACAGATACCGCAGCAGGGTCCCCGAGATCCCAGCCCCCGCTACTGCCGATCCATCATATGTATTCAGCACTTACTGTGTGCAGAGCACTGTCTTACGCACTTGGGAGAGTATGATAGAACAGACACAATCCCTGCCCACAATGAGGTTACAGTCTACTAGCCCTAACTGACCCGGCCTCTGACCCTGAAAAGGTAGGGAAGACCCTCCGCTTCAGGGTCTTCTATCAGACTACAGTTCTGGGGTTGGGAATTCCAGGTAATAAGATGAAGAGTGATATTTACTAAGAGCTTACTGTGTGCCAAGCACTGTAATAAGCACTGAGGTAGATACAGGATAAACAGGTTGGCCCTAGTCCCTGTACTGCGTGGGGCTCACAGTCTGGGAAGGGGAAGCGGCATGGCCTAGTGGATAGATCACGGGCCTTGAAGTCAGAAGGACCTGGGTTCTAGTTCCAGCTGTGCCACGTGTCTGTTGTGTGACCTTGGGTAAGTCACTCTACTTCTCTGTGCCTCAGTTGCCTCATCTGTAAAATGGAGATTGATTGTGAGCTCCATGGAGGCCATGGATTGTGTGAACCTGATTAGCTTGAATCTATCCCAGGTATGGTGCCTGTCACATAATGCTTCACAAATTCCAGAAAAAAGAGAGAAAAGAGATTGAATTCCCATTTTACACATGAGGAAACCAAGGCCCAGAGAAATGAAGTGACTTGCCTAAGGTCACATAGCAAACAACTGGCAGAGCTGGGACTAGAACCCAGGTCCTCTGACTCCCAGGCCCAGGCTCTTTCCATTAGGCCATGCTGCTTCCCTAGTCAATGACTTCTGTTCCCTGGAGTTCTCCTGCCAACCTTCAGTTGGTTCTATCTCCCTCTCGTTCCCTGAGACCCACTGGGATACACCTAAGTGCCGAGGCAGGCCATTTAAAAAGCCTCCTGGTTCTGACTTGGCAGCAGTCATTGCCCTCCCCGACAGGCCTTGTGGATTTCTACAGTTGGTTTCACCTGGGGTCATCCCCTGGCAGAGATTCCAACCCTTCCTGTTCTCAGGTCTCTAGACTCTTGCTTGTTATGGGCAGGGAACATGTCTACCAACTCTCCCTGTGGCTGCCAACACCACCAGCTCACCAGGTTTGTGCTTCTGTTGTCTCAGCAGAAACATGAGTGCTGGGGTTGCAGGGTATTGAGGAGGAGGTGCAGTTGTCTTGTGGTTAAGATGGTGCCACACTTCATTCAGTTCATTCAGTCGTATTTATTGAGTGCTCACTGTGTGCAGAGTGCTGTACTAAGCGCTTGGGTGAGTACAATATAACTAAACACATTCCCTGCCCACAACAGGCTTACGTCCTAGAAAGACAGACATTAAATACAAATAAAATTTCAGATGTAAGTCCTGTGGGGCTGGGAGGGGTGGGCGGGATGAATAAAGGAAGCAAATCAGGGTGAGGCAGAAGGGAGTGAGAGAAGAGGAAAAGGGGGCTTAATCAGGGAAGGCTTCTTGGAGGAGGTGGGCCTTCATTCAATAAGGCATATGGTGGTCTCCTGCCTCAGCTTCCCCCCCCATCCTGGTGGTGTCTCCCACCATCAATCGATCCCCTGCTCCACAAACTGAAAACCTGGTCTTTGCTAACCATCCATTCCGCTGCCCGAAGGCTTTTTGCTTAAATTGTTGGTTTCTTGAATAGCTGGAAATATTGACTGTCAGCCCTATCCAACCCTATTTGTTTGTATTTATCCTAGTGCTTAGTACAGTGCCTAGCACATATTAAGTGCTTAACAAATACCACAATTATTATTATTATCTTTATTACTATTATCATTAACTACCCCATCAGTGTTCACACCCACCCACCACATTTCTGTACACATAGTGCATAGTTTACAGATAGGCATATAAATGCTGTAGGGAAAATAGCCAGTGTCCAAAGGATGTAGGCGATGCAGAAGGTGGCTCATTGGAAAGAGCCGGGGCTTGGGAGTCAGAGGTCATGGGTTCTAATCCCGGCTCTGCTGATTGTCAGCTGTGTGACCTTGGGCAAATCACTTAAACAGTGCTTGGCACATAGTAAGTGCTTAACAAATACCAACATTATTATTATTATTAGAAGAGAGAAGGAGCAGGGGCGGAGGCGTGGGAGAAAAGGGCTTAATTGGAGAAGGCCTTTCAGCGGAGTTGCGACCTCAATAATGCGTTGAAGAGGGGGCGAGTGGTGGTCTGGCCTATGTGGAGAAGGAGGGAGTGACAGGCCGGGGGAGGCCGGGGGAAAGAAGTCGGAGGCGACATAGAGAAGCTGGAGGCTCAGGGAAGAAGCCGGCGCTGTTGGAGCAAAGTACCACCAGGTGGCAATAGAGAGGCGCGGCCGCCCAGAGTCACCATATAGCAGGGAAGCAGCGCCGCCTGGTGGCTACAGACCGGGTCTGTGCGGCAGAAGGACCTGGCTCCTAATCCAGATCCCTCCGCTTCTCTGTTGGTTGACTTCGGAGAAGTCACTTCATTTCTCTGAGCTTCAGTTCCCTCATCTCTAAAATAGGGGATAAGATTTGTGACACCCAAGTGGAACGTAGACTGTGTCCGACCTGATGAGCTTCTTTCTTATCCCAGCGCTTAGTTCAGGGACTGGCACCTAGTACATGCTTCACAAACACCATGAAAAAAAAAACACCCAAAAAACAAACCATCAGTGCCACCCCGGGGCAGGGAGAGAGATAGGGAGGCGCAGATTTACAGAGCAACGCCTAGTAACACCATGGAACAGTAGAGAAAATCAGCCTCCCCAAACAAGCCTAGTGCGGTACCATTCTACTACAATTCCAAGCGCCTAGTACAGTGCTCTGCACATAGTAAGCGCTCAATAAATACTATTGAATGAACTACTACTAATAATGATGGCATCTCTTAAGCACTTACTACGTGCCACACACTGTTCTAAGCTCTGGGGGAGATATAATATTAATGTTGGTATTTAAGTGCTTACTATGTGCCAAGCACTGTTCTAAGCTCTGGGGGAAATATAAGGTAATCAGGTTGTCCCACATGGGGCTCACAGTCTTAATCCTCATTTTACAGATGAGGTAACTGAGGCACAGAGAAGTTAAGTGGCTTGTCCAAGGTCACACAGACAAGTGGAGGAGGTGGGATTAGAAACCACCTCCTCTGACTCCCGTGCCCAAGCTCGTTCCACTAAGCCATGCTGCTTTTCTACTATTATTCTATACTAAACTGTACTGTACTGTACTATACTATATTATACTATACTATGCTATACTATACTATAGTAACATCAGGCGGCGATAGAGAGATGCAGTCTCTCAATATAACGATTGGTGGCACCAGGGGGCGATAGCGAGGTGCAGTTCCACTAATAATAATACTTATTATTACTATTATCATATATACACTATTACTGGAGAGATACCTAGTACCAGCAGTGAATGATAAAAAGGTGCAGGCTCCCTGAACAAGGCTGCTGACACCAGGGGGGTGATAAAGAGGCACAGCCTCCCCAGATACCTGTTAGTGCCCCAAAGGGGGCCTGGGGGCCAGGCGGATGGGGGCAAGTCTTAGTAGGACATAGCAGCAGTCAGCTACATCTCTCCGCATACATCCTTTCTTGGAATTAGGGTCAGTGTTTTAGGATATGGGGAGATTAGTGTCTACCCCAAACTAAGCTGTCTACAATCTGCTACCCAGCTCTTTCCAGCTCTGATACTGCTGGTTCTTCGCCTCCCAGCCCTGAGACTGAAATGTCTGGTAACAAACACGGTTCTCAGCTTTCTCCAGAAGGTAGGATGGGAGACGCTGGACCCCCATATCAGTATTCCACTCATGTCTCAAGATGGGTTCCACAGCTCTAGCTGAGGATTACAGACAGAATTTTGCCAGGGACACGGGTATCCATCCGGACAGGCCCAGGCTCGCAGGCCAGCGGCCATCTGGGTCCGAGAGAGGGATGAGGCCGAGGGCATCTCCTCAGGGCATGGGGGGCCGAGGGGCAGAACGGGCCACCCATGGTCACCCACAGCCTTGGACCCAGAGCCTCATATAGTAGCTGGGGCATCACTCCCCCCAGGCTCAGAGTATCTGGACCACACACTCGTCCACAGCCACGCACGGTCACCGGTGAACTCGACTCCGGACTGACTCACAGAGCGGGACCCTCATGGCACGAGTCACACAGAGTATTGGGGTGGGAGGAAAATGGATGGAGTCAATCAGGGCAGGCTTCCTGGAGGAGATGAGCTTGGATCTGAGCCAGAGTAGCAATAGCAGTCATAGTAAAGGTATTACGTTCTTACTGGGTGTAGAACACTGTACTAAGCTTGGGGAGAGAAGGCATAGGTGGTAATTAGACTGGGGGGCTCACAATATAAGAGCACAAGTGGGGAGCAAGGGATGCTGAAACATGAAGACACAACACCTTCTGAACTTAAAATCTAGTTGGAGAGATGGACACTACAATACCTCATAAGCAGAGGGAAGAAATGAAGTTTAAAGATGAGCTACAGAGAAAGGGGGGAAAAGCAGGGGAGGGAGGGTGTGTGTGGTTGTGTGTGTGTATTCCCACTCCCCACAACTGTCCCATGTGTCTGCAACAGAAGCAAGGTGTGTATGATAATGACGGTATTTATTAAGCACTTTCTTTGCACCTAAAAACTGCACCTAGGATGGACAAGATAGAAGAATTCCTTTTGCTTCACACTTGCACTTAGATTTGCACCCCTCCCTCAGTCCCACAGCACTTACGCACATATCTGGAATTTATTGCTTTAGATTAATGTCTGTCTCCCCCTCTACACCTTAAACTCCATGTGGCCAGGGAACACATCTAGCAACTTTGCTCTGTTGTCCTCTCCCAAGGGCTTAGTACAGTTCTCTGCCCACAGTAAGCATTCAGTAAATACCATTGATTGATCGATTTGAGTGCATCTAACAACTCTATCCTATAGTTCTCTCCCAAATGTTTAGTACATTGCTCTGCATATAGTAAGGGCTCAGTAAATACCCTTGACTGATAGACTTTTTAGTGACAAGCAAGGCATATACATGGATTTGAGTTGGGACTGACATCCCAGAGGTCAGTTATCAGTGCCGCAATTCCTGGATTGGTTTCAGCTTAGTGCCAAAAGCCCCTAGCAATTTTTCAGCGTAGCTGGATGACCAAATTCTCCCAGCTGAAAAAATTACTTTCAGTGGAATTAGTTAAGCCACTTCAAAGAAATAGCAACCTAACCACAAATTGCAGACATTTCTGCACACGATGAGGGGCGAGATAAATGGGGTGGTCTCTAATATATTAAGTTTTTAGATCAGAAGACAATCACCTCAAAGTTTCTGACCCACTTGGGACCCAGAAACTGTCACCCAGCATTGAGGTGTTTGTTGGCAGCACAAGAAAGCATCATGGGACAATGTCCAGGCTCCAGGCTTTCAATCTAAGAGCCAATCAATCCATCAGTGGTATTCATTTAAAGCTTTCTGTGCGCAAAGAACTATACTAACCGCTTGGGAGAGTACAGTACAACAGAATTGGCTGACACATTTCCTTCCCAAACAGAGCTAACAGTCTAGAGGGGGAGACCAACATTAATATAAATAAAGCAATTATGGATATGGACAAAAGTGCTGTGGGGCTGAGGGAGGGAGTGAATAAAGGGAGCAAGTTAGGATGACACAGAAGGAAATGGGAGAAAAGGGAATGAGGGTCAGTCAGGGAAGGCCTCTTGGAGGAGATGTGCCTTAAATGAGCCATAAAATTCCCCCATTTTCCCTAAATTCCACCTCCCTAAAATGAGGAGCGCAGATGAAGGGTGAATTTCAGTAAAATAGTGGCATGCTGAAGAATGAGTGGGAAGGAAAGGGTCACCACTGTGAGGTTCAAAAAAGTCAATCATGCATGGGCCTGGGAATCAGAAGGTCAAGAATTCTAATCTTGACTCTGCCGCTTGTCTGTTTTTGTGTGACCTTGGCCAAGTCACTCCCCTTCTCTGGGCCTTGGTTCTCCTGATCTCTTTCCTACTTAGACTGTGAGCCCCATAAGCGACAGGGACTCTGTCCGAACTAATTCACTTTGTTCTATCCCAGGGCTTAGAACAGTATCGAACACATAGTAAGCACTTAACAAATAGCATTAAAAAAGTGTTCCGTGAGAGGCGTGACAGCCTGGGCAACAGGGCTTAATGCCGTGCTTGCTACAAAGTAAGCTATTAACAAATACCATTATTATTATTATCTGTCGGTCCAAGATCTGCAAGGGCCATCAGGGGCCACCCAAGTGTCCAGCCTGAAAGCTGACCCGTCCTTCCTTCCTGTCTTCTTCACCTTCCCTGCCTTTTCCCTCCACTTTCTCCAGGCTCTTGCATTAAGAGCCCCCCAAACTTGGCCTCCTCTAATGACTTCTTTCATCAAAAGTCCTTCCCCAGACGCTAAAAGGAACAGAAGCAGGGAGGAGAGAAGCAGTGTGGCCTAGCGGAAAGGGCCTGGGCCTGGGAGTCAGAGGACTTGGGTTCCAACCCCACCTCCACAACCCATCTGCTGTGTGACCCTGGGTAAGTCGTTTCACTTCTCCGGGCCTCGGTCACCTCATCTATAAAATGGGGGATGAAGAGGGCAAGCCCCACGTGGCACAGAGACCCTGTCCAACCTATCTTGTATCCACCGTGGTGCCCAGCACAGTGCATGGCACACAGAAAGTGCTTAACAAATACCATTAAAAAGGAAACAAAAGGAGAGAAAGAGTGGAGGGGACAGTGAGGCCTGGGGACTGAGGAGAGCTCAGGGAAGAGCTTGAATTTATTGACTGATTGATTCATTCATTCATTTGCTCATTCATTCTTATTTATTGAATATCCTTCTGGGTGCAGAGCACTAGGCTCTGGGATAACCTTGGATGAGAATTAGACCCCATCCTTGAGGAGTATGTAGATGGATGCAGGTGTCTATAATTAAGGATGTTTTTCCAGATCCTTTTTAACAGTGAGCAGCTGAAAGTCCTCTTCTCTTTAATAGCCTTCTGCTTCTTTTTCTTCCTTGCTCCTACAGCTCCTCCCCCACCCAACCCAGCAACCCAGTCTCTCCTTTAGGTGCCCTACAATGGGTTAAGTGGCACTGCCCCTTTAAAGCCCCAGAGGCTGGTGGGTCTTTCTTTACCTTAGGTAATGCCTGGGGGCTTTATTTGCTGTAGGTTGTGGAAAGAAGGCAGAGTGTGTTCTTCTGGGGTTTTGGTGAGCAGGGCTTGTGTTGCTCTCTTGGTTAGCATGTCTTTTGTTTAGCTGTGGTAGTTGATGTATTGGACTAAAAGCCTCCCAAAGTTGGCTTTCTCTATCTATTTTTTTAAAGCAGTGGTGCTGAGGTGGGTAGGGCAAATGGTTTGGTTTTGCTGGTTCAGGATTGAGTTGGGTTGTTGCTTTAAAGGGACAATTTAGGGCTAGACTAATTATTGTTGCTCCAATGGTGATGCAGTGGTTGATGAAGGGAGTTGGTTTTATATGGATGACTCAACAATGGCTTGCATGTTTTAGGTTTGGGATAGTGATTTTATTGATTATGGTGATGGAGGGGACTGAAAAATGGGTTGGGCTCAAAGTTGGAATTGAAGGGGTGGAGAAGGGAGACCCAAGTCTGGGATAGTTGATATAATGGTAGTGGCCCTTTAGAGGCTGTAGTTAGAAGTTAAATTGTACTCACTCTAGTGCTTATGACAGTGTTCTGTCCTCAGTAAGTACTCCCTAAATATGATTGACTTTGTATTATTTGTAAAAATAATGGTACTTGTTAAATGCTTATTATATGCCAAGCACTGTACTGACTGCTGGAGTGGATACAAGTAGTGATAGCAATGACTGGACTTGATAATCTAGGGTTAAGATAAGAGAGACCTCCTGTACTGAATTATCTACGAGGGGGTGCAGGAAGCTGGAGTTATGTGTGTGGTGGGGCAGGCAGGAGACTAGGGCTGGATAGTCAGTGTCAATTGGATTAATAATGTGTATACAGTGAAGAGGCCTGAGGTTGGTAGGAGAAAGTTTGATACCATTTACTTGTTTGATCCTGTTGATGAGATGATGGTATGTGATAAGCAGTTAATGTGTTCCAAGTGCTGGGGTAGGTGGAAGATAAACAGATTGGACCCATGTGTGTGGCTAACAGCGTTTGTAGCCGAGCCTCTGATTTGGTTCTCGGGAGCAGAGGAAGTTGAGGGGATGTGATGCGATGAAATCTTGTTTTAGGGGGGAATGATTGCTGCTCTGGGTCTAGAGGTGAAGGTTTTTAGGGGCAGAAACTATGGGGTGCATGGGTGTGCATGCTCACTGTCTGTGTGTGTCTCTGTGTGTCTTGTGTGTCTCTGTCACTGAGCTCTCTTCCTAGGCTTGGTCCAGGTCCTTTAACTAGTATTGCCCACTCAACTGTAAAATCATCCAAGCCAGTAACCTTACACAACTTCAACCCGGAACATTGTGCCTGGAATGTGCTGGAAGGTGAAGGGTTGTTTCTGCAAGGCTTGTACACTTCCCCTCCAAAAGGGGAAGTGTACCATTATCCAAAAGGGGGTGCACCTCCAGCCCCCATCCACTGGAAATTTTCTCCCCACCCCACTCTCCACTCTCCTCAGTGAATTGAGAGCTGTGGGTCGGTCCTGGCAGTGTCAATATGGGAGTATCAGAATGTGAGCCCCCCCGGGGCAGGAAGCAAGACCCGCTGAGGGGGAAGGAGTGGGGTGGTGGTACTGTCACGTGCCCCTTGAGGGCAGTTTTGCGCCGAACTCAGCTGGACGTCGGGGGACTCTTTTTGGGTTTCCCAATACCTCTACCCTGAGATAGTCTTCTGTTCCGTCGCCGTGGGACTCCATAACAGCCCCATAAAAGCCGAGCAGTGAGTTGGGGTTCAGTAGTTCCACGGTGTGGAATAAACTGTAAACTCGTTGTAGACAGGGAATGTCTGTTAAATTGTGCTTAATACAGTATTCTGTGCTCCATGGCAAGAACCCGGGCTTGGGAGTCAGAGGTCATGGGTTCTAATCCTGGCTCTGCCGCTTGTCAGCTGTGTGACCTTGGGTAAGTCACCTAACTTCTCTGTGCCTCAGTTACCTTATCTGTAAAATGGGTATGAAGAGTGTGAGCCCCACGTGGGACAACCTCATTACCTTGTATCTATCCCAGGGCTTAGAACAGTGCTTGGCACATAGTAAGTGCTTAACAAACACCGATGTTAATAAATATGCCGGCCTGACCCATAGCACCACCAACACATGCGCGGTTCGCATGTGTTCGTTGAGTATTTGTTGAGTACTTCATAGATGAGCGCCTGGGAGACGGAGTTACCAAGTGCAAATCTCTCGTTGAGTTGGAATCTAGTATACAAGAATATTTCCTGATGACTTCTCCATCCACTTGTCATGGCTTCTACTCAAATGGATGTAATTTATTCATCTTAATGTCTGTCTCCCCCTTTAGACGGTAAGCTTATAGTGGGCGGGGAATCTGTCGATGGTTATATTGTGCTCTGCAGTAAGTGCTGGATAAATAAGATTGACTGAGGCCTCTTTCCTCCACGTCGTACTCTTAGTAGGGTCCTCTGTCAAATGGTATTCAATAAACATTATTGCTGTCTTAATGCAGCACCGCCACCCTTCACTCTACGTATTGATTTACTTGTTTTTTATGCCGATTCAAACTTATCATGGGTTTAGAGTGTACAACTTCATCTACTGAGCTTGTATGTGCTCTTCCACCTGTACGTAACTCAATTTTAATGTCTGTCATGTGGACTGGAAGCTTCTTGAGAACAGGTGCCACACGTGCTATGTAATGCTAAAGTACTTGAAGTATTCTCACCATGCTGTTCCAAAGTCAGTGCTTCCCTCTGTAGGCTGTGAGCTTGTTCTTGGCATGTTAATTACATGGTTCTATTTTAACTGTGCCAAGGGGTTAGTACAGTGTTCTGTCCATGGAAAGAGCTCCAGTGCAATGGACTGGCAGACTGACTTAGATTGTAAGCTCCCAGTGGGCAGGGACTGTCTCCTACACCAAGTTACCCAAAGAGTGTGATTAAGGGGGTGTGGTCTCGCTCCAGGCCAAACTTGATGTCGGTTGCCCCATCCAGGCCTACTTTTGGTGGACTGAAAGAGGACCGGGGGTGAAGAACCAGCTTGGCACTGGGTAAGTGTTCAGGGACTTGGCTGCCTGAGAGAAAGGGCATCAGCCCATCTTCTTTCTGCACCCTAGAGAAGTTTCCCAGACAATCCTGCTCACAGGTAAGACTCTGGGGAATTGGGGGTGGGGAGGGGGTCTGCAGGGTCTGAGTCTGTTGGGAAAACTCAGACTTTCTGGGGTAACAAAGCCAGTCAGGGCCTCTCCTGCAGGGTGTGTGAATGGCAGCCTCTCATGTCTCAGAGGGGTCGCCCCTCATCTCTGGTTCTCTTTCTCTCGCTCTCCCTCTCTCTCTCTCTCCCTCTTTCTCTTTCTCTCTCTCTCTCTCTATCTCTCTTGCTCGCTCTCTCGGTCTTGCTTTCGCTTTCTTGCTCTATCTCGCTCTTGCTCTTTTGCTCTCTTTCTCTCGCTTTCTTGCTTGCTGCCTCTTTCTCGTGTGCTCGTTCTCACTTCTGGTGTGAGTGAGCCTGCAGGGGATAGTCCAGTGGCAACATGGGGACACAGATGGGGCTGGGCCCTGGCTGCAGCACCCCCTGACCAGAGCAGGAGCACAGAGCGAGATTACCCTGAGACCTGACTAGATTTATCCTAAAGGCCAAGGAAGGAGCCTGAGCCCCAGGTGCATCATGGAAGATCTGGCCTCCGGTCCAACCCTGCTTCCCCAAGGACATGTTGGTGCTGACAGAACTGGACAGGATGGTGAGTTTTATGTTTTAAGCTTGGGGCTCTTTGGGTTCTGTGTCGGGGCAAATGGAAGGAATCAATGGTCTTGATTGAGCACTAGGCAAAGCGCTTGAGAGAGTATAGTGAAGGGAACCTTATCTCCCACTACACATATATACACACACCATCCACTGCATCCTTATAGTCCACAAACCAGAACAGTGACCGAGTCCCCCAGGGCTCAGTAGTGACCCTTGATGAGGCTCCTACCCAACACCCAACTTCCTGCTCCCTGCCTGGAGGAAGTGGATCCCCACTAGAGACCTATCTAAGTCTCCCCCACTCCCAACTGTGATAGGCTGGCTCTCTCCCCATGGGTGGCCTGGGGCACACCTCATCAGTCAACCAATGGTCACCTCTGTCCCCAGAGAGCCATGGCACTACCCCAAACTGGACCACCCGAACCTGTGGACAGCAGAGGCCTGACCAGCTACTCACCGGATGCTATGGACACTGATTGCGCCGGCCCCACTGTTGGGCAATTGGTTAGCACTGGGCTGCTGCCCCTGGGCCAGCGTGGCTGCGCCCTGGACACCCCCTCCCTCTTTCCCCCAAGCCCACGATTGTATTCCAGAAAATGCCATTTCCTTTGGGGGTCAAGGGTCAAACACTGCATCAGGGGTGCCAAACCAGTCCCTTGTAACTCCAGGAGAGGATGGAGGTGTATGTGTGTGTATATGCCTTGTGTGTGAAAGCGAGGGCTGGGACCAGAGCAGGGTCAGAGGGGCTGCCCCTCTTTGGATGGGTAGAGGGTTATGGAAACAGGGGTCTAGAGCTTCAGGTAGGTGCTCCGTGGAAGGACCTGAGCGTGGGTATGAAGTTGCCCTGGGGCCCTTAATTCTATAGTCAGTGACTTCCTCCTGGCCAGGCCCTTCCGTTGGGAGCTATCTGCCTAGCTCTGGCTTCAAGAGTACAGACTCCCTCTCCCGCCTGAGGGGGGTGCCCCTGGGGGAGGGGGGTACAGGGACAGGAGTAAGGGGAGTGCGTGTCTATCTGTATGTATGTGTGACTATCCTCTGTCCTCCATCCCTCCTGGACATGCAGAATGAGGGGTGGCGGGGACTAGCAGCAAATGCTAGAGTGGGAAGATGCAAAGTGGTTCTTTTCCCCCCATCCTACCAACAGAAATGGCATGATCTGGCCCCCTCCTCTCCTCCTCCCCTCTCTGTCCCTTTGGCGGCCGGGGCTCTGTAAGCCCAAATGCATCTGTATGGAATAAAATGGATATGTTTTTCCTCTTTCCCGAGTCCCTTGATCCACTGGCAGCTGCCCCTGCTCCCCAAAAAGGTTATAATTTGGGGGTATCAGCTATTACTCAAAGCAGGAGGATGTCACCAGCTTCTAATTTGTAGAGTGACAACCTAGCATTCTCCCTCCTCCATCCCTCCCTCCACCTTTCATTCAGCTTCACCCAGTCAGGGTAAGGGGGCTGGAGACTTGGGAGTGCAAAAAGAGGGGGTGATGACACCCTCTTTTTCTCCTTCCCTCTTCCCCGTACCAGCCTGAGGCTCTTAGGAATGTGGCTCCCAAGGGTGGGAAAATCTCAGATTTCTCCTGGCCCCTATCAACTTGATCAGGTGGGGCTAGGCCAGAAGGCATGACCCTCTTAAACCCAAGAGACAGAGTGGGCACCAAGGGTTGGAGATGGGCAGTGGCTCAGACTGGAAGTTGTTCCAGGTTCCACTCCCCGGTCAGTCAGTGAATCAATCGGTCGTATTGAAGTGACTTAAGTGACTTGCAGTGTGACTCTAGTCGTGCTTTCCCTTCCCCCTTTTCTAGTAATAAACACAATACTTGTGGTATTAAGTGCTTAAATGCCAGAATATGCATTATTTACATGCATGTATGTCTCCCCCTCTAGTTTGTGAACTTCTTGTGGGCAGGGAATGTGTCTACTAACTCTGCTGTAATAGTAGTAATAGTAATGATAACTATTGTATTTAAGTATTTAGCATGTCAGGCATCACAGCAAGAGCATGGGTAGACAAAAGGCAGTTGGATTGGACACAGTCCCTGTCCCAGACCGGGACTCAGTCTCCATCCCCATTTTACACATGAGGCAATTAAAGCCCCAAGAAGTCAAGTGACCTGCCCAAGGTCCCACAGCAGACAAGGGTCAGAGCTGGAAGTAATCAACTGTGGTAGTTAAGCACCTAAAACGTGCCAGGTTCTGTACCAAGAACTAGGACGGAACACAAGCAAATGAGGTTGAACACCCTCCCTCTCCCACACTGGGTTGACTGTCTTAATCTTCATTTTACAGATGAGGTAAGTAATGCACAGAGAAGGGAAGTGACTTGACCAAAGTCCCACAGCAGGCAAGGGTGGAGCTGGGATTAAAACCCATGACTGACTGATTCTGAGGCCCATGACAGGGAATTGTAACATCATAGGTGGGCACATGCAAGAACCCCCAAGCAGACAATTCCAGTACATTCACACCCATGTATAGGTAGCCCACCTGCATGGTGCACACGTATGCATGCCCCCCTCCCCCCCACACACCCAAATACACTTGTGCCCCAAATATTCCACCTACCTGTAAATTTATTTTACTGTCTGCCTCCTCAGGTAGAATGTAAGATGCTTGAAGGCAGAGAGTGTGTTTACCAGCTCTGTGGAAGGCACCCAAGCACTTAGTAGAGTGGTCTGCATAAAATAAGCCTAAATGATTAATCTCCCATGTGCCCTCCTCAGCAGTGTCCGGGCTGCCGAGCCAAACCACACTCTTCTAGTTAACAAGACTGGGGCAGGAGAAAGAGAGAGGACAGAAATCTGGTGAGAAACCAGCTGGCCCCCACCTCTTCCTGCATAATAATAATTGTGGTGGCATTGTTAAATGCTCACTATGTGCCAAACAGTGTACCAAGCATTGGGTAGATTCAAGATTATCAGCTCAGACTCTGTCCCCATCCCTCAGGGAATTCACAGTATAAGAGGAAAGGGGAAGAGGTATAGAATCCCCACTTTATTATTATTGTCATAATTAATAATGGTATTTAAGCACTCACCAGAGGCCAGGCCCTGTACCAGGAGCTGGGGTGGACACAAGCAAATCAAGTTGGACACAGTCCCTGTCCCTCCTGGAGTTAATACTGTGACTTCTGATTACTTTTGTTTTTCCAATTCCCGAATGGCAAAGTCTCCCTCTTAAGATCTCTCTTTTGGGTGCAGGTATTTATGGATGCTGCAATGAGTCTAAGTATTTGTGGAAGTGGTATAATTGTTATATAATCATGATGAGCTCATTAATGGTATCAAGCACTTACTGTGTGCAGAGCATTGTACAAAGCGCTTGGAGTCCAGTACATCTTAGTTGGAAGACACGTTTCTTCCCGGCAAGGAATTCATATAATAGTCCTTTTAAATATAATAATTAATATAAATTGCAGAGAGGGGAAATAAGTTGAGTGGAAGCATAATTGATGACTCGATGGCATCTGTCCGTCTCCCCCGATTAGACTGTAAGCCCGTCAAACGGCAGGGACTGTCTCTATCTGTTGCCGACTTGTTCATCCCAAGCGCTTAGTACAGTGCTCTGCACATAGTAAGTGCTCAATAAATACTATTGAATGAATGAATGAACTGTCCTGAAAGAAAAAGCTTTTCCCACTCTCATAAGGCAGATTGTTGGAGAGATGGATTTGGGAGTCATTCATAGTGACATGATAGCTGAAGCCATATTATTATTATTATTATGGCATTTAAGCGCTAAGCAGTGTGGCCTAGTGGAGAGAGCCTGGACCCCGAAGTCAGAAGGACCTGAGTTCTAATCCCTTTTCTGCCTCTTATCTGCCATTTGACCTTGAGCAAGTCACTTCACTTCTCTCTCCCTCAGTTACCTCATCTGTAAAATGGGGATGAAGACTGAGCGCCCCACATGGGACATGGACGGTTTCCAACCTGAACAGCTCGTATCTGCCCCAGTGATTAGAACAGTGCCTGGTACATACTGCTCAGTGGAAAGAGCCTGGGCTTTGGAGTCAGGGGTCATGAGTTGCAACTCTCGGCTCTGCCACTTGTCAACTGTGTGATTGTGGGCAAGTCACTTAACTTCTCTGTGACTCAGTTACCTCATCTGTAAAATGGGGATTAACTGTGAGCCTCACGTGGGACAACCTGATGACCCTGTATCTAGCCCAGCGTTTAGAACAGTGCTCTGCACATAGTAAGCGCTTAAAAATTATCAACATTATTAAAGGTCTTAACAAATACCATTTAAAAAAAGGAGCATGCAGAAAGGTCTTATTTCTCACTGAAGAGAACTTCCAAGTATTGTCTCATCCTCTTATCCACCTCAGGCATCTGGGGAAGCTCACTGTGGGCTGGAAACGTGTTTACCAACTCTTTTGTATAATCCTTTTCCAAGCAGCACTCAATACAGTGTTCAGCATCCAGTAATGTTGCATGTAAAATTATGGCTGTTTGTTGCTCTGCATGGTCATTGAGACCGTGCATGGTTCTTATGGTCTCCAAATTTTATTCTGCAGAATGATCAAACACCAGGCCTCCGGGGGTGATTAGTGTAAGACCCCAAAGACACTTTTTCGGTTACATTTAGACCCACACAGTAGCACCCCTCTGGCCTTACATGCACATTTCAATCACTTCGTAGACATCTTGATTCCCAGATAAGGTCATCTTAGGCCCCAGACCTTGTTGACACATTCTCAAATGGTGGGTAGTAAAATTCAGCAAGTTACAAAGGATTTTCTAAACCTTTTCACACTGGCATTTTAAAAGTTCTCTTCCCTGTTGCTCAAAACGGTTTAACTTGTGCTAAGGCTCAGTTTCCACCAAACAGCTCAATTATTGCAATTTCATTACATCACTTTCTACAGTAAGCATTCGATCAATACCACTGATTGATTGACTCTAGGCAGTCCTTCTAGACAGTAAGCTTCTTCTGGGCAGGGAACATGTTAATTCATTCATTCACTCATTCAATCACATTTATTGAGTGCTTACTGTGTGCAGAGCACTGTACTAAGCGCTTGGAAAGTACGATTCAGCAATTAAGAGAGACAATCCCTGCCCACTCTGGGCTTACAGTCTAGAAGGGGGGAGACAGACATCAAAACAAGTAAACAGGCATCAATGTAAATAAATAGAACTATAGATATATACACATTAAAATGAGTAAAAAGGCATCAGTGTAAATAAATAGAATTATTACTACGTACATATAAACACAAGTGCTATGGGGTGGGGAGAGAGGAGTCGAGCAAAGAGAGCAAGTCAGGGCGACGCCGAGGGGAGAGGGAGCTGAGAAAAGGGGGGCTTAGTTTGGGAAGGCTTCTTGGAGGAGGTGAGCCTTCAGGAGGGCTTTGAAGGGGGGAGGTGTGATTGTCTACCACATTTGTCTACATCCCTACCAACTCTGTTCTCTTGTCCTCTCCCAGACACAGTCCAGTGCTCTGCACACTGCAAGAGCTCAAAAAATTCCATCGATTAAATCAAGTGGTTAAAGCCCGGGTGAACTGTGAGACAGTTGAACTCCCTGAGTGGAGCTCATCCCTGATTCATTCACGGTAAGAGTCTTCGCATCATCACCTGGTCGCCTGCTCTGCGATCCTGATGCCAAAGGGCTTTTCCTGATGGTCACGGCTAGTTCTCTGCAGAGTCAGGGCCTGTTTGACTTCAGGAAGTTTATGTTTCCTAATCCCAACTGTCAACAGGAGCATCCAAAGCGGCAGAATCAAATTACCCAGTGAGCTGCTAAGTACAGTGCAAGGGGAAATTAGGTGGCATAACACATGAGCAGGGAGGATGGCTCCAGTGTCGCCTCTCTCCCATGAGACCAAAGAGCCTCTTTTCCATCTCCAGAGGAGACATTTACAGTGCGTTCCAAGACCCCTAATTCTGGGTCCGTCGGCTCTAAGCTCTGGGAGCAGGAAAGCCCCACAGGTCTTCTCCTTCAGGACTCCGCCGGTGGGGGCTGGATGACCAACAGGAGAATCCTACTGGCAACTGCTCTCTCTACAGTTGCGGTTCATCACAACCCCCACCCATGAAGTTTATCCCCCTGCACTTGGGCAGTGAGGTCAATTCCCAAATGTACTCCACCATTGAAAGATGGAGCTCTGTAATGCAGTGCCACTCAAAGAGAAGGTGGGGTGTGTGTGCTTGCATGCATGAAAGATGGGATTAGCTTTGGGAAGAGTAATGAGGAGGGGGCTGCCACCGTTAGCACGAAGCCTGGTTCTGGACTCAAGAATTGGGGCTCAGGGCAGGGAGCTGACTTTGGCTTGACCAAATGAGCAGACCTGGAGCCCTGCACACTCTTGTCCACAAGTGGGGACCCCCTCCATGTTTGATAGTGGTAGTGCCTATGGAAGTGGGGACCCCCTCCGTGTCCAAAGCAGTGCATTTCCCGAGAGAAGCGACATGGTGTAGTGGATAGAGCACAGGCCTGGGAGTCAGAAGGTCATGTGTTCTAATCCTGGCTTCACCACTTGTCTGCTGTGTGGCTCTGGGCAAATCACTTTACTTCTCTGGGCCTTAGTTCCCTCATCTGTAAAATGGGGATTTAGATTTTGAGCCCCGAAGGCCAGGGACTGTGTCAGAAGCAGCGTGGCTTAGTGGAAAAAACACGGGTTTGGGAGTCAGAGGACATGAGATTTAATCCTGGCTCCTCTACTTGTCTGCTATGTGACCTTGGGCAAGCCGCTTAACTCTGTTTAACTTCCCTGTGCCTCAGTGACCTCATCTGTAAAATGGGGATTAATACTGAGCCTCACGTGAGGCAACCTGATTACCATGTATTTACTCCAGCAGTTAGAACAGTGCTTGGCACATAGTAAGTGCTTAACCAGTACCATAATAATAATCCTTGGGGAGAGATGGAGTCAGGAGCTGTGCCATCACTTCTAAGGGAAGCTGTTGTTTGTG
The DNA here is from genome assembly GCF_004115215.2 of Ornithorhynchus anatinus. NCBI lineage: Eukaryota > Metazoa > Chordata > Mammalia > Monotremata > Ornithorhynchidae > Ornithorhynchus > Ornithorhynchus anatinus. The sequence continues at coordinate 34,266,390 of NC_041728.1, read as the reverse complement.
GTTGGTGAATATGTGTTTGAATTCCCATGCTTCAAGTTCATCTCTGGAAGAGAAGAGAGGTGGGGGGCTACCACCCCCAGCACAGAGGCTGGTACTGGAAACGGGGACTGGGGCTCTGCGCAGGGAACTGGTTCTGACCGACCCGGCTGTGGAAAAGGACAAGACCCGAGGCCCTTAATTCTCTAGCTGGATCAAACCTCTCTTTGCTCCCAGACCTGTCTGCAGGGTCATTTTGCACAGCTTCAGTCTTCTAAGAAGGGACACTTGTGGCCTTGACAGTGGTGGTTTCTGGGAGGTAGGAGGAGAATCTAGTGTCAGGAGTAGGGCAGGGTAAGATTAACACATCCAACCTGTTCCTCTTTGAGAAGCAGAGCCTTGTGGACTTCAGTTCTAGCTTACTTCAGCAGGAGTGCCAGGACTGAATTCTGCCCAGTCTGTAGTAGTTCTGGGCATCCAGTCCCTGGAGAATGACCAGTGGACGTGGTAATATGAAGCAGGATGTAGCAGTCTGCTTGGTTGCGATTGTCAAACCTCTCCTCTGAAGGGGACTCCATGTTTTGGGGGAGACTCAGGTTTGCAAAGCTAGTTTGTTTTCACCCCCCATCTCTCCCTTTCTATCAGACAAATGGTTCTCCTGGAGCCCCAAGTGTCTAATGGATGTCTATTTTAGGTGGTGACAGAGGGCAGGGCAGCAAGACCTGTGCCTCCACAGTCGCTCATCCAGGTGTGTCTTCCAGGGCCAGATCTCACAACGCCAGATCTCACAATGCCAGACATGATGGAGCACTTACTGCAAGCAGAACACTATATGAAGCTCTTGGGACAGTACAATAGGACACACACAGTACCTGTCCACAACAACATGGCCTAATGGCAAGAGCATGGGCTTGAGAGTCAGAGGATATGGGTTCTAACCCCATCTCTGCCACTTGTAATAATAATAATAACGCTGGTATTTGTTAAGCGCTTACTATGTGCAGAGCACTGTTCTAAGCACTGGGGTAGATACAGGGTCATCAGGTTGTCCCACGTGAGGCTCACAGTCTTCATCCCCATTTTACAGATGAGGGAACTGAGGCACAGAGAAGTAAAGTGACTTGCCCACAGTCACACAGCTGACAAGTGGCAGAGCCGGCATTTGAACCCATGACCTCTAACTCCCAAGCCCGTGCTCTTTCCACTGAGCCATGCTGCTTCTATTTGTCTACTGTGTGACTTTGGAGAAGTCACTTTGTAAAATGGGGATTAAGACTGGGAGCCCCATGTGGTTTAACCTGATTACCTTGTATCTACCCTAGTGCTTAGAACACTGCTTGGCACATAGTAAGTACTTGACGAATACCTTAACAATAACTCAGTATCCTACTCCCCCAGGACATCGTACAGTACTTTGCGCAAAGTATATGCTCAATTATCCCCAGTGTATTTTCACCTCATCCTCTCCTTAGCGGCTAGAGAACGGGCCTGGGAGTCAAAAAGTAATGGATTCTAATCCTGGTTCTGCCACTTGTCTGCTGTGTGGCCTTAGGCAACTCACTTCACTCTTCTGTGCCTCAGTTACTTAATCTGTATAATGGGGACTGGGACTGTGAGCTCCACATGGGATAATGACTGTGTCCAATCCAATTTTTTTTTATCTACCCCAATGCTTAGTACATTGCCTGACATATTTTAAGGGCTAAAGAAATGCTACATTACTATTACTAATAATTATTAATAATATTATTATTATTCACTACCCCCTCTGTGTTCACAACCATTGCATTTCTGTTACACAAAATGCCTAGTTTACAGATATGCACATAAGCGCTACAGGGAAAATAGGGAATGTCCACAGGTCACAGATCCAAGGCTGTAAAGGATGCAGAAGCCGGGGCAGGAGGTAAAAGAGGGCTTAATCAGAGAAGGCGTCTTGGCAGAGTTGCGTCCTTAATAATGCTCCGAAGAGGTGGAGAGTGGTGTTCTGGCCTATGTGGAGAGGGAGGGAGTTCTAGGCTTTGGGGAGGCCGAGGGAAACGAGTCACTGGCAACCTAGAGGAGCTGGAGGCCCAGGAAGAAGCTAGCGCAGTAGGAGCAAAGTGCCCCCAGATGGCGATAGAGAGGCGCGGCCGCCCAAAATCACCGTCTGGGAGAGAAGCAGCGCCACCTGGTGGCTACAGCCCGGAAAGACTTGGCTCCAAATCCAGCCTCGGCCACTTGTCTGCGGGGTGACCTGGGGCAAATCACTTCCCTTCTCCGAGCCTCAGTTATAACATCTCTCAAATTGGGCTTAAGACTTGTAAGTCCCATTTGGGACTTGGACTGTGTCCAAACTGATGAACTTCTCTCTATCCCAGCGCTTAGTACAGTGCCTGGCACCTAGTGAGTGCTTCATAAATAACAACAAAAATGGTCAGTGTCACCTGGGGGATGATAGAGAGGCGAAGCCTCATAGAATAATAGGCAGTACCACCACGAGGCTATTGAAAAGGGCAGCCTGCCATGCCAACGCCTGTTGCCACCAGGCGGCGATAGAGCGATGCAGCCGCCCCGTATCCCAACTAGTGCCACCAGGGGGCGGGCTGCTACTCTCAGGTACGAGGGTGGTTCTGATTCCAGGGCCCAGGGGCATCTCTACAGAGCCCCTGCAACTCAGTGCTTCTCCTCGGCCTCGACGATCATCTCTTTTACACTGTAGGCAGAGTCAACTCCCAGATTTTCCCCCTCACTGAGTGGGCTGCATTGCTACCCCAAAGAGAAGGGCGTGTATGTGTGTGAGTTTGTGTGAATAATAAGGAGGTAGAAGAGTGATGAGGCGGCTGCCACTCATGGAAGGACAGGGACCTGGACTCTGTGCAGGAAGTTAGTTCTGTCTGACTTGCCTGGAACTGCGAAGACCCAGGGCCTTGAATTCTATAGATGAGTCAAGTCTCCCTCGGACTATAGTCATTCATTCCTTCAATCGTATTTATTGAGTGCTTACTGTGTGCAGAGCACCGTGTGAAGCACTTGGAAAGTGCAATGCAGTCCTATCTGCAGGGTCACTTTCCTGCCTCAGTCCCCAGAGAAGGGACCCTTTTGGGCTTAATGTGGAAGTTTATGAGATCTAATGTTAGCAGGAGGACGGGATGTCTATCAGTGTCTCCACCCTATTTCTCTCGGAGAAGCAGAGTTGTGCAGACTCCTGCCTGAGACCAAGTCAACAAGGGTGTGGGCAGGGAGGACAGAAGGCAGATATTGTACCAGAAACTGAATTCTATCCAGCGTGCATTCAGTTCTGCCCCTTCAGTCAATCAGATTGATGGAGTGTCTTCCGTGTGCAGAGCATTGTACTAAGCACTTGGGACAGTACCCATAGGACAGACACATACCCTGCTCACAACAAGCTTATGGTCTCGAGGGGACTGGATTTCATGGAGTAACAGGATTGGGGATCTGGGGGTGAGGGGGATCTTGGGTAAGTCTCAATAGGACATTGCAGCAGTCAGCTGCTTCTCTCTGTATACATCCTCTCTTGGCATTAGGGTCAGGGTTTTTAGGGGATGGGGAGACTAGTGTTTGCTCTAAACTAGGATGTCTCAAACCCCCTACCCATCCCTTTCCTGCTCCGATACCACTGGTTTCTTCCTCCCTGTCACGAGACTGATATGTCTGGTAACAAACACAGTTCTCAGCCTTTTCCAGAGGGCTGGAAGGAAGACCCTGGACTTTGGGATTGGTAATCCTGTCATCTCTCCAGATCAGTTCCACGGCTCTAGATGAGGATTTCTGTGGAAACTGGTGGTAAGTCATGAGTCCTTCTCTTTCTCCCCCCACTCCTTGATCCCCCCAGGAGTGCACAGGATGACCAAGTTTAGACTGCCCAACTATTACTCTCCCCACAGACACTGGTCAGCGTATCTCCCCGGCTTGGAGGACTGCCCACTGAAGTGTGGGTGCATGGAGGTCAATTCACACAATACACAACCAGTTTTCTAAGCCTAATGGACAAGTTGGGGAAGTCTAAGAAAATGGTGCCAAATTCCCAATCATCATAGAAAATTGTTAACTTGATACTATGACTAGTAAAAGCTTCACTTGTATAGAGGAAATGTTTGCACCTCTTCTTTATTTAATACTCCCTTCTTTCTGCTCTGGATTTTTTCAAAATACGTGTTTTTATGGGACCAGTGCCTTCCTTTTGGGGAGAGAAGGGGGAAGGGGAGAGATGCAGTGTCAGCAGTAAGGTGGGAACTGTGACTGTGTCCACTCCATCCCCTTTTCTGAGAGGCAGAACCATGGGGGCTTTTAGGATGAGGCAGTCAGCAGGGGGGATGGTTGGGGAATCCAGGGAGCAGAGAAGGCAGGCATTGTATGGGGAACAGATTTCTGCCTGGTCTGCAGCCTTCCTAGGTATCTAAGACCCCAGGAGTACTGATGGTTGTGAGGTTCTTTGGGGGTCCAGTGTTAAATGTGAGGCAAAGTGTAGCAGTTAACCTGTCAGGGTTTTGCCTGTACACCCATCCTTCCAGGGGAAGCCAGTGGTAGGGAGTTTTGGGGGGGGGGGGCGGAGGGGAGTGTGAGAAAGGAGAAACTTCACTTTCTGCAATTCCCTTCTTCTTCATGGAGGAAAAGTAACCGCCCCGAGAGGCTGGAAACCTGTGTTCTACTCCTGGCTTTGGTGTTAGGATCTTAAAAAGATTCTACTTCCACAGGTGCAATTAGAACTCACAACTTTGTTTTGCTGAGACAAAACACTTAGCCCTAGTCCATTGAGGACCCCTACAGTTTTGGCAAGTTTTATTTAACTTTACTGTTTCTAAGGTAATGAACTAATTAAGAAAAGCTGAAATCAATTAACAGTAAGATTATGATAGGAAAGTTTTTTTTGATTTTCTTCCTTTCCTTCTTTCCTTCTTCTTTTCAGCTCTGAGATCACTAGAGTGCCAGGGATAAACTAAAGGGAGAGGCTCACTGGCTGCTCAAGGCACCTCCATGATCTCAAGTCCTCCTGTCCCACAGAGAGGGCACATGTCACATTTTCAGTGAGCAGGGCGGTGGTTTGGGAGGACCAGAGTAATCAGGGTTGGGTCTAGAAGTTGACTTGTGCAGTTGTGCTGGACCTTCGGTCTCTGGAGAATGAGGCCCTCCTGGAGTAACAGAGCTGGGGCTTTGAGGAACGGGCCTCTCAGCATCAATAGAGCATTCATTCATTCAATCAGCCATATTTATTGAGCACTTACTGTTTGCAAATCGCTTCGGAGAGTACAATCTAACAACAAATGGACACATTTTCTCCTGAAAACAAGCTCACAATCTAGAGGGGGAGGTGGCCATGAATATAAATAAACAAATGATAAGGGCAGAGTGTTGCAGTCAACTTAGCTGAAGGGGTCTGTCTGAACATCTCTCCTGATGATAGGTTCAATGTTTGATGGGGGAGAGGGAAAATGGTGTCTGCAAAAGAAACGTATGTTGTCTGCAATCTCCTAAACTTTCTTCTTCAGCTTTGAGACAACAGAGTCTGCTTGAGACTGAAGGGTTTGGCCACAGAGGCAGATCTCAAAGGGCAGGATGAGGGAACCTGGCCTCTCAGTCTCACTGATCCACATGTGTCTCTTTAGGTCAGATTCCACAACTCCAGACGTGTTTCGGTGAGGACTGGTGGAGAAGGTCCACTGACACCTTGTATTCCATTAGACCCAGGCTCTCCTGCCTCCTACCCAGAGGAGAGCTCTGCAGTGAGTCCTGTGTCTTGGAGGGAGTGGGCGGTGGATGTGGGGAAAAAGGAGAGAAGGAGTCTGTTCTGTTGGCTCAGAAATAGAAACAGTGTTTGTCCCCCAACCCTCCCTCAAAAAAACTAGGTTGTCTGCAATCTCCTATGCCTCCTTTTCCTACTCTGAGAAAGACTAGCGACAGGCACATCAGGAACCGTGAAACAGTAAAACACAACACACATGCACAAAATAAAAAACAAACTCAGCTCTTTTCCTCTTTCTTCTCTCACTCCCTTCTGTGCTTAGTACAGTGCCCGGCACCTAGAGAAGCAGCATGGCTTAGTGGAAAGAGCACGGGCTTGCAAGTCGGAGGATGTGGGTTCTAATCCCAGCTTGCCTGCTGTGTGACCTCGGGCAAGCCACTTCACTTCTCTGTGCCTCAGTCACCTCTTCTGTAAAATGGGGATTAAGACTGTGAGCCCCTTGTGGGGCAGCCTGATTACCTTGTATCTACTCCAGCGTTTAGGACAGTGCTTGACAGATAATAAGAACTTAACAAATACCATAATTGTTATTATTATTATAGTAAGTGCTTAAATACCATAATTATTGTTATTATTAAATAGAGGAAATGATAGTGGGGGAAGACCTCTTGGAGATGTGATATTAGGAAGGCTCTGAAGGTGGGGAGAGTGATACTCTGCTTTTAAGGTCCAAGCTGCCCTGACTGTTCCTTGGGTCCAGTGTCAGTGGCCCAGACGTGGGGGCCATGAGGCGGGAACTCAGGACAGGAAGGTGGGGTGGGGGTCAGGCCAGAGATGAGACCCCCTAGATAGCTGTTTGTAATGTGTGTTTCCCTGGACAAACCCCTTCATGCTACAGATCCAATCTCACCCTCTCCCCTATCTCCTTTCCTATCCTACCCTATCTTTCCCACAGCCATTCCCTCCTCCAATGAAGCGGCTGGGGCTTTCTCCCGGCACACCTGATCTCTAACCCAGCTGCTTCCTATCAGGTGGATTACTGACATCAGGCCGGCCCCACCCTGACCTATAGAAGCCTCCAGAGCTTGAGGCCAGTCAGAGCCGACTGAGTTTGCCTTAATGTAAGTGGCTGTTGAATTTAGGAGGAGAAAGCTGCTGGGGGGCAATGAGGTGCTGAGTTTTGGATAACTTTGAATCTGCCTTTTGGCTTGCTAATTGGGGTTGGGGAGGGGCGGCTCTTCTGGGCCTGGTAACTTTCTTAAAAGCCACCCTGTCAGGCTGTTGTGTGGAGGTACCATTCTGACCCCTCTCCTGATGTCCTTCATGTCTGTCAGGGGCGTGGGTAGTGGAGTTAAGGGCCTAACACTCCAACGCAGAGGGCTTCCTGGCTCCTCAAACTGCTTTGTTCTCTAGCCTCTCTCTGTGGCTATGGAAATTCAAAGAGACACTTTCTTACTGCAATCAATCAGTGGTATTTATTGAGTGCTTACTATGTGTAGAGCACTGCACTACAAGGTTGGGAGAGTATAGTACAAGAGAATTAAGACATGTTCCCTGCGGTCATGACTCGTCACCTTATTGTACCTCCCCCCACTTTTCTGCTCTCCATATGGTGTCTTCTTCCCCTACACCTTCATATACTAACATAGTTCCCTTTCAGTCTTATAGGTCCAGAATCAGATGAATGAAGAGGACCCAAACAATGCAGTATGAGGAAGGGTCTGAGTAGAAGAAGAATAATGATAATGGTGGTATTTGTTATGCACTTACTTTATGCCAAGCACTGTTCTAAACACTGGGGTAGAGACAAGGTAATCAGGTTGTCCCATGGGGGACTCACAGTTTTAATCCCCATTTTACAGATCATGTAACTGAGGCCAAGTGAAGTGAGTTCCCCAAAATCCCATAACTGACAAGTTGTGAGTTGTGGGGTGCATACTTTATTGCTTGGTGGGTGTGCCAAAGTGAAAATAGTATGTGTATTTGGTTGGGGATGGGAGCATGTGAGCTTTAGTCAGGAACGGCTTATTGCAGAAGAAATGATTTTGGTAGTGGTCTTTTAATTTTGGGAGACCACTAGCATGTCCACTATGTAGATGGGAGGTTATGGTCCACATGAGACACCACGATGGGGCTGGACTTCGAAGGGGCTTCCTAAGCCCCACTCATGAGTCATCTGGCGGTAGATGTCCAAGGGTTCCTGGTGAAGGGAAGAGAGGGACCAGAAGCTTCTCACCATACTTCTTGGCCATGAGGACTGTTCCCCCTGCAGTGAAGATGCAGAGCAGGTGACTCCCATGGAGGTGTAAAATCAGGAGCCATTTCTGGAGTGACACAGTTGGATCTGAGGTTCAGGTTGGCATTTGTTTAATGCAGAGTGAAGCAATTTGCTTAAGCATGGTCTGTCTCTGCACCTCTCTGTTAAGGGCAGTGTCTTGGGAATGAGGGGGCTGGAGGAGGGCCAAGTGCTTGCAAGAAAACTAGCTGCCTATAATCCACATGTATCTTAAGACCAGGTTCAGCCCCGATGGGTTTTAGCCAAGACAGGTGGAGAAGCTTTAGTGACACCTCACCTTCATCAGACCCATGCTCCAGGCTCTACTGCCCCTATCCACAGGAGGCTTTGGTAGTGGGTCACAAGTTTCCTGTCCTTCATCCCCTGCACTAGATCTGTGTCTCATTGGCACCTGTGCAGACAGGAGTCCCAGAGCACCAACCCCCTACAGTACACAGCTCAAGGTAGGATGACTTGAGGGAGAATCTGACCAGCTATTACTTTCTTGACAGAGACTGCTCAACAGCTCGCCCTGGACTTGAGTACCATCCCCTGTGCGGTGTGGATCCGGTCATATCAATTCTCAGATTTGCCCACCCTGGATAGATGGAGCTGTGGATCACGTCGCTACTGCAAAGGGAAGGTATATATTTGGGGTGGGGGAGAGAGGGAGACACTGAGAGACTGGTTAGTTTTGGGGATAGAATAGGGAAGCGGGGGCTGCCACCCTTGGTACAGAGGCTGGTTCTGGACGCTGAAGCTCTGTGCAGGGAACTGGTTCTGTTAGATTTGACTGCGGGACTTAGAAGACCTGAGCACTTTAATCCAAGAGACAGGTCAAATCTCCCTGTGTCCTCAGTCCTATATGTAGGGTCACCATACCCATACTCAATCCCTGGAGAAGGAACCCTCCTTTGTCTTTGGTGGCTTCTGGGATTCTAGTGTCTGGAGCAGGAAAGGGTGGCATCAGGGTGTCCGCTCCATTCGACTCTGAGAAGCAGAACCTTGTGGGCTCCTGTCCGAGACCACCATCATGGGTGTGGTTTGTGAGGAGCAGAGTAGCCAGGCTTGGTAGTAGAGGTTGACTTGTGCAGTTGTGCTGGACCTCCAGTCTCTGGAGAATGAGGCCCTCCTGGAGTAACAGAGCTGGGGTTCTGAGAAGGGGGCCACTAAGTATCAATAGGGCAGAGCGTTGCAGTCAGCTTAGCTGGGGTCATCTGTCTATACAGCGCAGTTCTCCTGATGATAGATTTAGGGTTTCATAGGGGAGAGGGAAATAGAGCCTGCAAGAAAACCCTAGTTTATCTGCAACCCCTCCCTCTCCAGCTATGAGACAACTGAGTCTACTGGAGACTGAAAGGTTTGGCCACAGAGGAAGACTGCAGAGGGCAGAATGGGGGAACCCGGCCCCTCAGACTCACTAATTCAGACTCCCTTTAAGACCAGGTTCCACAACTCCAGATGGGTTTCCGTCAGTACTGGTGGAGAAGCTCCAGGGACACCTTGCTTCCGTTAGACCCAGATTCTACTGCCTCCTACTCAGAGGAGGGCTCTGCAGTGAGCCCTGTGTTGTGGAGGGGGTAAGGGGTGAGGGTGGGGGAGAAGGAAAACGTGAGTCTGTCCTGTGGTCTCAGACACAGAAACAGTGCTTGCCCCCCACCCCCCAGCCACCCACCAAAACTAGGTTGTTTGCAATTCATTCAATAGTATTTTTATTGAATAGTATTTATTGAGCGCTTACTATGTTCAGAGCACTGTACTAAGCACTTGGAATGTACAAATCAGCAACCATTGACGGGCTTACAGTCTAATTGGGGGAGACAGACAGACAAAAACAATAGCAATAAAAATAAATAGTTCCATCAGTCACACGGGCTACACTCCATGTCATGTGGCAGGACAGGATGACAAAGTGCAAAGCCCCAGAACAAAGCTTGGATTCTAGGATCGAAGGTATACTCGTCTTTTCACAACGGGGCTGGGTGCCATAAGTGAGGAAACGGGGCCCCAAGCGGGCCACCCCAACGGCTGCTGTGTAAGGGGCCGAAATGGGGACACAAAGCGAGGAGAGCAGAGGAAGGTTTTCTAGGATATAGCAAACAAAACCTCAAACGTTGCTCAATGAGCTGAAAACCTGGAGTCAATTTTTCTGGATAGAACAGTGCTTACTATGTGTCGAGCGCTGTTCTAAGAACTGGGCTAGATACAGGTTTAGAAGCAGTGTGGCCTAGTGGACAGAGCACAGGCTTGGGAGTCAGAAGGAGCAGGGTTTGAATCTTGGATCTGCCACTTGTCTGTTGTGTGGCCTTGGGAAAGTCACTTAAATTCTCTGTACCTCAGTTAACTCGTCTGTAAAATGGGGATTAAGACTGGGAGCCCCATTTGAGAAATAGGCTGTATCCAACCTGATTAGCTACCCCAGGATCTACCACAGTGCTTAGTACACAGTATATATATATATTTATATTTACAGATAGACATAGATATGTATATCTATGTATATATTACACACACACACGTATATTAAAAAAAATTTACAGTAGGCAGTCAGAAAATACTGTTGAATGACTGAATATATATAACATACATGTCTAGATCTGTGCTATTATGACCTTGTGGATCAGCATTCTTTAGCTAGGTTCTTAGCTGTTTTCTTCTTTTTATTTCTTGTCCAATAGGAACGGTAGATCAGATCAAGAAACTAAGCTGTCTCCTCCTCCTGTCTCCCTGTGGGCAGAGAGCGTGTCCACCACTGTACTAAGCACTCCTATTCTTCCAAGCACTTAGCACGGTACTCTGCACACAGAACTCGATAAATATGATCGATTGATTTTACCTCTAGAAATTGTTTTCAAACAGGATTTTTCAGAGACTAAAGTCAAGTTTTGCCCCAAGTTGGATGATATTTCATAACGACCAAAAGAACGTAACAACAATGACGTTTGCCAAGCACTTACTCTGTGCCAAGGACTGGGGTAGATACGGGATGGTTGGTTTGGACACAGTCCCTGCCCATATGGAGATCACTGTCTAAGTAGGAGGGAGAGCAGGTTTTGAATTGCCATTTTACTGACCAGGAAACAGAGGTACAGAGAAGTTAAGCGACTTGCCTAAAATCACACAGCAGGCAAGTGGCAGAGCTGGGAATAGAACCCAATTGTTCTGTCTCCCAGGTCTATGCTCTCTCCATTAATCATAATAATAATTATAATATTAAGCGCTTACTATGTGCAGAGCACAGTTTTAAGCGCTGGGGTAGATACTGCACAATCAGATTGTCCCACGTGGGGCTCACATTTTTTAATCCCCATTTTTACAGATGAGGTAACTGAGGCACAGAGGAAGTGAAATGACTTGCCCAAGGTCACACAGCAGACAAGCGGCAGAGCTGGGATTAGAACCCATGAAGCTAGAGTTCAGCTCGAAGGTCGCTGGTCTGCTCTGTTGGCCCTTCTGGCCCTGACAGAGTGGGTGGCCACTGCTGAGGGACAAAACCTGGCTTCACGTCTCATTCTTTTCAGCTGGGGCTCCGGATCAAGTCCCACCCTAGTGAACAAGCAGATCTATGCTTATATTATGAACGACAACATTGACTATCCATTTAAGAGACTCTTAGAGAGGGCCCACAGGCTGCTGGGGAGACAAAGATCAGCTCTGGCTCCTCTGTTATTTGGTCACTGGTAGCTTTGAGGGAAATTAATTCCTCCAGCTAAGGTGACTACTTAATTGTCCCCTTCTCCCTGCCCTGCTTGTCCCTCCCGTTCAGAGAAGAGGAACTGGAGAAACCACCTGGGGGGTGAGCTCATGCTCCATGGGGGACTATGCTGCTCCTTCTGGCCAGTGCCCGTCTCCCAACGCTGCCCCCAGAGGAGCTGCTTGGGATTCAGAAGCCCAATTCTTTGGGTTTGATTCACATATTACTTGCCAGGCTGGGAACAGAACCCAAACCATTGGCCTTTCCCAGAACTGCACAGATCTCAGTATGTGGAACCTTCTCATTACAGCTTCCACCCCCACCTCTCTTACTGTGGGCCTACTACTATTCTATTCTAGGGCTTTTTTTGCTCTTTTCTAGCACCAGTCTGGCTGTGTCTGTGGCTTGCCCTTCACCAAATACCCTCACCTGCAAGGATTCTACATTTTGCACCTCTTCTTGATCCACCCCAAGAGCCTATTTACCAGATTTTCAACTTTGCTGGAGATTGCCAGTATTTAGGTCTCTAGTCCCAGTCCCACAAAGCCAAACAAACCCTAGTAAAGTTGGTGTACCTACAAGGAGATGGAAACCTCAAAGGAGGTGAATTAGAATCCTCCCTGCCCCAACCCAATAATAAAAATTTTAGGCTTAAAAATTCTAAACATTTTGTTCTTTATCCCGGATTGTGAAAGGCAAAGCAAACCAAAGCACTGTCTTCAGAGGAAGATGATATGATACTTGCATTTCTCCTGTGTTTCATTAGAGGCATTTTGTCTGCACAATTGATTTTCTATTAATTTTCATTTTTAAAACGTTAAAGCAGTCTAAGAACAGACAGGAATTGAAATAATGCATAAGTAGTGACTGAGGTCATACCCAATGGATATTTCTGCAGTAGTATTTCTTTGCTCCTCTTCCTTCAATTTTTTCTGTTTCTCTTTCATCTTTAGCTCTTGCTCCTTGAGTTTTTCTTCCTTTCTTTTGCATATCCTAGCTGCTGCTGCTTCTCTTCTAGGCCTCCTTCTCCTGCTCTGAGAGACTGGGAACAGACACATCAGGAATGATGAAACAGGAAAACACAACACACATGCACAAAATAAAACCGAAATCAGCTCTTTTCTTCTTCTCTCACTCTCTTCTGCACTTAGTCCATTGCCTCCAGTGCTTAGTAATGGTGTCTGGCGCATAGTAAGCACTTAACAAATACCATTATTATTAAATAGAGGATATGAAGGCTTAGATGGGGAAGACCTTTTGGAGGAAATGTGATTTTTAGCAAAGCTCTGAAGGTGAGGAGCGTGATGCTTTGAAGGGCCAGGTTGCCCTGACTGTTCCTGGGGTCCAGTGCCAGCTGTCTGGATGTGGAGACTGTGAGGCGGGAACTGAGACAGGACAGGAAGGTGGGGTGGGGAATCAAGCCAGAGATGAGACCTACTGGACAGCTGTTGGGAATTTGTGTTTTTCTGGACAAACCCTTAAATAATAATGATAGTATTTGTTAAGCACTTACTGTGTGACGGGGACTGTACTGAGCCCTAGTGGATTCAAGCCAATTGGGTTGGACACAGTCCCTGTCCCACATGGGACTCAGTCTCAATCCCTATTTTAGAGATGAGGTAACTGAGGCTCAGAGAAGTGAAGTGACTTGCCCAGGGTTACACAGCAGACAAGTGACAGAGCTGGGATTAGAACCCCTGACCTTCATGTTACAGATCCTTTCCCCCTTCTCCCCTTCTTCCCATCCCCCTCCCCCCCCACCATCTTTCCCACAGCCACCCCCTTCTGCAGTGAAGCAGCTTGGGCTACTTCCCAGGTCATTTGATGTCTAACCCAGCTGCTTCCATTCAGGGGGATTAGTACCATCCCTGTCCTATATAAGCCTTCAGGGCCTCACTCTACTTAGAGCTGCATGTGTTTGTGTTGTTGTAAGTGTTTAGTGAGTTTAGGCAAAAAAACAGGAGGAGGTGTTGAGTTTTGGGTAACTTTGAATCTGTTTTCTGGCTTAATAATAATAATTATAATGGCATTTGTTAAGTGCTTACTATGTGCCAAGCACTGTTAGCACTGACTTGTGAACTGGAAGCTCTTCTGGGCAGGGTAATATTTTCACAGCTCTCCTGGCAGGGCTGTTGGGTTGAGGGTATCACCTCTCACCTGTCCTAACTTCATTAATGCCTGTGTTGGGGGTGAGGGGTGAATAGTGGGGTGAAGTGTCTAAAACACTATCTCAGAAGGCTTCCTGGCCACTCAAACTGTTTTTTTATTCCCCAGCATTTCTCTGAGGCTGTATAAGTTCAGAAACACTTCTCTCCTGCAAATGATGGTATTTGAGAGCTTACTTTGTGTACAGTACTGTATTCCATGCTTAGGAGGGTGTAATATAACAGAATTAGAAGACGTTACCTGCAGTCCTGACATATCACTTCAGCCCACCTGTCCCCAACTTTTCTGTTCTTATGGTGTTTTCTTCCCTTATACCTTCAATATGCTTGTCTTCCACAATGTAACATCGTTCCTTTTGAATCTTTTAGGTCCAGCGTCAGTTGAATGGGGAGGACACAGAGGATACAACAATGGTAAGGGAAGGATATAAGGATATGTGGTGAATCCTTCAGTGCTTGGTGGATGAGCTTAAGTGTATGGGTGAGGTGGAAGGGAAAATAAGGTGTGTGGTGAGGTTGGTTGTGGGTGGGGAGGATGGGAGCTTTAGTCAGGGTAAACTTGGAGAAGAAAGAATTTCAGTGAGGTTTTCCAAGTTTTTGAAAGCTGCTGGCATGTCCACTATGGGGGTGAGGGGTGGGAGGATGTGTGAAGATGGGTTGGGGGTGGAGGTGAACCAAATGAGAGACAGTGAGCAGGCTGGAGCTTTCAGGGACTTCCTAAATCCAACTCAGAGCCTCCAGATTGGGAGGTGGATGTCCAAGGGGTCCTGGTGAGGGGAAGAGAGGAACCAGCTCACTTCTCCTCCCATAAGCTTCTCACCACACTTCCTGGCCATGAGGACTGTACCCCCTCCAGTGAGGATGCAAAGCAGCTGATTGCCATAGAGAGGTAGAATCAGAAGCTGAGCTACCATCTCTAAGGGAAGGTGATGGGGGTAAATGCGGATGATTAGTGGTTACAGCAGCAGCAGGAGGAGGTGGTGGTGGTGAGGAGAGGGACCTGTCATTCTCAGCACTGAGGCTATTCTGCAAACGGGGGTTAAGCCCCTGTGTAGGGAACTGGTTCTGTTGGATTTAACTGTGGGACTGAGAAGATCTTGTGCCCTTAATTCTATAGATGGTTCCATCCTCCCTGAACCCCTGCTCCTGTCCTCAGGGTCACCCTTCACATCCTCATCCCTTGCAGAACTTAGAATGCCTCTGTGACTGCCTTTGAGGGAGTTGGGGGAGGTGGGGAAAATAAAGTGTTATGAATGTAGCTGGCTAGGTGCTTTCTGGTTTGCTAGCTGGGAGCTCTTCTAGGCTAGGTAATTTTCCCAGGGCCTCCCTGCAGGGCTGTCCTGAGGGGGTAATCATCCATCACCTATCCTGACATCATTCATGCCTCCTTTGGTGTGGGGTGGGTAGAGGGGTGAAGGGCCTAATACTCCATCTCAGAAGGCTCCCTAGCCACTCGAACTGCATCTTTGTTCCCCAGCCTCTCTCTGTGGCTGTGGAAGTTCTCAGAGACCCTTCCCTCTTGCAATCAATCAATGGTACTTACTGAATGCTTACTATGTGCAGAATACTGTTCTAAGTGCTTGGGAGAGGACAATACAGTGGAATTAGCAGACATGTTCCCTGCAGCCCTCACTCCCCACCTCAGTATACCTGTCCCAACTTTTCTGCTCTCATTCTCCCTTAGACATTCAGATGTACTTGTCTTCTGCATTCCCTAGTAGTCCCCTTTCATTCTTAGAGGTCCAGTATCAGTTGAATGGGGTGGGTCCAGATGATATACTGCAGTGAAAGGAAGGATCTGACTATAAGGATATGTACCTAATTGCTGTGGTATGAATTCTTCAGTGCTTAGTGGATGAGCTGGAAGAGAAAATAAAGTATGTGTTTGAGGGGGGTTGGGGGGAGGAGTTGTGTGTGTGTGTGTGTGAGTCTGTCATTGGGC
The DNA here is from genome assembly GCF_004115215.2 of Ornithorhynchus anatinus. Lineage (NCBI taxonomy): Eukaryota > Metazoa > Chordata > Mammalia > Monotremata > Ornithorhynchidae > Ornithorhynchus > Ornithorhynchus anatinus. Next base: position 34,250,655 of record NC_041728.1, on the reverse strand, counting down.
AGGGATTGTCTCTATCTGTTGAATTGTACATTCCAAGCGCTTAGTACAGTGCTCTGCACATAGTAAGCGCTCAATAAATACTATTGAATGAAAGTGTGTGTGTGTGTGTGTGTGAATCAGGATCACTCTTTGCATCCTCTTCTCCCAGGGAAGGAACAGTTCTGTGAGGACTGCTGGCTTCTGGCAATGGAATGGTAGGTGGAGGATAGTGCCCATCAGTGGATCCACCCCATTCCTCTCTGAGAAGAGTTAAGTGGGCTCCCTGTGAGTTATCAGGGGTGTGGGTGAGGAGGGCAGAGTAGGCATTATATTAGAAAGTGAATTATCCCGTGCATAGCTGCTGGCCCTTCAGTCCCTTGAAGACAAACCATTTCTGGAGTTAAACAGTTGGATCTGAGGTGCAGGTAGGTATTGGTTTAGGTTCACAAGTCAGTGTTAACAGTGCTTGGCACAAAGTAAGCGCTTAACAAATGCCATAAACCCTTAAGCATCTGGCTTAAGGGTGGCTTCTCTCTATTAGGGCCAGTGTCTTGGGGATGGGGGTGGAGGGCCAAGTGCTTGCCAGAAAACTAGGTTGCCTGCAAATTCCCTCCCCCTCCCCCCACCCAGCTCCTTCTCCAGCTGAGACCACTGGCTGTTGTTAGAGGGCCGGGTGGGGCATCCAGACCCCTCAACATTACCAATTCAGATGTGGCTTTCAAGACCAGGTTACACAACTCCAGACACAGACCTCATTTCAAGTGCTCCATTGTGACACCCAACTCGACTGGGTAGGGGCTCTTTTGTGCCATCCCCAGAGCAGGCTTTGGTGGTGAGTCTCAAATCCCCCCGGTGGCATGTCGGCTCAGTCCCGGCAGTACACAGCTCAGGGCAGGATGGTCACAGGGGGAATCTGACTTATCTGTTGCCCTCTCTAGCGAGACACCTCAGTGCATTAACCTTGCCTCATTGGACCATCTCTCTAATGTCGACACAAGCCAATTCTCAAAAATGTCCTGCTTGTCAAGATGGTCACGGTGTGTAGGTAGTGTGTTGGGCGGGGGAGTTGGGGATGGGAGGGTTAGTGAGGACCACCACTCTCAGCACAGAAGTTGGTTCTGGAAGCTGAGGGTCCGAGCAGAGCACTGGTTCTGTTTAACGGTGGGACCGAGCAGACTTGAGGCCCTTAATTCTATTGATGGGTCCAGCCTCTGGGCGCACAGTCCTGTCTGCAGGGTTACCCTACCTGTCAGTCTCCAGAGAAGGAACCCTTCTCGACTTGACAGTGGTGGCTTTTGGGGTTCTAGTATAGGACAGAGTGGCATCAGTATATCCATCCTAATCCTCTCTGAGGAGCAGAGGCTTGTGGACTTCAGTCTCAGAGTAATTCAGCAGGGGTGCTGGTGGAAGGGAACAGATAAGGCTGAATTCTGTCTAGTCTACAGTTGGGCTGGGTCTCTCATTCAATCGTATTTATTGAGTGCTTACTATGTGCAGAGCACTGTACTAAACGCTTGGAATGTACAATTCGGCAACCGATAGAGACAATCCCTGCCCAGTAACGGGCTCGCAGTCTAAACGGGGGAGACAGACAACAAAAGAAAACAAGCAGCCTGGCATCAATATCAAGATAAATAGAATCATAGATATATAAACATTAACAAAAATATAAGTAATAATATATACAAATATGCACAAGTGATGTGGGGAGGGGAAGGGGGAGGAGTAGAGGGAGGGAGCGGGGGCAGTGGGGAGGGGAGGAGGAGCAGAGGGAAAGGGAAGGCTCAGTCTGGGAAGGCCTCCTGGAGGAGGTGAGCTCTCAGTAGGGCTTTGAAGAGGGGAAGAGAGTTTGGTGCATGTGAGGAGGGAGGGCATGCCAGGTAGGACGTGGGCCAGGGGTCGACGGCGGGACAGATGCAAATGAGGGAGGAGAGCTATAGAAGGAGAGGAAGGAGGTGAGGTAGAAGGGGGCTAGGTGAGGGAGAGCTCCCTGGAGAATGAACTCCTTCTGGACTAACAGAGTTGGATCGGAAGATGGAGGTAAGAAGTGTGTAATGTAGTAAGAGGTGCGTAATGTAGCTATGCTGAACTGTGCCTATAAACCCCACCTCTCCTAGGCCATCCATGTTTTGGGAGAAACTCTAGTTTGCAAAACTAGATTTTTTGCAACCCGCTCTCTTTTTTCTTTTCCATCAGACAGATGTTTCTCCTGGAGACCAAGTATCTGATAGATGGGACTTTCGACTGCTGACAGAGGCCAGGATGGTGAGACTTGGGCCTCTCTGATCACTAATCCAGGTGTCTTCCAGTCAATCAGCTGTATTGCTGTGCACCACATTGCATGAAGAGTCCCATTACCTGCCCCCGGAGAGCTTAGAATATAGAGGAGACAAACGTTGATGTCAATAATAAATTATCTCTATATACATTAGTGCTGGGAGGGGGGCAGGGGAGAGACCCACTTAAAGGAGTGGAACAAAAGGAAAAGAAGGCTTAGGCAAGGCCTTTTGAAGGACATGTGTCTCCACTAAGGCTTTGGAGCTTGGGGGGAGTCATTCTGGATAGGATATAAAGACTGAGGGTGTTTGAGTCCAGAGGAGGGACCTGGGCAAGAGGTCAGTGGCAAGGTAGACGAAGTTGCGATAGACTGAGTAGGTTGGCAGTAGGGGAGCAAAGTGTGTAGGCTGGAATGTAATAAGAGAGTGAGGTAGGAGGGGGCAAGGTGACTGCGTGCTTGAAAACTGATGGTAAGGAGTTGCCCTTTGATGTACAAGTGGATGAGAGACCACTAGAGGTTCTTGATCCTTGAACTCTCTCTCTCTGGACAATCTCACATTTCTTCCTGCCTACTCAGAAGTCCTCCTGTCACCTCATATTAACATGTCAAAACCAGAACTTTTTATCTTGGCACCCAAACCTGTCCTCCCTTTGACTTTTCCATCACTGTAGATGGTACCACCGTCCTTCCTGTCTCACAAGCTCATAACCTGGGCATTGTCCTCCACTCATCTCTCCCATTCAATCCATCACTATATCCTGATAACATGGCTAAAATCCTCCCTTTCCTCTATCCAAACTACCATGTTAATCCCATGACTTATTCTATCCCACCTTGATTATTGTATCAGCCTTCTTGCCAACTTCCCTGACTCCTGTCTCTTCCCATTCAACTTGACACTTCACTCTGCTGCCCAGATCATTTTTCTCCAAAAACAGTTAAGTCTTGTTTCCCCTCTCCACTGACTGCCCATCTGCCTCTGCATCAAAAGGAAACTCTTACCATTGGCTTTTCCCAGCTCTGCCTCTTGTCTGCTGTGTGACCTTAGGCTAGTCACTTAACTTCTCTGGGCCTCAGTTCTTTCATCTGTAAAATGGGCATTGAGCCCCATGTGGTACAGGGAATGTGTCCAACCCAATTTACCTTTGTCTACCCCAGTGCTGTGAACAGTGCCTGGCACATAGTAAGCCCTTAACAAATACCATTATTATTATTATTATTTAAAGCACTCAATTACCTTGCTCCCTCCTACGTCACCTCACTACTCTCCTACTACAACCCAGCCCACACACTTGGCTCTAATGCTAACGTTCTCACTTTATCTTGATGTCGTCTACCTTGCTGCTGACCTCTCACTGGGGTCCCGCCTCTGTCTGGAAGTCCCTCCTTTCTCGTAGCTGACTGACAATTACTCTATCTGCCTTACTGAAGGCACATCACCTCCCAGAGACCATCCCACAATAAGTCCTCCTTTCCTCTTCTCCCATTCCCTTCTATATCACCCTGACTTGCCCCTTTCATTCATCACCACCACCCCTCAGTCCCACAACACTTACATACATATCAGTAATTTATTTCTATTAATGTCTGTCTACTCCTCTAGACCGTAAGCTCACTGTTGGCAGGCAATATGTCTGTTGTACTCTCCTAACCACTTAGTACAGTGTTCTGCAAACAATAATAGCTCAATAAATACAGTTGACTTACAGGTGAGGTGGGTGGGGCGGGTGGTGGTAAGTGGAAGTATTTGCAAAAAAAAAAATTGTCTGCAATCTCCTACCCCTCATTCTTCCACTTTGAGACAATTGAGTTGGTTGGACACTGAAGGGTTTAGCCAGAGACACCTTAAAGGGCAGTATAGGGGACCAAGGACTCTTCAGTTCTGTCATCCACATGTGTCTTAAGGCCAGGTTCCACAATTCCAGATGGATTTCAGCCAGGACCGGTGAAGAAGCTCCAAGGACAACTCGCTTCTGTGAGACTCATGCTCCAGGCTCTACTGCCTCTTATCCAGAGAAGGCTTTGGTGGTGAGTCACAAGTCTCCTCCCCCTTGCCTCCCGCAACAGGTCTGTGTCCTGTTGGCTTGGACACAGGCAAAGGTCTCACATCACCAATCCACTGCAGTGCACATCTTGGGGTAGGATGTGTCGAGGCAGAATCTGCTAGCTATTACTCTGCAAACAACTCGCCCGGCCTTGAGGAGCAGCGCCTTCCAGTGTGGATCCAGGCAAATCAATTCTCAGATTTACTGCACCCTGGAAAGCTGAAGTTGTGGGTCATATTGCCACCACAAAGGGAAGATTTGTGTGTGTGTGTGTGTGTGTGTGTGTGCACGCGCACGCATGAGAGCGAGAGAGAGAGAGACACTGAGAGACTGGTTAGCTTTTGGGATAGAATAGTGAGGTGGGAGGCTGCCACTCCTGGTACAGAGGCAGGCTCTGGAAGCTGAGGCTCTGTGCAGGGAACTGGTTCTGTTGGACATGACTGCGGGACCGAGAAGACCCAGATCCCTTAATTCTATAGGTGGGTCAAATCTCTCTGTGGTGATAGTCCTATATGCAGGGTCAACCTGTATATTCTCAGTCCCTGGAGAAGGGACCTTTCTGTGTTGGGCAGTAGTGACTTCCAGAGGTATAGTGTCAGGAGCAGGACAGAGCATCAATGTGTCCGTTGCATGTGTCTCTGAGAGGCAGAGCCTTGTGGACTTGCGTCCGAGAACAAACAGGACAGGTGTGGTTTGGGAGGGCCAGAGCTGTGAGGCTTGGTATTAGAAGTTGATTTAGACAATTGTGCTGGACCTCCAGTGTGTGGAAAACAAATTCCCTTTGAATTAACGAAGTTGAGTTTCTGAAAGTGGGCCACTAAGTATAAATAGGGCTGAGTATTGCAGTTGGATTAGCTGTGTTATGTCTATACACTTAATTTTTCCTGATGATAGGTTCAGTGTCTGGTGGGGGAGTGGGAAAATGGTGTCTGAAAAAAAACAACAACCCACCAAAAAACCTAGGTTGTCTGCAATCTCTCTCATTAACTATGAAACAACTGAATCTGCTGGAGACTGAAGGGTTTGGCTCCAGAAGTGGACCTCAGAGGGCAGGATGGGAGAATCCGTCCACTCAGACTCACTAATTCCCATGTGTCTTATGCCCAGGTTCCACAACTCCAGGTAGGTTTCAGTCAGAACTGGAGGAGAAGTTCCAGTGACACCTTGCTTCCATCAGATCCAGGTTCTGTTTTGTGCCCAGAGGATGTCTTTGCAGTGAGTCGCATGTCTTGGAGGTGGTGGGGAGTGGGTGTTTGGGGGTTTGTGGGACAGAAAGGTGTATGAGTTTCTGCTGTTGGCTGAAACCCAGAAAGCAGTTCCAAGTCCCCAGCCTCAGCATTGCACAGCTCAGGGTAGGATGACCCGAAGGAGTCAACAGTGGTGTGGTAGGGAGGAGTGGAGTGGCTTTCTTTTAGAAATTGACTTGTCCAGTTGTCCCAAATATCCAGTCCCTGGAGATAGAGTGCCTGCTGGGGTTCTGAGGAAGGGGCTGCTAAGTATTAATAGGCTAAAGTATTGTAATAATAATGATAATTATGGTATTGATGTGCTTACTATGTTCTAAGCACTGTTCTATGTGCTGGGGTAGATGCAAAGTAATCAATTTGTCCCACATTGGGCTCACAGTCTTAATCCCTATTTTACAGAGGAGGTAACTGAGGCACAGTAAGTTAAGTGGCTTGACCAAGGTCACCCAGCAGACACGTGGCAGAGCTGGGAATAGAACTCATGTCCTCTTAATCCCAAGACCGTGCTCTGTCATCTTAAGCTGTGGTGGTCAGTATTTGTGACCACCGTCCCCCCAAGCCCTCCCAAAAAATCAACCCAGAAAGCTAGGTTGATGCCACACCTTACCCCTCTCTCTCTAGTGGTGAAAAATGATGTTCCTGGAGGCTGAGGTGTTCGGTAACAGACGAGGACCTCAGAGGGCAGGATCCTGGCCCCTCAGGCTCACTAATCCACGTGTGTCTTCCAGGGCCAGTTTCCTCAACCCCATCTGGGTTTCAGCAAGAATGGGTAGAGAAGCTCCAAGTAACAATCGACTTCCATGAAGGGAATGCTCCGAGGCTCTTCCTCCAGACACCGGGAGGAGTTTTTGGTGATGAGTCCCAAATTTTTGCTCACACCCTTGCTGGCTCCACGTCTTGCTGATTCAAGACACAGACAGAAATCCCACGGTGCACATCTTGGGGTACTAGGGCCAAGGGTGGAATCTCAGCAGGTATGTCTGTCCAAACAGATGCTGCTGAATGTGTCTCCCTGACCTTGAGGACCATCCCCTTGCAGTGTGGGCATAGTCAAGTCAACCTCCAAACCTGCCCCACCAGTTAGAGATTGAGCTGTGGACCATGTTGCCACCACAAAGGAAAGGATTTGTGTGTGTGTGTGTGTATGAATAAAGATGTGAAGCTTTTGGGGAAGGATAGTTAAGACAAGGCTACCACTCTAGGTGTGGAGGCTGGTTCTGGAAACAGGTGCTGGTGCTCTGTGCAGGGAACTGGTTCTGTCTGACTTGACTGTGGGACTGAAAAAACCTAGGGCCCGTAAATCTATACCTGGGTTAAACTGCCCTGCACACACAGTCCTGTCTGCAGGGTCAACCTACACATTCTCAGGGCCTGGAAAAGGGACCTGTCTTGGCCTGGCAGCAGAGTCTTCTGGAAGTTTAGTGTCCAGAGTCAGGCAGGAAGATGATCAGTGTATCTACTCTATTCGCCTCTGAAAAGCAGAGTAGTGAGATTGAGCTGTCAAAGGTGTGGACAGTATGCATGGAGTGCCAGCACTGTAGCCCAAACTGAACTTTGTTCAGTTTGGATTGAACCTCCAGTCCTGGGACTACAAGCACCTCTTGGGCTAACAGATTTGGAGGGGGTGGTAAAGTATTAGTAGGGCAGAGTTTTCTCTTAAACTTACTGATGACTGTTTAGGTCTGTAGATTTCACATCTCCTGGTGGTAAGGTCATTTGGAGGAGGGAAAACTTAATGCTTTGTTTTTTTTTAAAAAAAAAAGTCTGAAACCCTACCCTTTTCTCTCCTGCTTCGAGACCACTGATCCTCTTGGAGGCATGAGTGTCTGGTGATGTGGTGTTCAGCTTTAGATAGAGAGTACTCTGAGAAACGATTATCTTCAGGATCACTAAGCCAGGCGTCCTTGCCAAGGTTTCAGATGTACTTTGGCAAGGACCAGCTGGAGAGCTCCATTAGTACCCCACCTCCTTTGGACAGATGCTCCAAGATCCTTTGTTGCCAGACGAGGCCTCGACAGTGAGTCTCTCTTTCTAGTTCCTTGTCTATACAGTTCTGAGACCCAGCAGGATTTCCCTCAGCCTCAAAGTCTGGCAGTGCATAGGTTGGGGTTGGATGACAGAGGGGAGAATCTGACTAGCTATTAATTGCTGTACAAAGGCAGCTCAATGCACTTCCCTGACCTTCAGGATCATCCCTCTGTTTTGTGGACAGTCTGGTCAGTTTTCAGACTTGTCCAGCCATTGAGATGGAGCCATGGGAAGGTGCTGCTACTTCATAGGGAAGGTGTTACGGGAGTGTGGGTGTGTGTTAGCGAATGCCTTTGCCTGAAACAAAAACTCCTCACTCTTGGCTTCAAAGCTCTCCATCACCTGGCCCCCTCCTACCTCACCTTCCTTCTCACCTCCTATAGTCCACGCCATACACTCCGCTCCTCTGCCTCTAACCTCCTCATGGTGCCTTGTTTTCTCGTCTGTCCCGCCATCAACCCCTGGGCCACATCTTATCTCTGACCTGGAATGCCCTCCCTCCTCACCTCCGCCAAACTAATTCTCTTCCCCTCTTCAAAGCCCTACTGAGAGCTCACCTCCTCCAGGAGGCCTTCCCAGACTGAGCCCTCCCTTTTCCTCTGCCCCTCCCCCCCTCCCCACAGCACTTGTACATATTTGTATTTATTATTTATTACTCTATTTTATTAATGATGTGTACATGTCTACGATTCTATTTGTCTTGATGGTATTCATTCATTCAATTGTATTTATTGAGCACTTACTGTGTGCAGAGCACTGTACTAAGCGCTTGAAATGTACAGTTTGGCAACAGATAGAGACAATCCCTCCCCAGCAACGAGCTCACAGTCCAAATGGGGGGGACAGAAAACAAAACAAGTAGTCAGGCATCAATACCATCAAGGTAAATGGAATCATAGATACAGAGACCTCATTAATAAAATAGAATAATATATGCAAATATGCACAAGTGCTGTGGGGAGGGGAAGGAGGAAGAGCAGAAGGAGGGAATGGGGAGGGGAGGAGGCGCAGAGGGAATGGGAGGGCTCAGTCTGGGAAGGCCTCCTCGAGGAGAGGAGGAGACCAGCGCTCAGTAAGGCTTTGAAGAGGGGAAGAGACCTAGTTTGGAGGATGTGAGGAGGGAGGACATTCCAGGTCAGTGGTAAGACATGGGCCAGGGATCTACTGTGGGACAGGTGAGAACGAGGTACCGTGAGGAGGTTAGCAGCAGAGGAGTAGAGTGTACGGAGTGGGCTGTAGAAGGAGAGAAGGGAGGTGAGGTAGGAGGGGTCCAAGTGATGGAGAGCTTTGAAGACATGAGTGAGGAGTTTTTGTTTCATGCGAAGGTCAATAGACAACCACAGAAGGTTTTTGAGGAGAGGAGTAACATGCCCAGAGCATTTCTGTAGAAAAATAATCCAGGCAGGGGAATGAATAAAAGACTGGAGCGGGCAGAGACAGGAGAATGGGAGGTCAGAGAGGAGACTGATGCAATAATCCAGTAGGGATATTGTGAGAGCTTGTACCAGCACGGTAGCGGTTGGGATGGAGAGGAAAGGGCGCATCTTGGCGATGTTTTGAAGGTGAGACCGGCAGGCTTTGGTGATGGATTGGTTGTGTGGGGTGAATGTGAGAGCGGAGTCAAGGATGACACCAAGGTTGTGGGCCTGTGAGACAGCAAGGATGGTAGTGCCATCCACAGTGACTGGGAAGTCAGGGAAAGGACAGGGTTTGGGAGGGAAGATAAGGAGCTCGGTCTTGGATATGCTGAGTTTTCGGTGGCAGGCAGACACTGATACCTGACTACTTGTTTTGTTTTGTTGTCTGTCTCCCCCGCTTAGACTGGACCCCATTGTTGGGCAGGGATTGTCTCTATCTGTTGCCCAGTTGTACATTCCAGGTGCTTAGTACAGTGCTCTGCACACAGTAAGCACTCAATAAATAGGATTAAATGAATGAATGATGGATGGGGGTGGGGGGCATTAGCTGGGTGGGAAGTCAGAAACATGAGGAAGAGGATGCCATTGTTGACAAACACGCTGGTTTTGGAAAGTGTGCCTGGGGCTCTGTGGAAGGTGCCGGTTCTGTTTGGCTTGACTGTGGGACTGAAGACCCAGGCCCCTTAATTCTGCAGAGGAGTCAAAATCCTGCTTCCCAATCACCCTGCACATTCTCAGAAGCCAAAGAAAGGGACTCTTCTGTGTCTGACTTGGGCTTCTGGAGAAACCAGGTAATGGTGCTTTGTCAGGAGTAAGGCAGGGCTGGTCCCTGTCTATTTCAACATTTGCAGAGAAATTGAGTTATGGGGATTTTTGGAAATGGATATTAGTGGTAAACGTCACAGTGAACCACAGTGGAGGAGGTGCATTGTCAGTCAAGTATACAGGCTGGGGAACTGAAAATGCAGGCGCTGTACTAGAAACTGAGTGCTGGCCAACATACAAATATACCAGCTATCTCTGGGCTCAGGAATACAAGTCCTATAGGCCTGATGGTTTTGTGGGGGGTGGAAGGTGGTGTGGGAAGGGGTGGGCTGGGGAGTTGCTTCTTGGGCAGAGAGTGGTTTAGTGTGAAGAGTAGGGTTAGAGCATATTAGTGAACAGTCCTCTTGTTGGCACTGCCTTGCACATCTCTAACTCTCCAGAAGGGACTTGGCATATCTGTTAGGGGATGCTCCCAGAGGAGTGGGAGACAAGTTTCAAGACTGACAGGGGATTGTGTATGTGTGTGTTCCTGTCTGGCTGGCTATCTCTGGTATTAACTCCTTGCTTCTCTGAGGTCCTGTAGCCTCAAACCTGAGCCTTTATAGGGAGCATAGAATGATTTGGTTCTGGGGACTACAGGCCTTGCCACCCCCCCTGTTTAATCTGCTATTACACTGGAGACCTCTTGCCCTCTTAGTCCAGCTCTCTCTTATTCTGGAAGTGTGGGAATCAAATGGCAGGGGTAGGGAAGAGTGGAACATCCCGGGTGTCTGTGACTGTCCTCTCGTGTCTTTTGAACAATAGTTCATTCAGTAGTTATTGAGCACTTACTATGTGCAGAGCACTGTACTAAGAGCTTGGAATGTATAATTCGGCAACAGATAGAGACAATCCCTGCCCAATAACAGGCTCACAGTCTAAACAGGGGAGACAGCAAAGCAAAACAAAACAAAACAAAACATCATCATCAAGATAAATAGAATCATAGAGATATACACGTCATTAACAAAATAAATAGGGTAATTAATATATACAAATATGCACAGTGAGGGGAGGGGAAGGTGGAAGAGCAGAGGATGGGAGAGGGGGGAATGGGGAGTGGAGGAGGAGCAGAGGGAAAGGGAGGGACTCAGTCTGGGAAGTCCTCCTGGAAGAGGTGAGCTCTTAGTAGGGCTTTGAAGAGGGGAAGAGAGTTTGGCAGATGTGAGGAGGGAGGGCATTACAGAAAAATAAAAAATGCTTCACGAATTTGTATGTCATCTGGGGGGGGGGCGGTGAGGAGGTGGGGGAGGTGGAGCAATGTCCTTATTTTCTGCGTTCGTTGCATCTCCTCCCATTTGCTTCTCAACTTTGAGGAGCACCAACAGACCACTCATGCCAGGGAGCCCTGTTGGGGGGAATCCAGGTGGTAGGCCCCCCTCAACCATCTCACAGCTGGTGAGAATGAATTTAATTTTATGCTCAGCCAAAAGGATTTCCCTTCCTCATCAACTCCCATGCCTTTTTCCTTCATCCTCTGTTCTAGACTTTTAACTAGTGTCAGGGAAAGAGCAAGAGCAACTTTCTCCCCCAGCTCCCTCCTTGTCCTGGAGGCAACTGGCAGTGCTTAATTCAGTGTAGTTATGTTGCTACTATTACGACAACTATGCTATTACTAGCACCAAAGATTCTAATGAGACTGAAGCCACTGGATCTGCCCTGTCCCCAAGCAGTCCTCATCCTTCCCAGCAATCTCTCATCTGCCTGATTTCAAAATCAGTCCCATCGAACTTGGCCTCTGATTTCTCTTGCTTCTCACTGCCTTCCATCCACTATTTATTACCTTCCTGATGACCATTTAAAACGAGTCCCGCTGCTGAATCAATTCTTTCCTCACTGCTTTTCACATGTGCCCACACCTCAGCAAGTCTTACACACAAAAAAAGAACCTGCCCTGTACCCCTTAAACCTGCCGCACTGCTCACTTTAAACCCTTCCTACCATTCTTGTCCAAAACTCTAGAATGGGACGTTTATAACAGCTGTCTCTTGTTCCTTTTCAACCACCTTCTCAATCCCTCTAAAATGGAGCTCCACTTGTTTTCGACTGCAGATTTCCTCCTTATCCTTGTCCTCCTTCACTTCCATAGTAGAATTAATAATAATAATAATAATAATGATGGTTTTTACTAAGTGTTTACTGTGAATCAAGCACTGTTCTAAGCACAGAGGGAGATAGAAGCTAATTAGATTGGACACAGTCCCTGTCCTACATGAGGCTCATAGTCTCAATGCTCATCTTGCAACTGAGGTAACTGAGACTGACAAGTGAAGTGACTTGCCCAAGGTCTCACAGCAGACAAGTGGTTGATTAGTTGATTAGTGGGGATTAGAACCCAAATCCTCCTTATGCACAGGTCCCCACTTTTGCCACTAGACTATAATGCTCCTCCTGCCTAAATCTGTCAGGATGCTCTTCTGTCCTGTCTTTTTTGGCCTGTCAGCTGCTTGTGACATTGGGGACCACCTTGTTCACCTGTAAACACTACTTCCTGGCAATTTCCCCAACACATCCCCCTCCTGGTTTTCTTCCTCTGGCCTCTCTTTCTTGCTTTTGCTTTGACACTTGCTCTACCTCCCTCCTCTAACCTTTGGGTGGCCCCCAGGGTTGGATCCTCTTCTCTTCTCATGCTCTTCCCCTTTCCTTGGGATTCAGATGGTACCACAGATATCCCCAACCTAGCCTCACTCTCCTCCCCATCCAACCCAGTCCACCCGCTCGACTCTTGAGGTAAGCTACTCATGAGGCTTCTCTCTCTATTCCGCACTCTTAGGCTTTCACTATCCTCCCTTTTCCTTAGATCCTCAAATTCCTCCCCAAACTTTTCATGCGGCAGACCATTGCCTTCCATCTTGAAGGATCTTCTGAGATGATGCAGGAGGCGGCGTGTGCTGAATTTTTCACCTCTCCATCCTATTTCGCTCCACTCCTCCTCCCCACCCCCAAAACTGCCACTTTAATGCTCTTGTGGTTAAGAGATGTGGGCATTCACTAATCCTAACCTGAAGTGTCACCTAGACCCTAGGAAGGAGTACTAGAAATAACAGGTACCTGTTTCTCCTACTAGAATTTAATGTCGCAATGGGCAGTTTAGCAGCATACAGGATGATGGACTGCAAGGTCTGTAACTAATTCATGTTACATTGGTTCATGTTTGGGCCCTGCTCCCTTTGCCTTGCAGGTTTCCCCTGAACCTTTATCCCTCTTACTGAATGGACTGCATTGCTACCCCTAAGAGAAGGGGGTGTGGGGTGTGTGTGTGTGTGTGTGTGTGTGTGTGTGTGTGTGTGTGTGTGTGAATGATGGGGAGAAGAGTGATGAGGCAGATACCACTCATGGGAGAACAGGGGCTGGAGCTCTGTGCAGGAAGCTAGTTCTGTCTTACTTGCCTGGGACTGAGAAGACCCAGGGTCCTTAATTATATCGATGGGGCAAGCCTCTCTGGGACTACAGTCTTGACACTGCACAGCCTCTCTCTCTGGAGAAGGGACCCTTTGGGGCTCTTTGTGGAAGTTTGTGGTTTCTAATATCAGGAGGAGATCAGGGGGCCTCCCCTATTTCTCTCTGAGAAGCAGAGTTGTGCAGATTCCTACTAGAAATCGAGTTCATAGCAGTGTGGGCTGGGAGGATAGAAATCAAGTATTGTACCGGAAACTAATTTCTCTCCAGTGTGCATGCAGTTCTGCACCTTCAATCAATTGGATTGATGGAGTGCCTCCTGTGTGCAGAGCACTGTACTAAGCACTTGGGAGAGAACCCATAGGACAGACACATTCCCTGTCCATAACAAGATTACAGTCTCGAAGGGGAGACACATTAATTTAAATATGTAAGTAAATCAGTGAGGGCAGATTGTTGCCATTATCTTAGGGAGGTGGTCTGCCTATACCCCTCTCCTCTCCAGATGATAGGTTTAATATTTGGTGGAGGAGAGGGAAAATGGTGTCTGCCAAAGAAACCTATGTTGTCTGCAATCTCCTACCCCTCCTTCTCCAGCTATGAGACAGCAGATTCTGCAGAAGACTGAAGGGTTTGGCTACAGAAGCAGAGGGCAAGGCCAAGGGCAGAGTGAGGGAACCTAGCCCTTCACTAATCCACATGTGTCTCTAAAGGTCAGGTTCCACAACTCCAGATGTGCTCTAGTGAGGATTGGTGGAGAAGGTGCAGTGATATTTTGCTTCCATTAGACCCAAACTATAATAATAATGTTGGTATTTGTTAAGCACTTACTCTGTGCTGAGCTCTGTTCTAAGCGCTGGGGTAGATACAGGGTCATCAGGTTGTCCCATGTGGGGCTCACACTTTTTTTAATCCCCATTTTACAGATGAGGGAACTGAGACACCGAGAAGTGAAGTGACTTGCTCAGAGCCACACAGCTGATAGGTGGCAGAGCCGGGATTAGAACCCATGACATCTGACTCCTAAGCCCGGGCTCATTCCACTGAGCCAAGCTACTTCTATACTGTTATACTATAGTATACTATACTATGCTATACTTTTCTATACGATACTATACTGCCTCCTACCCAGAGGAGAGCTCTGCAGTAAGTCCTGTGTTTTGGAGGGAGCAGGAGGTGGATGTGGGGGAGAAGGAGAGCATGAGTCTGTCCTGTTGGCTCCGACATAGAAACTGTTTGCCGTCCAACCCCCTCAAAAAACTAGGTGGTCTGGAATCTTCTATGCCTCCTTCTCCAGCTCTGAGAAAGACTAGAGACAGACATGTTAAGAGCAATGAAACATTAAAGCACAACACACATGCACAAAATAAAATCCAAATCAGCTCTTTTCCTCTTCTCTCACTCCCTTCTCTGTCAAATAGAGGAAATGAGGGTGTCGTTGGGGAAGACTTCTGGGAGAAGATGTGATTTTAGGAGGGCTCTGAAGGTGGGAGGAGAGTGGTTTTTCTGCTTTACAGGGCCAGACTGCTGTGACTCCTCCTGGCGTCCATTGTCAGCAGGTCGGATGTGGGGGCTGTGAGGAGGGAACTCAGACAGGAAAGAAAGGTGGGGTGGGGGTCAGACCAGAGATGAGACCTCCCTGGAGAGCTGTTTGGAATTTGTGATTTCCTGGACAAATCCTTTCATGCTAGAGATTAATCCAATCCAATCCTATCCCTTATCCCCTATCCCATCCTACTCTATCTTTCCCAAAGCCATCCCCTCTTCTAATGAGCTGCTAGGGCTTCCTCCCGGGACACCTACTCTCTAACCCAGCGGTTTCCAATCAGGTGGATTACTGACGTCAGGCCGGGGCCTGCCCTGTGCCGTCCCCACACCCTATATAAGCCTCCGGAGTCTGAGACTATTTGGAGTTGAGTTGTTGGCTTTAATGCGAGCCTGTGGAGTTTAGCAGGATAAGAGGAAAGTTTTGGGGGTGAAGAAGGTGTGGAGTTTGGGGTAACTTTGAATCTGCTTTCTGGCTTGTTCACTAGGGGCTCCTCCGGGCAAGGTAATTTCTTAAAGGTGTCCTTGGCAGGCTATATGGAGGTATAATCCACATATTATAGGGGAAGCAGCGTGGCTCAGTGGACAGAGCCTGGGCTTGGGAGTCAGAGGTCATGGGTTCGATTCCTGGCTCTGCCCCTTGTTAGCTGTGTGACTGTGGGCAAGTCATTTCACTTCACTGTGCCTCAGTGACCTCATCTGTAAAATGGGGATTAATTGTGAGCCTCACGTGGGACAACCTGATTACCCTGTATCTCCCCCAGCGCTTAGAACAGTGCTCGGTACATAGTAAGCGCTTAACAAATACCAACATTATTATTGTTATTAATCTTTCCCCTTTCCTGACCTTATTCATACCCGTGAGGGAAGTGGGTAGTGGGGTGAAGGGCCTAATACTCCATTTCAGAAGGCTTCTTGGCCACTTGAACTGCCTCTTTGTTCGCCAGCCTTTCTCTGTGGCTGTGGCAATTCCAAGAGACACTTCCTTCCTGCAATTAATCAGTGGTGTTGACTGAGTGCTTACTATGTGTAGAGCACTGTACTACATGGTTAGGAGAGCACAGTATAACAGAATTAACAGACATGTTCACTGCAGCCCTGACTCACCACCTTAACAGACCTGTCCCCAATTCTCCTTCCCTTCCACGTTGAAGATATGCTTGTTGCCCACATATTACCAGAGTTCTCTTTCAATTTTATAGGTCCAGTATCAGTTGAATGGGGAGGACCCAATTAATACAATACAGATAATGTATTACAGATAAGGTAAGGATCAAAATGAAAGGATATACACCTAATTGTTGTGCGATGTATAGTTTAGTGCTTGGTGGGTGTGCCTAAGAGTATAGGTGAGTTGAAAGGGTAAATAAGGTGTGTGTGTGTGTGTATGTGGAGCGGCTGGGCGTGGGGAGGATGTGAGGGACGGTTTACTGAAGAAGAAACAATTTCAGTAGGGCTCTCAAAGTTCTGGGAGACCACTGGTATGTCCACTATTTAAGTGGGAGGCTGTGTGGGGATGAGTTGGGATGGAAGTGGTCCACATGAGACATGACGAGCAGGCTGGATCTTGCAGGAGCTTCCTAAACTCAACTCAGAGCTATTTGGAGGGGGATGTCTAAGGGGTCCTGGTGATGGGAAGAGAGGGACCAGCCGATCTTGCCTCCCAGAAGCTTCTTATATTACCTGGATGTAAAGACTGTTCTTTTAGGAAGAGGAAAGTGCAGAGGAACTGAGTTTCCATCTCTAAGGAAAGGTGATGAGGGCATGTGTGGATGATTAAAGGTTATGGCAGGAGAGGAAGGAGGTGGTGAGCAGAGGGGCCTATCACTCTCAGCACTGAGGCTGGTACTACAATCTGGGATTAAGGCTCTGTGGAGGGAATTGGGTTTGCTGGGCTTGACTGTGGAGCTGAGTTGATCCAGGACCCTTAATTCTATAGATGGGTGAATCCTCCCTGAACCCACAGTGGTGTCCACAGGGTCACCCTGAACATCCTTAGTCCCTCCAGAATTGGAACTCCTCAGTGGCTGTCTCTGAGGGAGTTGAGAAGACGCAGGGGTGTGTGGGGGCAGTCTAGGCTTAAGAGTGAAGCTGGCCCCCTTGCAGGGTGGGCTTGCAAGTTTTGGCCCTGAACCCTTTTCGTTCAGCTTTCAGCCCCGCAACATTTCCCTTGCAGGTTTGACAGCACAACCACTTTGTTCCAGTTTGGACCCAGCAACCTTTGCCTTCAGGTTTGGCCCCAAACCCTGACCGTTTTCCCTTGTTTATCCATTTCCCACAGTCTAACCTTTTCACCTGGCTTAACCTTCTCCCTTTCCTTATCCATTTCCCCTGGCCCAACATTTCCCCAATCTAATCTTTTCCCATAGCCTAACCTTTTCCCATGGCCAAACATATTCCCCTAGCCTAACCTTTCCCCTAACCTAACCTTGTCCCTTGGCCTACCCTATCCTCTGGTCTAGCTTTTTCCCTCGGTTTAATCATTTCCTGTAGTCTAACATCTTCACCTAGCCTAACGTTTTCCCCCAGCCTAGCCTTTTCCCTTAGCCTAAACTTTTCCCCAACCTAACCTTTTCCTTTACCTAACCGTTTCCCCTGGATTAAACTTTTCCCCCAGCCTAACTTTTTCCCCTGGCCTAACTTTTCCCTTATCTAACCTTCCCCCCGCTCTAACCCTTTCCCCTGGATTATCCATTTTCGATAGCCTAACCCCTTCCCTGGCCTAATATTTTCCCTTAGCCGAATCTTTTCCCCTAACTTTAACTTTACACCTTGCTGAAACTTACCCCATAGCCTAACCTTTCCCCTCGCCTAACCTTCTTCCTGGCCTAACATTTTCCCTAGGCTAACCTTTTCCCCTAGCCTAACTCTTTCCCCTAGCCTAAGGTTTTCCCCTCACCTAACCTTTACACTGAGCCCAACCTATCCCCTGTCCTAAAGTTTCCCCTAGGCTATCACTTTCCCCTAACATAACCTTTTTCCCGTCTTAAACTTATCCCACGGCCTAATCTTTTCCTCTAGCTTAACCTTTTCCCCTAACCTAGACGTTTTGCCTACCCTAACCTTTTTCCTAAGCCTTAACCTTTCCCCAAACCAAACCTTTATACCTAGCCTAACCTTTTCCCCTAGACTAACCTTTACATCTTGCCTAACCTGCTTTTGCCCTAACCTAACGTTTACACCTAGCCTAACCTTTTCCCAAAAGCTTACGTTTCTCCCTGGCCTAACCTTTTCCCCTAGCAAAACCAATTTCCCGATTTAAACTTTCCCCATGTCCTAACCTTGTTCCTGGCCTATCCTTTTCCCTAGCCTAACCATTCCCCTAACATAAACTTTACACCTTGCGTAATCTTTTCCCATGGCTTAACCTTCCCCCTTTCCTGACCTTTTGCCCTAGCCTAACCTTTTCTCCTGGCCTAACCTTTTCACCTAGCTTAACCTTTCTGAACCTAGCCTAACCTCTTAACTAGCCTTTTTCCACTAACGTAAACTTCACGCTTGGCCTAAACTTTCCCCTAGCCTTAACTTTTTCCCTAGCCGAACCTCTTCCCCTGGCCTAACCTTGTCCCTGGCCTCACCTTTTTCCTGGCCTTACCTTTTCCCCTAAGCTAACATTTTCAGTCTCCTAACCTCTTCCCCCACCCCAACATTTTCCCCAGCCTAAGACCTTCCCCTAACCTCAAGTTTCCCCTAGACTAATCTTTCCCGTAGGCTAACATTTTTCCCTTGCCTAACCTTTTTCCCTAGATTATCGATTTTCTACAGTCTAACGGTTTCCCACATTCTAACCTATTCCCCTTAGCCTAACCTTTACCCTCGCCTAACCTTTTCCCCTAGCCTAAGCTTTTCCCTGAACCTAACCTTTACACCTAGCCTAACCTTTTCCTGAAGACTTATCTTTCCCCTGACCTAAACTTTCCCTCTGTCCTAACCTTTTCCTCTAGCATAACTTATTTCCCTACTTAAACTTTTCCCATGGTCTAAGTTTTCCCCTCCCTTTCCCTAGCGTAACATATTCCCTAAGTGGAAAGAGCACGGGCTTTGGAGTCAGGGCTCATGAGTTTGAATCCCAGCTCTGCCACTTGTCAGCTGTGTGACTGTGGGCAAGTCACTTAACTTCTCTGTGCCTCAGTTCCCTCATCTGTAAAATGGGGATTAAGACTGTGAGCCCCACGTGGGACAACCTGATTCCCCTGTGTTTACCCCAGCGCTTAGAACAGTGCTCTGCACATAGTAAGCGCTTAACAAATACCAACATTATTATTAAACTTTGCATCTTGCCTTACCAATGCTATCCCGGCCTGGCCCCGAGGCCTCTGTGGTCCAGGTTGGGCCCAACTGCCTTTACCTTACAGGTTGAACCCCTCCCTGCCTTTGACTTCCCAGCCTGGCCCCGAAGCCTTCGTGTTCCAGATTTGCCCCCCAACCCCCAGCCTATGCTTTCCAGGCCTGGTCTCTAACCCTTCTCATTCCAGGTTGGGCCCCCCAGGCTTTGCCTTCCATATTTTCTCCCACAGCCTTTGCCTTGCAAGTTTGGCCCTGAACCCTTTCCGTTCCAGTTTGGGGCCTCCTGCTTTTACCTTCCAGGCCTGGACTCGAATCCTTCTCTATCCATTTTGGGACCCCTAACCTTTGCCTTCCAGATTTTCCCCTGAGCCTTTGTATTACAGGCCTGGTTCCCGAACCCTTGTTGTTCCACTTTTGCCCCAATAGCCTTTGCCTTGCAGGTTTGTCCCAAACCCTTTTGGTCCCAGTGTGGGCCACCCTGAGTTTACCTTGCAGGATTGGCTCTGAACCAGTTTCATTTGTTTGGGCCCTGCAGCCTTTTCCTTTCATTTGGGCCCCGAACCCTTTTGGTTCCAGTTTGGGCTCTGCAGCCTTTGCCTTAGAGGCTTGTTCCTGAACCCTTTTATTCCAGTTTAGGTCCCTTAGAGTTTGCCTTGCTGGTTTGGCCCCAGATCCTTTTCGTTCAGGTTTCGGCCCCCAGCCTTTGTCTTGCAGGTTTGACCCGCAACTTTTTTTGTTCCAGTTTGGCCCCTGCAGAGTTTTCCGTGCAGGTGTAGCCCCGAACCCTTATCATTCAGGTTTGGGCATCTCAGCCTTTGCCTGAATCCTTTTTGTTCAAGTTTGGCCCAAACTCATTTAGGACCACTTTGAGTCCTGCAGCCTTGTCCTTGCAGGTTTGACCCGCAACACTCTTTGTTCCAGTTTGGCCCTGGCAGAGTTTGTCTTGCAGGTTTGGCCCAAACCATTTTCGTTCCAGTTTGAGCCCCACAGTCTTTGCCTTGCAAGTGTGGCCCCGAACTCTTTTCGTTCCTGTTTGGTTTGGGCAGCCTTTGCCTTGCAGGTTGGGCCTGGAGTGCTTTTGGTTCCAGTTTGGGTCCCACAACCTTTAACTTGACGTTTTGGACTTGAACCCTTTTGGTATCAGCTTGGCCACCCCAGAGGTTACCGTGCAGGTAATACCCTTTCCAGTTTGGGACCCCTAGAGTTTGCCTTGCAGGTTTGTCCCCTAACCCTTTTGATTCCAGTTTGTGCCCCACAGGCTTTTCCTTGCAAGTTGGGCCCCGAACGCTTTTCATTCCATTTTGGGCCATGCAGCCTTTTCCTTGCAGATTTGGCCCCAAACCCTTTTGGTTACAATTGGGCGCCCTAGAGTTCCAGGTTTGCCCCCCACTGCAGCCTTTGCCTTCCTGGTCTGGCTCTAAAGCATTCGCTTTCCAGGTTTGCCACCCCCCCCCACCTTTGCCTTCAGGCCTGGCCCTGAACCATTCTTGTTCTAGTTATGCCCCCACCACCTTTGTCTTCCAATCCCAACCGCCACTCGCCGCCTTTACCTTCCAGACCTGTCCCCGAATCCTTCTCGTTTTAGGTCTCCCCTGCCTAACCTTTCCCCCTACCCTATCATTTTGGCCAGCCCTAACCTTTTCCCCTAGCCTAACCTTTCTTTCTAGCCTAACTTTTCCGTCGCCTAAGCTCTCCCCTGGCTCAAGCTTTTCCCCAGCCTAAACAATTCCCCGAGACTAACCTTTTCCCCCGGCCTATCCCTTTCCCTCGGCTAACATATCCCCTCACATAAATGTTGCATCTTGCCTAACCTATGCCTTCCTGGCCTGGCCCTGAGGCCTTTGTGTTCCAGGATTGGCCCACCTGCCTTTGCCTTGCAGGTTGGACCCTTCCCTGCCTTTGCCTTCCAGGCCCAGGCCTCGAGTGCTTCTCATTCCAGGTTTGCCCCCCACCCCCCTTTGACTTCCCATCCTTGCCCGAAGCCTTTGCCTTCCAGTTGTGACCCCCTCTGAAACTTTGCCTTCCAGGCCTGGCTCCAAACCCTTATATCAGGTGGGGCCCCCTGCCTTGGCCTTCCAGGCCTGACCCTGAACACTTCTCTTTCCAGGTTGGACCCACCCGGCTTTGCCTTCCTTGTTCCTGAGAGGAAGCATGGCTCAGTGGCAAGAGACCGGGTGTGGGAGTCAGAGGTTAGGGCTTCTAATCCTAGCTCAGCCACTTGTCAGCTGTGTAACTCTGGGCAAGTCACTTCACTTCTCTGGGCTTCAATTACCCCACCTGTAAAATGGGGATGAAGACTATGAGCCCCAGTTGGAACAACCTGATCACTTTGTATCCTCCCCCAGCGCTTAGAACAGTGTTTTGAACATACTAAGCACTTAATAATCATAATAATGGCATTTGTTATTGTTTGGCCCCGAAGCCTTCTTGTTCCAGATTTGCCCCCCCTGCCCCTTTGCCTTCAAAGTAGGACTCCCCGTGAGACCACCCCCACCCCAGTCTTTTCCTTCCAGGCATGACCCCAAATCCTTCTTGTTCCATGTAGGGCCCTTCCTGCCTTTGCCTTCCAGGTTTAGCCCCCCGCCTTTCTCCTCCAGGTTGGACCCCCGCAGGTTTGTCTTCAGGCCTGTCCCTGAATCATTCTCATTCCAGGTTAGCCTAAACCTTTCCTCCAGCATACCCTTTTCCCCTAGCCTATCCTCTTCTCCTGGCCTAAGTTTTTCCCATAGCCTAACCTGACTCATTGCCTAACCTTTTCCCTAGCCTAAAGTTTTCGCCTAGACTAACCTTTTCCTTGGCCTATTCTTTTCCCTGACCTAAGTTTTTCCCCTGGCCTAACCTTTCCTCTTGGCCTATATTTTTCCACCGGTCTAACCTTTTCCCTGGACTAACCTTTTCCCGTAACCTAAACCTTTCCCCTCAGGAAATCTTTTACCCTACTGTCACCTTCTCCCCTTGCCTAAAGTATCCCTTGTCTCACCTTGCCCTTAGCCTAATCTTACCCCAAGCCAAGCCTTTTTCCCTAGCCTAATGTTGTCTTTAAGCCTAACCTTTCCCTTGGTTTAACCTTCTCCCCTAGCCTAACATTTTCCCCTAGGCTCACCTTGTCCCTGGCCTGCACTTTCATTCATTCAGTAGTATTTATTGAGCGCTGACTATGTGCAGAGCACTGTTGTAAGCACTGGGGTAGATCCAGGGTCATCGGATTGTGCCACGTGGGGCTCACCATCTTGCTCCCCATTTTACCGAGGAGTCAACTGAGGCACAGAGAAGTTAAGTGACTTGCCCACAGTCACATAGCTGAGAAGTGGCGGAGCCGGGGTGCCTTGCCCGTTCACCCCAAATCCTTTCCTTCCAATTTGGCCTCCACAGCCACCCCCCGCCACGCTTTTGCCTTGCGGGCCTGGTCCTGAACCATTTTCGTTCCAGTTTAAGGAAAAAATGGTTGCTCAGTGCTTCTCCTCGGCTTTGAGGATCATCTCTGTTATATTGTAGGCAGACTCAACTCCCAGATTTTCTCTCTTACTGAATGGACTGCATTGCTACCCCAAAGAAGAAGTGTGTGTGTGTGTGTGTGTGTGTAATGTGAATCATGGGGGGAAGAAGAGTGATGAGGCTGATGCCACGCAGGGGAGAATAGGGGCCTGGGCTCTGTGCAGGAAGCGAGTTCTCTCCGATTGGCCTGGGACGGAGAAGACCCACTCACATTCTTGTTTTTCTTTGGTTCTGTTTGGCTTGGCTGCCTGTCTCCCCTGTTTAGATGGTGAGCACGTCATTGGGCAGGGAGAGTCTCTCTGGGTTGCTGAAAGTTACATTCCACGCGATGAGTACAGTGCTCTGCCCATAGTAAGTGCCCAGTCAATACTCTGGAATGAATGAAGGAAGGAAGGAATGAAGATCCAGGGCCCTGACTTCTAGAGATGGGTCAAGTGTCTCTGGGACGACAGTCCTGACGGCAGGTCATGGCCCAGCCTCACTCTCCGGAGAAGGGACCCTTTTGGACTCAGGGTGGCAGTTTGTGGTTTCTGATACCGGGAGGAACTCAGGGTGTTTCCCCTCTTTCTCTCTGAGAAGCAGAGTGGTGCCGATTCCTCCCTGAAATCGAGGTCCTAGCAGTGTGGCCTGGCAGGACAGAAGGCAGGTCGCGTGCCTGAAACTGAATGATATCCAGTGTGATGCAGTTCTGCACCTTCAGTCTAACTATTGGATGGAGGGAGTGCCTCCTGTGTGCAGAGCACTGTACTGGGGGCTTGGGAGAGCACCCAGAGGACAGACACATTCCCTGCCCAGAACCAGCTTCCAGTCTCGAGGGGGAGGCGGACTTTCATTTAAATCCGTAAATCCATCAGGGCAGATGGTGGCAGTCATCTTAGTGAGGTGGTCTGCCTAGACGCCTCATCTCTCCAGAGGCTAGGTTTCATGTTGCATGGAGGAGAGGGAAAATGGTGTCTGCCCAAGAAACCTAGGTGGTCTGCCATCTCCTCCCCCTCCTTCTCCGGCGAAGAGATGGCCGACTCTGGGGAAGCCCGAAGGGGCGGACCCCCAGAAGCAGAGGGTGAGGCAAAGGGCAGGGGGAGGGAAGCTGGCCCCGCACTCCTCCCCATGGGTCTCCTCAGGTCAGCTTCCACCGCTCCAGATGTGTTTCAGTCAGGACTGGGGAAGGTGCAAGGGACCTTTGGCTTCCAGGAGACCCCAACGATACGGCCTCCTACCGAGAGGAGAGCTCGGCCGTGAGTCCTGTATTTTGGAGCAAGCGGGAGGTGGGAGTGGGGCAGAAGGGGAGCCCGAGTGTGTCCTGTTGGCTCAGACATAGAAACAGTGTTTGCCCCCCCCCAAGCCCCTCCAAAAAAAGTAGTTGGTCTGCCATCTTCTAGGCCTCCTTCTCCAGCTCTGAGCAAGACGAGAGACAGACCCGTTAGGAACCATGAAATATGCAAACACCCCACACCTGCCCTAAAAACAAGTAAAATCAGCTCTTTTCCTCTTGTCTCCCTCCATTCTGTGTCACCGAGCAGAAAGGAGGGCTTAGTTGGGGAAGACGTCTTGGAGGAGATGTGATTTGAGGAGGCCTCCGCAGGTGGGGAGAGGAACAGTTTTTTCTGCTTTCCAGGGCCTGACGGCTCGGACTACTCGTGGAGTCCAGTGTCAACAGGTCGGAAGCCGTGGGGGCGGGGGGGCGGCGGCTGTGAGGAGGGAACTCAGATGGGAAAGAAAGGTGGGGTGGAGGTCAGTCCTGAGAGGAGACCCCCTGGAGAGCTGTTTGGAATTTGTGTTTCCCTGGACCGATCCTTTCATGCTAGAGATTCCATTCACTCCAATCCAATCCCTTCTCCCCTCTCCCATCCTCCCCTATCTTTGCCAAAGCCATCCCCCTTCCAATGAAGCTGCTAGGGCTTCCTTCCGGGACACCTGATCTCTCATCCATCTGCCTCCAATCAGGTGGATGACTGAAGTCAGGCCGGGCTCCTTCCAATGCTCGCCCCCCCCCCCCCCCCCCCCCCCCGCTTCCTGTGTAAGCCTCGAGAGCCTGAGCTTATTTGGAGATGAGTGTGTTGAATGGTAGGGACTTTGGAGCTGAGGAGGAGAAGAGAAACGTTTTGGGGGTAAATGAGGTCTGGAAGTTGGGGTCACTTTGAATCTGCTTTCTGGCTTGTCGACTAGGGGCTCTTCTGGGCCAGGTCATTGCCCTCAAGGCGTCCTGGGCAGGCTGTTAGGTGGAGGTAGAACAAAAGTTTCTACCCTTTCCCGACTTTCTTCGTGCCTGTGAGGGAAGTGGGTCGTGGGGTGAAGAAGGGCTGAAGTAACACTCCATTGCAGAATGCTTCTTGGCCCCTCAACCTGCCTCTCTGCTCTCCGGCCTTTCTCCGTGGCTGTGGAAATTCCACGAGACCCTTGGTTCCAGCAATTCAT
Organism: Ornithorhynchus anatinus; assembly: GCF_004115215.2. Taxonomy (NCBI): domain Eukaryota; kingdom Metazoa; phylum Chordata; class Mammalia; order Monotremata; family Ornithorhynchidae; genus Ornithorhynchus; species Ornithorhynchus anatinus. The sequence goes on along the minus strand of NC_041728.1, from coordinate 34,225,715 downwards.
CGGTGGTGTTGACGGACTGCTTCCTGTGTGTAGAGCACTGTACTCCAGGGTTAGGAGAGTACGGTCGAACAGAATGAACAGGCCTGTTCACTGCAGTCGTGACTCCTCCCCTTAACCGACTTGTCCCTACGGTTCTGCTCTCTTTCCCTGACCCCCTTCAAGATAGGCTCGTCTCCCCCATACTAGCAGAGTTCCCTTTCCATCTTCTGGGTCCGGCCTCAGGGGACTGGGGAGGACCCGATGAAGACAATACAGGTAAGGGAAGGATCGAAGGAGAAGGTGTTAGACCTGATTGTTGTGGGTGGATAGTTCCCGGCTTGGTGGGTGTGCCTAGGTGCATGGGTGAGTGGATAAAGTAAGTCAAATGTGTGTGTGTGTGTGGTGGGGTTGGGCCTGGGGAGATCTTTGCCTTCCCCGGGCTTTCTGTTAGACTGTTATTGCTTGATGGAGCTTTCAGAGGAGCTGAGTTTCCACCTCAAAGGGAAGGGGATGGGGGCCTGTGTGGATGATGAAAGGTTATGGCAGGAGAGGAAGGGAGGTAGTGAGCAGAGGGACCTATAATAATCATCATAATTAATATTGGTATTTGGAAAGCGCTTCCTCTGGGCAGAGCACTGTTCTAAGCGCTGGGGGAGCTCCAGGGTCATCAGGTGGTCCCACGGGAGGCTCACAGTCTTCCTCCCCATTTGACAGATGAGGGAACTGAGGCCCCAGGAAGCGAAGTGACTTGCCCACAGTCCCACAGCTGCCAAGGGGCCGAGCCGGAGTACGAACCTCTGACCTCCGACTCCCCAGGCCGTGCTCCTTTCACTGAGCCAGGCAGCTTCTCTCTCACTCTCAGCCCTGAGGCTGGTTCTACCTTCTGGGGCGAAGGCTCTGTGGAGGGAACTGGTTCTGTCGGGCTTGACGGTGGGGCTGAGAAGATCCAGGACCCTTAATTCTCGAGATGGGTGAATCCCCCCTGAAAAAAAAGTTGGTATTTGTTAAGCGCTTACTATGTGCTGAGCACTGTTCTAAGCACTGGGGGAGACACAGGGGAATTAGGTTGTCCCACGTGAGGCTCACAATTAATCCCCATTTTACAGATGGGGTAACTGAGGCACAGAGAAGTAAAGTGACTCGCCCACAGACACACAGCTGACAAGTGGCAGAGTCAGGAGTCGAACTCATGACCTCTGACTCTTTCCACTGAGCCACGGTCCTATCCCTAGGGTCCCCCTGCACCTCTTTCCTCCCTCCAGCGCTGGAACTCCTCCGGGCTGTCTCTGAGGGAGTTGGGCGGGGGCTGGGGGGTGAGGGGCCAGTCTAGGGTGAAGAGTGAAGCTGGCTCGGGGCTTTCTCCCTTGCTAGCTGGGAGGGCTTCGAGGTCAGGCCATTTCTGCAGGACTGTTCCTTGGGCGGGGGGCATCCCTCCCCTCTCCTGACCTCCTGCCCTGGTTTATGGCGGGAGGAGGCCGAGTGACCCTCAACGGAAAGAGAGTCCCGGGCTGGGGAGTCGAAGGACGACGGAGGTGGGTCCTCCGCTCGGTCCCGCCCCTGTCAGCTGGGCGACCTGGGGCCGGTCAACCTTTCCCTCCCCTGGGCCTAAGTGACCCCCATCGGTCCCGTGGGGATGAAGACGGTGAGCCCCCCCATGGGACGCGCCTGAATCCCGTTTGCCTCTCTCTCCCAGCCCTGAGACCCGTGTGGGGCACCTAGGAAGGGCTGGAGCACAACCCAAAGCATCCGGATCCTCCTTCTTCTTCTCCTGGGTGAGTGGAAGGGTTTTAGGAATCCCTCTCCGACGGCTCCCTCGCCCCGCCATTGGCCTCTCTCTGGAGCGGTGGCCCTTGTCCGAGACCCTCGGCTCTTGTCATTGGGTCGCCCCGCGATTTCGGGAGGCCTGAGGCTAGGTGGAGCCCCGTCCTAGGGGCTGGGGGGGGACCGGGCCCCAGAAGGGGCTGACCCGTTGCCCGCGGCTCGGACTCCCCCCCCGCACCGCCCGCCACTCTCCCCGGTTCCCCTCGTCGGCTCTGGTGGGCGGGGGGGGGTCCCCTTGCCTCCTCCTGGCCGATGGGCTTGTCTTCTCCTGCTCGCCAGATGCCCCCCCTTTCCCGCTGAGAGGCCCTCCTTCCGAAGGAGGCGCTGGCTGCAGAGGAGAACCTCCTGGTCCGCCAAGGATCGGACTCACGCTGTCTGTCCCTGAAGGCTGGGATGGGACTCTTTCCGGTCCTAGTGGGGCGGGGGGGGCGGAGGGGGACGGCGATGACGACGACCCCGAGGTGCAGGGGTGAGCTAGAAGGGGAAACCCAGGGAGTGTGGATGGGGAGCTCACTCTGGCTGGCCTTTCTCTTTCCCTCCCAGGCCAGAAACCCAGTGGGGCGTGCCGGGGGCTCCCTGGCCATCGCGGGCTAGGTGGAGGATGCTGCCCCTCCGCGGATCCACCCCACGCTTCACAGAGCCGAATCATGTGAGGAGCTGCCCGTGAGTCCTGGGGGCTGGGGGGGTGGGAGGCCGGGGGACGGGGAGAGAGCCAATGGAGTCGCCCTCATCGTCGCCAGTGAAGGCTCCTGGAGCAAGCTGCTGGACAGCCGGTCCCTGGAGGCAAGTCCTCCTCCTCGTCCTCCCTTCCCCCAGACCCGCACGAGGAGGAGGAGGATTCTTCTCAGGAGCCTTCAAGAGAGGACAGACGGGTCATCCACATTTGCCCCTCTTTGTCCCTCACCTGTTCCCCCTGGCCTCACCTTGTCCCCGGCTTCATCTCCTCCCCTGGTCTGACCTCTGTCCCTGACCTAACCTTGCCTTTCTCCTCTCCCTTTTTCCCGGCCTCACCTTTTCCGCTGGCGGAGGCATTTCTGCTAGTTAAACTTTATCTCCTGGCCTAACCTTTTCCCCTGGCCCAGCCTTTTCTCCTAGTCTAACGATTTCCCTCCACCTAACCCTGTCTTGGCCTCCCCTGGCCCCCCCCATCTCACTTTTGCCCCTGACTGCCCTTTTCCCACTCCCTTCCCCTTTTCGCCTGGCCTGACATTTTTCCTTGTTGCAACATTTCCCCGTGGCCAGTGCCTTCGCCTTCGGGCCCCTTGGCAAGCCTTTGCTCCTGGGCTCCGTTTTCCCTCCGCCTCAACTTCCTTTAGGCCTCAACTCCCCCCCCCCCCCCCCCCGGTCTCACCTTTTGGCCCTGGCTTCACTTGGCCCCCCTCCTTTCACCTTTTTAGGAGGCCATATTTTTGCTATCTTCTAACAGATTTTTGTGGTCCACGTTTTTTTCCTTGGGGAACAAATGTTGGTGATATTAGAGATGTACGTAATTGTTTGAAGTAGGTAGTGTACATGTCTGTCATTTCGTGTACTGAGATAACCAGGGTGGTCAGGAAAATTGCTTTTGTTGTCCTAGGGAAATGAGACCCTTTTTGGTTTGTGGATAGAGGCCTTTTCTTTCACCTTTCAGAAAACACACACAGTGATCAAAATCTGCCCCTTTCCAGCTATGCCTACTTGTTAACTACATGTAGTTAAATGCCATTTACAAATACCCAAAAGCAAACCTTGAGATTGCTGGATATGACGACACAGAAATTGGACAGTTGAACTCAAATAGGAGCAAAACATTCCTCTCACTCAACCTATTGTGCCCTTTCCTTTAACCCCTTATTTTTATCAAGTGTATACAGTGTATGTGATCGCTATTGTGCTAGTACTAAGGGATAAATCAAATTATCATATTTTATATGTGGCATTCTTCATGTTTTTAAGGTGAGGCTAGGAATCAAAGTCAACTTTTGCAGGTTTTAAAGTTTTACACCGAAGATTACGTAGCGTAGAGTATGTCTGGGACATTGTTTATATTCCTATTCATTGAGATAGTATATACTTAGTGCTACTGTCCCCCTCATTTGTGCAGATGTGTAACTAGTTTGGGCTCAAAGTGGGCCAGCGAATAACATTTTCATTGGGAATGGTTTGTAGAAACTTGCTTTTGGGGCATCTTTTATATACTAGATCTTGTATCATGTTTTCCTTTCAGTTATGCCCAAATGAATATGTTGGTTTCTTTCATCCTAATATTAATGTGATAGGCAAATTGTACCTTTCAGTAATGAATGTAATGACCCTAACAGACACACAACAATGTTTTTACATTTCATTGTAGTCCATAAATGTGGCCCATTTAGAGTTATTTGTTTCTTGTGTGCTTTACTATGTTCATATATATTTTCTGTTAGTGAATTAATGAGTGGAAAAATCAACAATCAGACAACACATGTGAGTAACCTAAACGTGTACAGGACAAGTCATCACTTGTTATAAATGCAAGGGTTGCATCTTAGTTGCCGGTAATATTAAAATGTATAATCCTTGTTCTGTGTTGGTGGTGACATTTGGAGTCTCCAAAATAAACCCGCTCATCAACGATTACAATCCCCTGTGAATATTTTTTGGCATCACACAGCAGCTATTTTTCCTGTAATGAGAGAAATATTTAGCCATGTCGTAGCACATGTAGCTCACCGAATGTCCTCTTATAATCATCGAGCCTAATCATGTTAGTAAACCTGTAAGCATTAAACATTTAAAGGATGTTTCCAATATTTCACAAGGGGAAATTTGACCTCACTGGTAGGGGGCCAGTTCTTGCTATTACTTGTTTTTCCTATACATGATGTTCACCTCATTATAACGGGTTCTATAGCAACATAGAGATAATTTAAGGAACTTGTTATGGGAACTGTAAATCCTGTCACTATCCAACTTTCTCCACCACATTACCTTGCCCCCCCGAAATAGGCTGTCTTATCCTCACTTGGTTCCCTAGAGCAGCTGACTCATACCAGGCCAAGACGTAGCAGCCTTTTTCTGTGCATTTCCAAGCATCTCATTGATACCTTTACCTGTTTTGATGTATTATGTCAGTCAAAGTTCAATTTGGCTGTTTCACAGTGTGTATTCCACAGCTGTGTTATAGTGCTTGTCCATATTCATTCCTTATTTCTTTTATAGATATTGAAAAGAGACCATAGAATTCTCCTGCTGGTTCAATCCCAAAGACACCATACTCACCAAAAGGAAAAGCTGAAGCAAAAGGGGTCCATTGGACATATATGTCTTCTTGGTCATGTTCTTCTATCTAGGATCAAAATCTCAGGGAGAAGGCTATTTGACTCATTGCCAATATGTACCATGTTGAAGGCAATGATGCAAACACACTCTCTGCTTTACAAGACATTTCTTAATACCTTGTAATCGTAGGATATATTGGATCCAAGGAAAGAAAAGGCTGTATTCTCACATTTTCCTCATGTCCACTTCTTAATAGAGAAGGTCTGAATCACTTCCTTGCCCCTTTTTCAGGGATTTGCCTATTTGACTACCATTCTTGGCAAGATACTGCATATGTCCCTTTTGTCCATGTGCACACTTTGCAAGCAACAACATTAATCAATTTGTCCTGCAAACCTTCCAAGGTGCTGTCAAGCTCCCCCCCCCCCCCCCCTTGCTTTTCCAGTTCAACTTCACCACCTTAGTTTTCCTTCTCATTGCCTAGGCACATTTTCACCACAATACATGCTATCAACTGGACTGACTCGGAACCATAGACTTCCTCACTTTTTACCATCCTCTGACTGTGCCTCTTGGTCTACCCATGTGCTGTGCTTGAAGGGTTTGAGACTGGCCCTACAAGAAAAAAAACATAGGAGATTGGGGTCTGTTAAACAATTTTCCTCCCATTGTTCTCTTTCCACATAATTCTTTACAGATCCCCATAGTATTTCAAACAGAAATATCTTGGTGGGTAACCCAACCACATCAGGCACTTTCTATGTTAGAGATCCCTTGTCAGCATTCCTACCCCTAAACGGATAAGATTTTAGATCCTTTTTCTGAAACAAAATCTGCAAACTGAGGGAAGAAAAGGACACCTCACTAGTTTTTTTTTTGGTTGTCAATGCCCACCTTTTGGTGACTGAACCCCTAGAACACTTTTTTAAAGTGCATGCTGAAACCAAAAAGCCACATTTACCCAGAAACACCTCTGGTGCAAGATCTTTGGGTCAACTCTGAATTCCCACTCCATACACCTAGTTCTGTAGGAAAGCACCAGGAACCCCCATCATCATCCATGCCACACACCCAGGCTGTATGTTGCAATTAAGTCCCTGGATTCCCACCCTTGCCCCCCCATTTTTCATCAATTATTTGTCTAGTGCAGCCATGACCTTTGCTCCTTTCCATCCTCTTTGACTAAATCATATGCCAACACTGTGGCAGGTGCTAAGATCTATCCCGGCATGCTAATTAACACTACATCTACAACCTCACCTTCATTGGCCACTATGTCAGTCACTTATCTTGGTGCATAGGTCCACACACTCCTATCTATAAAGTATAATAGAGAAGGGATACTAGGAGCCAGGCAAAAGAAACTTGATATGGAGAAGCTTCTCCTTATAAACAATTCGGGATTCAAATTTCCACTTGGAAGATCGTTGTGGATTTCATTGGCCCTTTTAAACAAGCCACCCCATTCAACCAACTCCCTACTTTAATTTTAGGAAAATGGGTCCCCAAAACCAAGGAATATTTTCAGGTGCTAGTACAGTGACCCCAAAGCATGCAGGAATATCAAAAACATCTGCAACCTCCAATCACTAGTTTTCTATTTCTGCAGACTGAATTGGGGCTAAAGGTCAAAGATGCTCCTCCCTTTTTGCTCTCTCTCTCTGTGTTGTGCAAACAGAGGGTACATAGAAGTATCCTTTTGGAGATAGCTGATCCCAAAATCCTAAGGTTCCTTTCCTGTTCAGGAAGGTTTAAAGTTTCTGGTAGTGAAACTAACTCCCCATTCCAATGTCAACATGATAAGTGCCCAAATCACCTCCATGTTGTTACTCCTTCAGGAGGCACCATGTCAAAGTGGAGGATATATCTTGTAAAAGTAGTGCAGAAAAGAAAGATATGTACTGGCTGTTTCCCCACACCTCCCTTAATTAAAGCCCATGGACTTTCCCCTCACTACAATCACTCTTCTACAACACACACTGTATTCAGAGTACACACTGAACTTGCCAAAAACAACAGAATGTGAGGCTACAAATAAAAGACCTTCCTGAACTGAGTTCCCATCTTTGAATTTTATATCAGTGGTGAAGGGGAAAGCATATTCTCTAACAAACAAGCAGTAATTCTCCTCACATTTTATGCCAACCTCATTCTCCCCATGGTTTTAAATACTATGGGACCAAGCCCATTGGTGTGGCAGGGTGGGTCAGAGGAGAGACCCTTGGAAGGATGGAGACATAATTATCTCATTATATGGCTTTGTTGCAGCAACTCTCCCAAAGCTACTCCAGAGTTCGTTCATTCATTCACCCCTCCCATGGACCCTCATTCCCATTCCACAAACAGACCAGAGGGGACCCCTACCAATTTCACAACTCACTCACTCCTCCATTCCCTGAGACTCTTCCCAACCAACATGCCATGCCCACCTGTCCCCCCATCCCCTCTTGCCCAGAACCTCCTCAACATTAAAACCATCAACCCCAACGCACACCTCACCAAAAGACCAATGGCTGTACTCCCGATGCGAGCTGCTCCATGTGGACAGTTCTACTCCAAAACCACCACCTTTGGGCCCCACTCCACTCTCACCCACTCATTTCAGGGGATTGGTTTCATTTGAAAAACTTCAAGAAACTTCTCACTGCAGAGTCCATGTGATCTGCAACATCTTATGTAGGGAGTGTAGAGAAGAGGTGATTTGGGACTAGTTGCCAGTAAAAGTCACTGAACCCAAACAACCCCTACTACATGTAAGCGCCCATTAAGTGGTCTGTTATAACCTGCATGGTGTCTATTTCCTCCCAGGCCATGCAGCTTGCATCCTTCCACACTCCTCCCACATTCCAAATGGAAAAAACACTGAGGTTCTTTGAATCGATTCACACTCCTAGAAACCCCTCATTCAAACCTCACCCCATCAAACAGACCCTTCCTCCATTCCACAAAACTTCATGGGCACCCAATTCACCGCCATCCTTGGACCTCCTCAGTGCCACGTTCAACTCCACTCTCTTCAACCTTGACCATTTTCAAAGTAGGCCAGTTCCTCTTCCCTAAACACACACACACACACACCCTCCAACAACATCTAGAAAAACTCCTGACTCAGTTGTCTCTTCCCCCAACCTGCAAATATTTACCCACTCATCAGCCAAGAAAATACCTAATTCCTCAACACATTCCAACCAACACGACAGAGGCACACATTCCCCCCATGGCTGACCTAAAAACCCACTCATCAATCCCCAACCACCACCTCAGGACTGAGCACACCTAGCCCCCTCTCACACAACTCACCTTAAAAACATCTCCACCCCGGGATGAGCCAAACCTCCAATCCACCTATTGATACAAACAAATTCAGAGTGGCCATCGAACACCTCCCAATCTCCTACCGACCCCTAAGCCTACACCCATTAGAAGGCCCAAAACACAATTGACAAAAGGCAATAGAGATCTCTTTTCCACCTTGTCACATTCATCTGACCCAGCAAAATCAGCATCCAAGCCAACTATCCTTGACTATTTCCGATGGGAAATTCAAATTACACAAATCTTTACCAGCCATATTTCTGCATGCCAGACTAGCCACATAATCCATCATCCTGATTTCACTCACTCTGAGATGAATTCTACAATGCTTCTAACAGTCCTACCAACAAAAGTGAACTGGCTCCAAAGATTCCCACCCAACCATACACACACCATAAACAGCTCCCACTTCATTCTGCAATAGGCATAAATAATAGGCGTTACACACTATACACTCCGAAACCCACCTTCAAAGGGTGTCATCCCAGCTCGAGCCCAGAACACCCAAATCACTTGTAACGTGTGTGGGACTCCAACACAGTCCACTGACCACACCTGCAAAGGAGAACATCCACTGGAAACCCCATACAACAAGAACCACCTTAACCAATCTGCATCTCTCCCACCACATTCCACTAAGCTCAACACAGACCTCAGCCCTTTCCACACACCAACACTAGGATGAGTCGTCATCCTCACTGAATCCTCATGCTCTTTGGAGTGGCACTGTATCACTTTGATCTTTAGGAGTCAACTCTGTAGCCATGTGCAAAGTCCTCCAAGGCCACAGGTCTCGACTGAACCGAACACACAAACCCTTCTCTCCACCCTAAACCCACCCAGCCTGCAGCTGGGAACAAAGAGACCTCCACTAACAAACCACTGACTCAAGCCAGCCCACAACTCCAAGATAGCTCTTAGAGGTCACCACGCACAACCACCCAAATAACCACTTTACCAGAGCACTCACATCTCCCATGGCAATGCAATTGTGCATAACCCCCCTGCCCCAAAACCTAGCCCTAAATACACAAGAAACTACCATTGCTTTTCCAATGCAGGCCACTATCTATCCAGACCTCTCAGCTACACCATCCAAAACACAGACCCAGAAAGCTTTCAAAAAGGCAGACATCTACCAAATCTGGCCCTACCTGGAAGTCTCTTTTCAGGGTCAGTAAGGACCCGCACCCATGAAGCCCCTCCTGGGACCTTCTCCACAAAAGCAGCTCTGGGACATACAAAAACGCTGGGATACCTTCTCCACACACCAAACCCAAAACTTTCTTCTCATCCCCCCCAAAATCCACTACCCTAGCCAAGACCACCACACTTCTTCCCAACTCTGCCACCTGTCATCTGTGTGAAGTTGAGCAAGGCACCTCACCTTCCTGGGACTCCTGTCCCATATGTGTAAATTGGCAATGAGGACCAGGAGCCACAAATCGGACAGTCCGATGACACTGAATCTACCCCAACACTTCAACCAGTGGTCCGCATATAATAAAGTCCTCACAAACACCAACCTGACTATTCTGATAATCCATTCCTCACATCCCAAACAAGACTGCAGTGAAAAAAGATTCCTCTCTAGAAAAATCTGCACACTCCTTCAAACCAAACATCTCCAAACCCACCAGTCCACTGACACTCCTCACCTGCCAAAACCCTCACCTACAAATACTCCCATGGCACACTAACACACACCCCACAAAACACCACCATCCCTTAAAATCCTTTACAATCACCACCCACCCAAGGCCTAAAGACCCCCTGCCCACCTCCAAAATTTATTCCTATTCAGGTCCCTTAGGGAGTGGTGTCTTATTGAGTCACTAGGTCTAACTCCCCCACATGGCCTCCCTCCTCCACCATCCACAAGCCCAGACCCCCCAACCTCCACCACACTTCCTCTCGGCCCGCAACCCAACCCCATCTTAAATGCTCCAACCAATCCTCCCTACCCTCCAAAAGCCAATCCACAAAGCCAAGAGAAACACCACCTGAAATGACCGAGAAACTGCCTGGCCCCAGCTGGCCCCTGACCTAGCCACTCTTCATCCCCACAACCCAACCTTTCCAAAGCTACATCCCGAGCAAAACATTGCACGACTCCAGACCACCCAAGCTCTCACCAACCCACTTGATAACTGCCTTCCAGAATCCCATGAGCCACCCCCACCTCCAAGTACACCCACAGACCCACTCAACCCAAACAGCCACAACTCTCCTCAATCTCACTAACTCAGAAACCCTCCACCCCCCCACCCACTCAGAAACAACACCACTTTGCAAAGGAACCCAAGTGCCTCAGACTCCCTACCACACAAAACTCCAACTAGCCAAAGGCTCTCCTAACTGTATCCCTCCAGAATAGGCCTTCTTCACCAGGCCTTTCAAATAACATCCATACTTCTAATGCCCAGAGACACCATTCATGGACACCCCTGCCCCCAACACCCACCCTACCAACAACAAAGTTCAACTCAACACCATGTCCAAAGTACCCTCCCTCCCTCCCCCTAACCATCCACCACAGGCCCACACCATTAAAGATTCCATTGTCAGAAAAAGATCCATCTACACTAGTCACTATGCCCCACAACACTCCTACCCCAAGAAATATCAATCCAAACTCCACACCGACCCTAAACCCTAGACACACTAATCCCAGCAGACCACACCTGGAGCCACTCCTCCAAACTCCACTGACCCAATTCCTGCCTCTTGACCAACCCACCCCGACTCCACACCCAAAACACACCCCCATCCCAAACACCCCCACCTAAAATGGGCTCAACCCCACATTCTTCCTAACCAACCTTCCCCCAATTGCCCCTCCCATCCCATTGAACCCCCACTCAACCTTCTCCAAAGCCCCCCGCTTCACAGCACCAAATGCCAATCCCTACCCCCAAAAGTCCCAGCCCACCACAGCACCCTGTCCCAAACCCATCTGGAACCCCACCCCCACAACACCCACACACACCTCCCCCTCTAGACCGAGGCATTCCTTTTCATCTGCACTACCACTTCCCCTCTCCACTCCGCAGGACTCCACACCTGACACCTTGGGGTCCACCCCAGAGAAGCCCAAAACTGATCCATGCCCACTAACCCACTTCTCAAGACACTCACCCCAAAACTACTCTCCACTACTCTATCAGACCCCTCCAAACACTAACACCCCCATCCAGGACCTCAACTCCAGCCCCCCCCCCATCCAAATGGCACACGAGACTGACAACCACTGTAGGCCACTACACCCCATTCAACTTCTGGAAAGCCATTCCCTTCCAGAGATGCCCCATTCCCACCAAACTCTCTGAGGGCAGGGCCACAACTACCAGGGAGCTCCCTGACACAAGCCCACGGGAAACCCTTCCCCTACTCCACAGACCTCCAAAAAGCTCCTCTCCTCCCAACACAAGGCACATTCTCCACTCCTCCCAAGCCCTGTAGAAATGGTCCGCAAGCTGACGCCTCCCCAATACTCCAAGGGGATCTCAACCCACACCAGCTGAAGGAGATGACAACTCCAGACCCATGAATGCCTAACAAGCAGCACCTGTCTCCCTGACCACTCCAACCTCAGAGAAACTACAAGAAAAACACCAACTACAGACTCCAACAGAAACACTCCTGTCCCTAACCTGACCACCTATCATCACTGCAAAACCACCACCAGAAGCCATGCCCCACCTGACCCTCCCAGCACAACTTGACCCCATGCCCAGACTCAATCCACTCCAAATAAATACATACAGGTACCTTGAAAATCCTAAACCACTCCAAGCCGACTCAACACGAGATCACCAAAAAACCTTCCACTCACCCTCCCCAGGCCTCCAATAAAGGCGAGAACCACTATGGCCCACCCACCTCCAACAATCACTCCTGCCACCTTCCAACCCACGCCTGGCCTCATGCAACAACCAACCAACCAAAATTACACCCAAACACTCCACAAAACGGGACCCACCGACCCCAATCGCACACGACCGACACCCAGAGGAAGCGACACCGGCACCGGCCCGATCCCCACGATCCACTTTTTCCCCTATACCGGGAATGACCAAAGTCCAAAATTATATCACGCAAACATGTGGGATACACCACCCTCCCCACCCCCTCCCCCCACCACTCTCCATTCTATTACTCCTAATCTGTACAGAGAACTCCCTAACCATTTACCCACATTGCAATAACGCCTGTAGCCTTCCACTTCTGTCACTTCCAAACCGGATCCTTCTAAATACCACAGCTTAAATTCCACACTAGTCAGGTGAGCTCCACTCCAAACAATATCTTTTAACTCTCACCCAAATATTGTTACCCCTCCATATCCCCCCTACCTCAAAACACACAGACACACACACACACCAAGTCTTAAAGAACCTCTTGCTAATTCTGAAGACACATCATTTTTTTCAACATACTTTCCTCAAAGTCTCAGAACACCTGGCCTCCGACTACATCTCAGAAGACACAAAGCCTCTTGGCCCCAACTGCTCCGGGCACCTCCCAGGAACTACAATGTCCCCCAAGACCCAGGCACCACAGTATCCTCTAGTCACCCAAAACAATGAAGACCTCCATGATCTGCATCACATTTCCTCCACAACCACCACTTAACTCTCATCCCCAAATGAACCTAACCACCCAAGGACCTTCCCCCAAACACCTACCAATGAAATCCACAGCAAAATACCTGACCCTCCCAACCATCTACACACTCCAAGGGCCGAGGAGTACCTTCACCCCACCCTCATGCTCCAAACAACCCAAGCACTGACCGTGGTCAAATCCCCCCGTTTTCAAAATACACGAAACACATCCACCGTGACCCACTCGCCCTCACAGCCCTCAGAGAGACTGTTCTACACCCACTGCGACCAGCCCGACTCACGATGCCAAACACATCCACACCCCCACCCGCTGCCTCTTCCCCGTCGCCTCGACTCCACCCAGAAAAAACCAGGTCCAAAAGCTCCAAAATCCTCTCAGTAAAACAACTCCCCCTAAACCTGGCAAATCCTCCAGGAGAAAACCACAAGCCCCTAGGTCCCCAACCTCTACCTCCCACCCACTACCCTGCTCTGCCCTCCACCTTCCTATCACCAAAATGATCTAGGCACTCAGGCGGGAACCCACCCATCCCCAACAGCTTACACATCCACAAGGTGAAACCCCCTGGCTAACACAAGGCCTGCCAATAGGCCACTCCTACCCTTGACCCATCCCTCCCAGGGCCACCATCACAACAACAGCTCCCCCACAAAGCCTCCTCCTACCACTTTTCAAACAAACATCTTCTCCACCTCTCCGCCCCATGCACATACAGACCTTTGTCCCAGGAAGATCATTTCCAACTCCAGAGCACTCATAACCTGCAAGTGACAAAGATGGACCCATTGCCACCCAAGGTAAGACGGTCATCGACCACAGCAAATACCCAGATGGCTTCTTCGAGGCACCGGCTCACCTCCACACCACCACCCGGCCCAGCCCGACCCCTACGCTGCACTGAGCCACCATCGACCGCTTCCAAAAGGTACACGGACAGGCCCGAAGCCCTCCCTCCTCCTCTATGGTTCTCCATTTCCGGAACACACTCAGCGATCCCCATCCATCTCCACCAGGCACCAACCACACGCACCACACACTCCAACACGTTTCTTGGTTCTCAACACCGAGCTTCTTCACTGGACCCTCAAAGGATCCCGACGCTTCCCTAAACACCGACCCATTCCACCATACTCCCATCCCACATCCGGAGGGCCAGTCCGGGAGTACAGCCAACACTTTTCTGCACTCCTCTGGCCACCTGGTGGGGACCCCAACACGGACGACCTTTCACATGGCCTCTCCCCCACCCAAAAAATACATTTAGAGCCCGACTCACCCACCGAGCGATCCACTGGACACACTCCACCAAAATGGATCCGAGGCATCACCCAGGCTTCCCCCCCTCCCCCCCTTGTAACTTACTGGACTTCTTCCCAAGAGTTTCCTCAAATTACATTCCAAACCTAGAAGCCAAATAATTGTTCTACTTACCAGACCAATGGTCTCAGAGCCCCCATCCTGCCATTTCCAAAATCCCAACCATCTGGAAGACTCATCCCAAAGTTTCTGGCTGGCCAATCTCCTCGACTGGATCGAGAAAAACTCCACCATGCAATTCCACACCGATCAGGAGAATGCTGGACGGGATAGAATCTCACACCTCCCAGACCACCGAAAGATGATCCACACGATTGAGGTACCACAATCCCCATCCTGTATGCATCATGGCAGCTCAGTCAACAAGCCAAAAGACATCAATTTTCCACTGCATCAAGACCCACCTCATGCTCCTCCAGGTTCCATTTCTGCAAGAGGGAACTAGCAGCAACACCTCCAAGCCAAACACCCTCCACACATCAGGATGCTGTCTGAAAAACAAAAGGAGACAAGTGACCCACCTCAGCACCGCTCTCCAAGGCCCATGCCACGACCCCGACCTAATCTCACAACACTGCCGATAAAAACACCTAAAGAGGCGCCTCACCTAGGGAGCACAGGCACTCCCGACCTCTTTCCCACGCCACTCCGATCCACCCTCCAAACCGCAGACCCAAACAGACCATGTGAACAATGACACAACCTTACCCCCATCTACCCGGGAAACAGTTCTTTCAAAAGGGATCCTCTCTTTTTATTGATGACCTCTACTTGCTACATACTCACTAGATGCTTCTACAGACCTTAAGGACCCCAATAAAATCCATGCAAATTGCCCCGGAGAACAACACACATGTCAACAAATGCCTGCAACCACCTGGACTCCATCCCCAACACACATCCCCTAAAAACCCTGTATTCCTAACCAAGGCCCACGCCCAAACCACCCAAGGACAACCAACCATCACACACACACAAACACACACACATTCTCTATTCAAGCTGAAAGCACTTCCCTTGGGTCTTCTGAACATGACCATTGGGAGGCAGAGGATCCACTTCCCCTTGACCACACCCCACTCTCTATTCACCACATCCCAATCACAAAACCACACACCCACACCCTAGACCACACTTGAGACCACTTGTTACCCTTACAACACATCATGACAATTCCCAAATAATGCACAGATGAAAAGACATGATTGGAAAAAGACTGTCAAGCCAAGAAATGGGAAAAGATCTCCCTCCAAACCACTACCATGAAACCTCATCCACACATCACTCCAGGTTCCATGACTGAGATTCACAAAGAGCTCGCTGGTTCATGCACCCTCGCTAACTGGCCACCAAGAAACTGAACCCTTAATCCATGCCCACTCCCAAGAGTCAACCTAGCCGGGGACCCTTGGGCGGCACCATCTACTCTCATACCTCCGAGAGACACCCATCGCATCACCGGACACCTTATCTATACACGGTCCCGGCTGCCTCCGACAAACTCCAGACCGCACGGTGGCTCCCGTTAAAACCCAGAGGGCGAGAGACATCCGGAACGACGATATTCAGGCCGACGACAACACGAAAAACACGTGCCCTGCTATCGTGGCCTAATGATTTCCCAGGCACAGACCCGTCGTGGAGTCCGGGACAAACCACGCCCTTCCCTGAGTCCTCTGCAACAAGACAAAGCCTCAACTACCTCCAAACTCCAATGTTCCCCATCACCCAACTCCAAAGTCCATCCCTACAGAGGGAAGTCGCTTCGACACGACACCGCATCGCTGGGACCCGATTGACTTCCCACATCTCAGACACCCAGAGCAGGGACGCATCGATGCGTGCCCCGCACCGATAAGGCCGCAGCCCACGCTCTCGACCTCTCTCACTTGTGCCTCAACTCCACCCCTGAACTCCATGGACTTCATACGCCAACCCCACTCTTCACGACACGAGGAACTCACCATACCTCTCCTCACCAAACAGCTCCCCCAAATGCCACGAACAGACCCTAAAAACTTCCTGAGCCCAAGGGCCCCTCAAACCCCCCGACCCAAACACAACCACAACCCTATAAGGAGAGCCCCGGCTAACCTCTTCTGAACCACGTTCAGAGAGCCCAGGTGCTCGATGACCCTGTACACCCTCTTCGGCCCGATCACCACACCCAGAGCCCCTCCACCTATGCACACAACCAGACGCATCAACATTTCCCATCCCTAGCCTTCCCCCAAACCCCATTTTGGCAAACTCGGACCATCCGTGACTCTCCTACCCGGCGGGACGCCGAACTGCCCTGAGCCGATGATGCCATCCCAACACGGGCCGCCAACGGGCCGGTTCCTTTCTCTTCTCGGCCAAGTGTCCGTGCTCGACAGAGGGATCCGAGGGAATGCTTGGCAGGGCTCAGGGTCGCCGGTGGGTCGCCCCTACGTCCTCGTGATAGCCAAAAAGAGTCAGTGCAGAGGAAAGCAAAGAGGTCCAAAGAGACTCTGTAGACTGGACTGTGAACACCCAGACTGGATACCCCTCTGGATATTTTGGCAATCCACCTTCGAGCCAGACAGAACCAGACTCCATCCCAGAATCTGGACGGACCTTGCCGGGGACTCCTCGGTTGAGCACGCTGGACTCCCCTATCGGCCAAATTCTCTCTCCCCCAAACCATATGACGCAAACCCATTCCTCACCACCACCACCACCCCCCCCCACTCACTTTCTCTCACATACAGAGAAAACCATGATGAAACCCCCAACCACTTGTCGGAGGTACGTTTTCTGACAGCACCACCAACTACATCCTCCAAAACAAAAGGGAAGGCAGGGGACCGATCCAACCTCCACATCTTCGAGGGATGGGCCTTGAACCGGGGGATTCTTTGGACCTCCTCACCCTCTTTCCTAGCATGAGACCGAATCCTAAAGGGTCCACCCAGAGACAGCTACACTGGGAGTGTGGAGACCCCCCCCCAGGCACCCCATCACATCCCAACCCCCACCTCCTCCCCGACATCCAATAAAACTCATCTCTGCAAGAAAAAGTTCCTCTCCTTTTCTAGAGGGCTCATGGACCTTTCGAGGAAAATAGGGGCCGGAAACTTCTTCCCGACCTCCCTGGAGAATGAGCTTTCTCCCTTCGCTCTAGACGATGGAAAAACAGCTCCCTGCCCCAAGTCGAAAGGGTCCTCCGAATGCAGGGAATTCCTCCTCCTTTTATTCCACACTCACTCGGGACCCACGACTCTATACTAAACCAAAAATGTCTCCATGACCGATCTAGAGGAAACCATGACAACGGGCAGGCGAGCCGCCAAGAGGGCCGGACCGGGCGTGCTGAACGGGAAGGGTGGGAAAAACTCTATACGTCCGTCGGTTCCTTGTATCTGAGGAGGAAAGCCGAGTGAGATCGATGGCTCGCCGACCCAGAGATGCCCCAAGCTTCCCGAAGTCTCCCTTTCCACCGACTAAGCCTCTGGGCCGAGGCCACAGACCTGACCGAAATCCCAAAGGGATCCCCCAGGCTGAGAGAAACACCATGGGACACGCAGAGAACCCTCCAAACCCCTGTGGGAGACCACCCTCCACCTCACCCCTAACCACCCGGGATACAAAACACACCCAAGGACCTCCCCACGCACGACCGAGGGCCATTCTCCTCACGGCTCCGGGTCCGCGGAGCCCAAAGAGGAAAGACCAGAAGGCAGACCCCACCCACCCGGGACCAAGACTGACAGACCATTCACAAGGACAGGGCTACCATGCCCTGGAACCTAACTAGATCCACGGTGGCGCACTACTCCGACCCAGGAGGTGAGCAGGGTGATGCCAGAGAGGAAACAAGTAATCACATGCATGCAAGCATGCATACAAACACCCACACTCAGTTTCTCTTTCTGAAGATTATGCTGCTCTCCACCAGGACAGAAGCAAACACCACTTTTCTTGGATACTCTCCCTTCCTTGGGAACCAGGCAAGGTCCTCCAAAGCACCCCACCCCCCACCCCCTTATCATTGCACTGACTACAATCCATCCTAGACTTCCTCTAAAAGCCTTTCTCCACAGTATCTTTCCCTACCCCAAATAGCCCCAGGGAAAGCCAGGCCAGTCGACAACACAAGACACCCCACCATGCTGGAGACAAACCACCTCCCATTCCTTTCTCCAGGCGACGGGTTCAAACCGCCTTACTCGAAAGGTCACTCAGAGCAGTCGGCACACCCGACCTCGCGTTCCATCTCTCCCTCGGGATGTCTGGCTCTCACGCTGCTCCTCGGGATGCATTTTCCCGGTAGAACGACAACACCCTGATCTCACCTGTCCCTCTCCGGGCGACGTGCCCGCGACCCATCTCGCTACTGGGAGCCACCGGGATGACGAGAAAAATCCCTTTCTGGAAAACAAACGATGGACAGAATGACTCCAAGACGGGACCTGGAACAAACAGAGGAGAAACCCTGGTAAAGAGTTCAAGGTCCCAGATCTCCTCAGACCCACCACCCGGCTGCACGGGACCCGGTCCCGGCCCAGAGACCCAGTCTTACCTTTCCAGAAATAGATACTAGGGACACCGACCACCTCCTCTTCTTCCCTACTCCTTCCCCCCAGGCCACTCACACTCATTCCCTCAAGGCAGTCTCACACACACAAATTCTACAGTCCGATACCTGTCCTTAAAGTTCACTTCCAAGGCCCAAGCCCCATAATTCTACCGAGGGGGTCTCCACTCGGACTGCTCCGAGTCCCATCTTCACAGTCACCATGTTCATCGACCGTCTCCCTAGAAAGGGTTCCTTGGATGACGGACATGAAAAGAGAGACTCCCGTGCCACCCGGAGGCCGAGGCTGCTTAGAGCACCCCGCGCTATACCGGGAGTCCGGGTCTGGTTAGCGAGGCTTTCTGTCCGAGGGCCGATTCTCCTTTTCCAAACGCTTAGGAGAATACTCTCCACACTGTAATCACTGCATAAATACCATTCAGTGGAAGAAAGTCCCAATGCCCATACTTTGGGACTCCCCAGAACATCAGGGAGAAAGCATCACACTCATTCCCTACTTCAGAACTACAAGGTCTTGACCTCGACATGCCTGTATTTGACGGGGGGGTGAAGGGGGTGTCACCAATCGAGACCCCACGGGGATGATCGGGCGGCGTCCGTGACCTACAGAAACTGGGAAATGCATTCCACACAGAACTCCGCCCGGAAAGGGGAAGCCCAATGACTCCTACAGAGACCCCGAAGGAATTTCCTTCTCACCCACCGCGATCCGGTCGGATGATGCTGCTAGAAGCGGAGAGGGAAAAGAGCGCCACGAACAAAGCCAGGTGAATCTGGGGTCTTGACATACAAACATAGACACACCCACTCGCTGATTCCCCTTCTCTCCCTGTCCAGGGGACTGGCCATTTAATGATTAACCATGTCCACCTGCTCCCCTGGAAACAACCCCTAACTGAAAAGCAGAGACACCCATTTTGAGGACTGGCTAATGCTGAATACGATGTCCAGGAGAAAACTGGACTCTAGAATCCACCCTACTCCTTCACTACACCCCTCTCCCCCCACAAAAAATCCCTACCTCTACTCTTGTTAATAGATGGCTGCTTGCCCCAAGGTCAAGGAGGCTCACTATTTCCATTTATAGGCCAGTCCAAGTCAATGGATTAGGCCTCAGTGTACAAGGCTCCATACAGGACACTAGAATCTCCATGAAACTCAGGCCCTGTAAATTGCTCCATCCCTCCCCACTGACCTCGCTATCTCACGCTCAAGTCTCCAGAATTCCTAGTCTAAAAAGATGACCAAGGAAACCAGAAACCTGCCTGTCCTCCTCGTCACCAAACACTTCCCTGGTCTCTTCCCTGGAAGCGACTGTCAGACCCAGAAAAAAGTCCCTTCAAAGGAGACGGAGGATGGACAGAGTGACCCTGGAGACAGGACTGTGAGCACCCAGAGTTGAGATCTTTCAATAGAATTAAGGGCCCAGGGTCTCCTCAGACCCACAGTCACGCCAAACAGAACCAGTTCTCTGCCCAAAGCCCCAGCCCCCAGATCGAGAACCAGGTCTGACGCCACAGTGGCCTCCTCAGCCTCCAAGCGCTCTCCCTGAACCCTACTCAACCTCACCCCTTCAAAATGCTCTCACTCACTCACTCACACACACACACACAGATTCTCAAACACAACACCTTCCCTTGGATTCTGTTTTCCTCCCCATCACACGTTCATTATCCTCGGAACCAGGGAGACTCCAAAGGCTCCATGTCTACCGTCAACATCGGCACGAGGTGGACCCGCACTGAGGCGATGGTTTCTGGTTCTTCCCCCTATTGACAGAAATAACAGCGAGTCAAAAAAGATGACCCAAATGACAGTTAAGGTTGCAAGATGGTCCCCAGATATAATGGGAAGGCCTCACCCCCTTGCCAGGCTGATCAAAGAAACTGCACATAGTACTGGGCAGGAAGGTTGTGTCTGTCCCAGACCCACCGCACACCTCAGCATGGCACTCGGGTCTTTCTTCGGAGAGGAGGAAATAACTCAATTCTATTTCCAAGGACAAGATGATCTCTCTCAATAGACGGATCTGGAAACATAGTCGACGGAGGAACTTCCGGGCTCCACAGAGGATACGACGACAATCCTAGGATGAATTCAAGACTCACTACCTGCCAATGAGGGGGTGACGCACAGTCCGCTGACCTCCATGACACATAAGGAAAAAGGATTCCTGACCGAAGAGGGCCGGTGGAAAAACTCTGGAAGGACGATGAAGCCCAGAAACTGAGGATTCCGTGACAAAACGGAATCCTTGTTTCTAAGTCCAAGAGATAGCTAGCGTTCATTCTCACCTGGCAGGAGATTCTTTGAGGTTTTCCTCATTCCTATATTCCCACCGGCGGTGGCCTGCGAAATGATAAGAAGAGTGGATAGGATGGTGGCCTGGGGGGAAAGGAAAAAAACAAATGGGAAACAAAGGCAAGCCCATCAGTTTCTCTTAAGAGGACAGGCCTCCGCGAGCACCAAGTCAACCGCTTGTTGAAAAACACACAACTATTCACCCTCAGACACCCTAGCTTCCTCACTTATCTCCCACTGCCAGAGAGCACAGCACACCCAGGCCAAAGAAAGTCTCAATTCTAACGACAAGCGCTCTCCAAGCCAAATACTGGATTAGCAGGGGTGGGGGAAAACCTGCACGACTCATCACCGTATCTGATTTCTAGGAAACTTACTAGAAAAATCAGGGAGGCCAAAACAGTAATCCAGATCTATCTGGAGTGCTGAGACAGACTAACAAGAAAAAAGTCTCCCCCCCACCCCCACACACACACACACACTCTCTCTCCACTCTCATGCTCTGTTGACAGTGCTCTCCAATACCCCGATAGGAAAAATTCCATTCTTGGGGACCCACACGGAGACAAATCAATTCCTAGAAGAACGAAGTTCTCGCCACTCCACGCTACTGCTTGACTCGACCCCTTTTTCCCCAGAAGAATCCCTACCCCAAATTTCAGGGTGGAGCGATGCTTTCCCTGAAGACAAGGACACACCAACTTTCTTTACGAAAGACTCTCCCACTCTACTACTGTTCCTCAGGGATTGATTTTCCTCACTCTACGCTGGACGCTCCGTGGACCCGACTTCTAACAACTCATTCTATCCTTCAGCACTGACACCCATCTCCCATTCAAGGCCCGACATGTCTTGTTCTGCACGACAGATCCAGGACACCTAAAATCTCCCTGCCTCTCTCCTCGAATGCTGCCCCGTACTCGTCCGTTGAAGCGACCGTCCAACCAAGCAGAGTCTCTTCGAAGGAGACGGGGTCTGGACAGAGTGATTCTGCAGACCGCACTGTGACTGGTCAGAGCGGAGAACCATCTATACAATTGAGGTCCCTGAGTCTCCTCACACCCACAGGCAAGCCATACAGAATCACTGCCCTGCACAGAGCCCTGGACCCCTTGCCCTAGAGCAGCTTCCCTGCCCATACTACCCAACGCTGCCTCAATGCCATTACCCCAAAACACAACTCAACCAAACCCTCTCCTCTTCCAGACAGAAACCCAGACACACAGACACATTTTTCTGAAAACCCAAAACCATTGTAATGCTCTGGGCTAGCTGAAAAGAGAATGGGGGGGTGGGCGGCAATACATTTCATGACCCATTCAGTTTTTCCTACAACACATATGCTGCCACCACCATGAACCTCTTGGGGCAAACACAGGCAACAACGATCAAAGACACCCAAGCTTCTCCATTCTTCTCCCTCCCCGGGCCCCTAGATCACCTCACACCCAGTCCCAACAAAGCCTGCATCCAAAACAATACCTCTCCTTACCCAATGCTAAGCCAACAGGGGTGGGGGAAAAACCCACAACACCCCTCCCTACCCCAGGTTGTGACTCAATCTAGTTAAGTACTCTAAGTCAACTACTTGAAATTCAGGGACACCACGACGGGAATCGAGATGAATCCGGAATCTTTGCTAACACAGACACAAATGTACGTTCTCTCTCATTCACCTTTTCTCCCTCTCTTGGTGACTTGCAGTTTAACTGTTGACCGTGTCCTCCCATTCCCCGGGAAATAACCCCTTAGAGAGAAGGAAAGATCCCATCTTTGGGACTGGCTAATGGTCAAGGGCATGCCTGGGAGAAAAACTGGACACTAGAATCCACCCTACTCCTTCAATTGACCCCTCTCTCCCCACAAAAGTACCTGTCCCAAGTTTCTGTGGGAGATGGCGGTATGCCCCCGAGGCCAAAGAGATCCCACATTTCGGGATGGAGGAGAGTCTGATTCGAGGACTAGGCTTCAGGGAGCAAGGCTCCCAACTTGATGCTAAACTCTCCATGAAACTCATTCCCTACAACTCAGTCCATCGCTCACGACTGACATCCGTCTCACCCTACATCCCTACAGTTCTTCTTCTGAAATGAGGCCAAAGGAAACTGAGAACCTGCCTCTCCTCCTCCTCACCAAACACTTCCCTGGTCTCTTCCCTGGAAGCAACTGTCAAACCCAGAAAAAAGTCCCTTCAAAGGAGACGGAGGATGGACAGAGTGACCCTGGAGACAGGACGGTGAGCACCCAGAGTTGAGACCTTTCTATAGAATTAAGGGCCCAGGGTCTCCTCAGACCCACAGTCAAGCCAAACAGAACCAGTTCCTTGCCCAGAGCCCCGGCCCAGAGATCCGGGACCGGATTCTGACTCGACAGTGACTTCCTGGGCCTCCACGCTCTCTGCCGGAACCTAACTCGACCCTGCCCCCTCAAAATGTTCTCGCTCTCTCTCTCTTTCTCTCTCTCTCACACACACACACACACACACACACTTCACAAACCCCAACACCTACCCTTGGTTTCGGTTTTTCATCCCATCATATGCTCATGATCCTCGGAACCAGGCAGCCTCCAAAAGATCTGTGTATATTGTCGATATTGGCACAAGATGGACCCACACGGAGTCGATCTTTTCAGGTTCTTCCAGATTCCTACAGGCATTATTCTGCATAAGACCATAAGAGTGAAGAAGAACTGAAGGGGGTCTACACTAGCTGAAAAAAAATACTAAAAGTTAAAAATCGACCTATCAATTTTATTATAAAATTATCATTCAGTTTTTCCTACAGCACACCTGAGTCTACCACCTCCGGAT
Organism: Ornithorhynchus anatinus; assembly: GCF_004115215.2. Classification (NCBI taxonomy): domain Eukaryota; kingdom Metazoa; phylum Chordata; class Mammalia; order Monotremata; family Ornithorhynchidae; genus Ornithorhynchus; species Ornithorhynchus anatinus. The sequence continues at coordinate 34,201,743 of NC_041728.1, read as the reverse complement.
CAACTTCTGGGAGCAAACGCATGCAAAGACAACCAAAAACACCCTAGTTTCTCTATTGTTCCCTCCCCGGCCATAGGATCGCCTCACACCCAGGCCCGAAAAGGCATGTGTCGAAATTACTAGACCGCTCCAGGCCATAGGCTGACCCAACCGGGGTGGGAAAAAAAACCCACTAAACTCCTCGCCACCCATGGTTTCTATTTAACTCACTTAAAATTCTGGAAGGCCACTACAGGAATCCAGATGCATCTGGGATCTTGACACACAGACATACACATACACACTCTCTCTTTCTCCTTCTCTTCTGCCCTCGGTGACTTCCAATTTCACTATTGAGCGTGTCCTCCCACTTCCCTGTAAACAAACCCTAACAGAGAAGCCAAGAGAAGCAGCGTGGCTCAGTGGAAAGAGCACGGGCTTTGGAGTCAGGGCTCATGAGTTCGAATCCCAGCTCTGCCACTTGTTGGCTGTGTGACTGTGGGCAAGTCACTTAACTTCTCTGTGCCTCAGTTCCCTCATCTGTAAAATGGGGATGAAGACTGTGAGCCCCACGTGGGACAACCTGATTCCCCTATGTCTACCCCAGCGTTTAGAACAGTGCTCGGCACATAGTAAGCGCTTAACAAATACCAACATTATTATTATTATTATTAAGATCCCTTCTTTGGCATGGCCTTGACAATTAGCTGGTCCCAAAGAGAACACGAGGCACTACACCCAACCCTACTTCTTCACTTGACCCGTCTCTCCCAAGAAATATCACTATCTCTAAATTTGGGTATACATGGATGCTTGCCCTAAGGCCAATTATACCCCATATTTCCAGATAGAAGGCAGGCAAGAACTTGACCTCATTGTACAATACTCCATATTAGACACTAGAATTTCCATGAAACACATCTCCTGCAAATTGCTCCATCCCTCCCCACTGACCTCCCTATCTCACGCTCAAGTCTCCAGAATTCCTTGTCTGAAAGGATCACAAAGGAAACCAGAAGCCTGCCTGTCCTCCTCCTCACCAAACACTTCCCTGGAAGGCACCGTCAGACCCAGAAAAGAGTCCCTTCAAAGGACACGGAGGATGGACAGAGTGACCCTGGAGACAGGACTGTGAGCACCCAGAGTTGAGACCTTTCTATAGAATTAAGGGCCCAGGGTCTCCTCAGACCCACAGTCAAGCCAAACAGAACCAGTTCTCTGCCCAGAGCCCCAGCCCCCAGATCCAGGACAACGTTCTAACTCGACAGTGACTTCATCATTCTCTCCCAGAACCCAACTCAACCTTACCCCCTCAAAATGCTCTCTCTCTCTCTCACACACACACACACAAACACACACACACACCACACATTTTTCAGAAAACACAACACCTTCCCTTGGATCCAGTTGCTCTTGTGGCCATGCAGTCACCCTCCTCATCGTCGTGCAGGCCCCAGGTGATTGGGAAGTTGCGATACGGTTGACCGGAGATGAACCAAGCCCGACTCCGTTTTTTCCATTTTCTTCCCCCTGTTGGTACAAAACGTGGCCAATCCAAAAAACAATCCCCTGAATGCCACCAGAATTTTATAAGGGGACCTCTCGATGGACCAGCTAAGGCCCCACCTCCTACTTTGATCAATAAAAATCAAACTGCCCACACTACTTGGTGTTGCGTCGTGTGAATTCCATCTCCACGTCATGCCTCAACGTGCCTCTCTCGTCTTCCACTGCAGAGGAGGAAACAACAAAATTAAAAAAAAAAAATTCACACCAAAAAGTGATTTCTCCATCCCATAAGAGAGACTTATTTTCATCCATTTTTCCTGAAAAATCTGCAAATGGAGCCACTACAGGACCTTCCAGGAGCCAGAAAATTGGAGGGTTTGCTGAGGACTCACTCAAAGGCTAATCGCTGTATTCAGCACAGGCAGTGATCTTCACGATCATCAGAGATGGAGGGGCACGAGGCGTTTAAAGCCAAGGTGAACACTTGGAACAGACCAGCAGGCCAAATCAACATGACAATCCATAAGTTCAAAGAACCCTTGGTTCTGATGACAAAAACAAACTGTTATTCCTCCTCACCTTCCATGACATTTTTCAAGTAATCCTGAACTCCAGATTCCAACCCAACAGTATATTCTTCATAGGATCATGGGAAAGGAGAACAGCTATTGGGGCTCCGGGATAGCTGAAAAGGAAATGGAAAAAAATAAAAAACACACAAATTGACAAACCATTCTGTTTTTCCTACAGCACATCTGCTTTCACCTCCCCTAAAATCCACCTCTGGTGGCAAACCCAGGCAAGGAAACCCAAGACACCAGGGACGTTTCTCCATTCTTCCCTCCCCGGGACACTGGATCCCCTCACACCCAGCCCCAAGAAAGCCTGCATCCAACCAAGACCTTTCCCGATCAAATACTGAGCCAACAGGGGTGGGGGGCGGTGGGGGACAGGGGTGAGGGAGGGGGAAATCTGCAACACTCCTCGCCATCCTTGTTTGATACTCAACCCACTGAACAATTTGGGACACCACGACAGGAATCCAGATCCAGGTGGGGGCTTGATACACATACACACACACCCCCCCAAACACACACTCCCTGATTCTCCTCATCTCCCTCTCTCTCTGTCTTTCCGTTTACACTGTGGACACTGTCCTCCCACTCCCCTGCAAACAACCCCTGACAGAAAAGCAGACATCCAATCGTGGGGACCAGATAATGGTTAAGGCAATGCTCCGGAAAAGCCTGGACACTACACTCAACCCTACTTCTTCCCTGGAACCCTCTCTCCCCAGAGAAATCCCTATCGCTACTTTCTGGGGGTAGGGCAGGTTTCCCCAAGGCCAAGGTACCCACATTTCCATAGGTCGGGTGGTCTTAGTTAAGTCCTAGGCCTCCGTGCACAACGCTCCATACGAGACACTAGAATTTTCATGAAACTCATGCCCTGATACTCGTTCCATCCCTCACCACTGACCTCCCTATCTCACGCTCAAGTCTCCAGAATTCCTAGTCTGAAAAGATGACCAAGGAAACCAGAAGCCTGCCTGTCCTGCTCCTCACCAAACACTTCCCTGGTCTCTTCCCTGGAAGCGACTGTCAGACCCAGAAAAAAGTCCCTTCAAAGGACATGGAGGATGGACAGAGTGACCCTGGAAACAGGACTGTGAGCACCCAGAGTTGAGACCTTTCTATAGAATTAAGGGCCCAGGGTCTCCTCAGACCCACAGTCAAGCCAAACAGAACCAGTTCTCTGCCCAGAGCCCCGGCTCCCAGATCCAGGAAAGAGTTCTGACTTGACAGTGGCCTCTGCCCTCCACGCTCTCTCCCAGAACCCAACTCAACCTCCCCCCGAAAATGCTCTCTCTCTGTCTCTCTCTCACACACACACACCAAAGTCCAACACGTTAGCTTCCCTTGGATTGTGTTTTTCTCCCCATCACACGCAGATGATCGTCACAGCCAGGGAACCTCCAATTGCTCTCTGTACATCCTTCAGGTTGGCACGAGATGGGCCCCCACCGAAACGAACGTTTTACGTTTTGTGCCCCCTATTGGCAAAAAAAAAAAAAAGAAGAAGATGGTGGATCAAAAAAGCATAGCCCACATGACAGCTAAGGTTTCAGGATGGTCCCGTGGTAGACTGGGGAATGCCTCGCATCCTAGCTAGGCCAATAATAGAAACTGCACAGATTACTGCCAGAAAGGGTGTCTTTCTTCCCGACCAACTGTACACCTCACCGTGGCTCTCTGGTCTTTCCTTGGAGAGAAGGAAAACACAGAATTCTATTCCCGAGGAAGTGAACTCTCTCAACCGACCCTTACAATTCTGGCAATCGAGGCGATGCGGGACCTTCCAGAATGTACAGATAATTCGACAGTCGTCTTAGGACAAATTCTAGACTCACTAACTGCAAATGGAGAGTATTGCGCACAGCCCCTCATCTCCGTGTAACATGAGGAAAAATGTTTCCTAACTGAATTAAGCTGGTGAAAACAGTTTGGAAAGACAAGCCCAGGAACCTGATTTCAATGAGCAAGAGAAAACTGACATTCCTTCTCACCTGCCATGACATTCCTTGAAGTTGGCTTCATTTCGGGATGCCCTCCTGTGGTGCCCTGTGATCCGAGATGAGGAGCAGAGGGGACGGTGGTCTCGGGGGGGATGAAAAACAAAGGGGAAAAAAGGCAAGCCGCTCAGTTTCTCTAAATGACACAGGTCTCGACCCAGCACCACATCAACCTCTTCTTAAAAATACACAGATTTGAACCCACAGACACGCTAGCTTCCTCACTTACTTCCCCCTACCACAGAGCACCACAAAACCATGCCAAACAAAGCCTCGATGCAAAAGACAAGAGTTCTCCAAGGCAAATACTGCATCAATGGGGGAAGGGGAAAATCGGCACTCCCTGTCATTTCTAGGAATCTTACTTGAAAAATCAGGTAAGCCATTAAAGCAATCCAGATCTATCTGGAGTGGTGAGACAGATCACACACACACCCACACACACCCTGATTCTCCTTATCTCCCTCTCTCTCTTTTTTTCTGTTTCAACTGTGGACCGTGTCTCCTCCCATCCCCTGCTAACAACCCCTAGAAGCAAAGCAGACATCCAATCTTGGCGACCAGCTAATGGTCAAGGCAATGTCCCGGAAAACACTGGACACTCGACTCCACCCTACTCCTTCACATGACCCCTCTCTTAGAGAAATCCCTATCGCAGGTTTGAGGGCTAGATGGCTGCTTGCCCCAAGGCCAAAGATACCCCTCCTCCCCATTTCCCTAGAGAGGGCAGTCCTAGTCCAGAACAAGGCCTCAATGTACACTGCTCTATACTGGACATTACCATCTCCATGAAACTCAGGCCCTGTAAACTGCTCCATCCCTCCCCACCGACCTCCCTATCTCACGCTCAAGTCCCCAGAATTCCTTGTCTGAAAGGATCACAAAGGAAACCAGAAACCTGCTGGTCTTGCTCCTCACCAAACACTTCCCCGGTCTCTTCCCTGGAAGCGACCGTCAGACCCAGAAAAAAGTCCCTTCAAAGGACACGGAGGATGGACAGAGTGACCCTGCAGACAGGACTATGGGCACCCAGAGTTGAGACCTTTCTATAGAATTAAGGGCCCAGGGTCTCCTCAGACCCACAGTCAAGGCAAACAGAACCAGTTCTCTGCCCAGAGCTCCGGCCCCCAGATCCAGGACAACATTCTGACTCGACAGTGGCCTCCTCACCCTCCACACTCTCTCCCAGAACCCAACTCAAACTCACCCCCTCAAAATGCTGTCTCTCTCTCTCTCACACACACACACACACACACACAAAGCCCAACACATTCCCTCCCCTTGGATTCTGCTTTTCTCCCCATCACACGTAGATGATCGTCACAGCCAGGGAGCCTCCAATTGGTCTCCGTACATCGTCAACGTTGGCACAAGATGGGCCTACACCGAAACGAACGTTTTCCATTTTTTCCCCCCCATTGGCAAAAAAAAATAAAATAGGTGGTAGATCAAAACAGCATAGCCCGCTTGACAGCTAATGCTTCAGGCTGGTCCCCGGATAGACCTCCTAGCTAGGCCAATAAACAAAACTGCACAGAGTACTGGCAAAAAAGGTGTCTTTGTTCCCGGATCAACAGTACACCTCAGCGTGGCTCTCTGGTCTTTCCTTGGAGAGAAGGAAAAACACAGAATTCTATTCCCGAGAAGGTAAACTCTCTCAATACACCCTTACGGTTTTGGGAACTGAGCCCATGCGGGACCTTCCAGAATATACAGAGAATACGACAGTTGTCCTAGGATGAATTCTAGACTCACTAACTGCAAATGGAGAGGGTTACGCACAGTCCGTCATCTCCGCACCACATCAGGAAAAATGTTTCCTAACTGAATTAAGCTGCTGAAACAAGTTTGCAAAGACAGTGAAGCCCAGAAGCCTGTTTCAAAGTGCAAGAGAAAACCGACATTCCTTCTCACCTGCCGTGACATTCCTTGAAAGTTTTCTTCATTTTGCAATTCCCTCCTGTGGTGCCCTGCGATACGAGATGAGGAGCATACAGGACGGTGGTCTGGGGGGGATGAACAACAAAAGGGGAAAAAAGGCAAGCCGTTCAGTTTCTTTAAATGAGACAGGTCTCTACCCATCACCACATCAACCTCTTCTTAAAAATACACAGATTTGAACCCACAGACACCCTAGACACCTTCTACTTTGACCCATAAAAAATCAAACTACCCATACGACTTTGTGATGCATCCTGGGAGTTCCCTATCCACCTCGTGCCTCAATGTGCCTCTCTCGTCTTCCACCGGAGAGGAGGAAGCAACACAATTTAAAGAAAAAAAATAAAATCACACAGAAAATTTTATTTGTCCATCCCATAAGAGAGACTGATTTTCATCCCTTGCTCCTGAAAAATCTGCTAATGGAGCAACTACAGGACCTTCCAGGAACCAAAAAATTGGAGGGTTTGTTGAGGACTCACTCCAAGGTTAAATCACTGTATTCAACAGAGGCAGTGATCTTCACGATCATCACAGATGGAGGGGCACGAGGTGTTTAAAGTCACGGTGAACACTTTGGATCAGACCATCAGGCCAAATCAACATGACAGTCCATAAGTTCACAAAATCCTTGTTTCTGAGGACAAAAGCAAACTGTTATTGCTCCTCACCTTCCATGACATTGTCAAGTGATCCTAGGCTCCAGGGGCCAACCCAACAGTATTCTTCATAGGATCAGGGGAGAGGAGAAGAGCTACTGGGGCTCTGAGCTAGCTGACAAGGAAATGGGGAAAAAAAAAAACAAATTGACAAACCATTCCGTTTTTGCTACTGCCCACCTGCTTCCACCTCCCCTAAAATCCAACTCTGGTGGCAAACACAGGCAAGGAAACCCAAGACACCAGAGCCTCTCCTTTCTTCCCTCCCCGGGACACTGAATCCCCTCACATCCAGCGCCAAGAAACCCTGCATCCAAACAAGACCTCTCCCGACCAAATACTGACCCAGGTGGGGTGGGGGGGAAATCTGCAACACTCCTCCCCATCCCTGTTTGATACTCAACCCATTGAACAATTTGGAAAACCACTACAAGAATCCAGATCCATGTGGGGGCTTCACACACACACACACTCCCTGACTCTCCTTATCTCCCTCTCTCTCTTTCTTTCCGTTTCAACTGTGGACCGTGTCTTCCCGCTCCCCTGCAAACATCCCCTGAGAGCAAAGCAGACATCCAATCTTGGGCACCAGCTCATGGTCAAGGCAATGCCCAGGAAAACACGGGAGACTACACTCGACCTTACATCTTCCCTGGACACTTCTCTCCCCAGAGAAACCCCTATCTCTACTTTCTGGGGGGTACGGCAGGCTTCCCCAAGGCCAAGGTACCCACATTTCTGTAGTTCGGGCAGTCTTAGTCAAGTACTAGGCCTCCGTGTACAACGCTCCTTACGAGACACTAGAATCTCCAAAAAACTCATGGCCTGAAAATTGCTCCATCCCTCCCCATTGACCTCCATATCTCACACTCCAGTCCCCAGGATTCCTTTTCTGAAAAGATCACAAAGGAAATCAGAAACCTACCTGTGCTGCTCCTCACCAAACACTTCCCTAGTCTCTTCCCTGGAAGCGACTGTCAGACCCAGAAAAAAGTCCCTTCAAAGGAGACTGAGGATGGACAGAGTGACCCTGGAGACAGGACTGTGAGAACCCAGAGTTGAGACCTTTCTATAGAATTAAGGGCCCAGGGTCTCCTCAGACCCACAGTCAAGCCAAACAGAACCAGTTCTCTGCCCAGAGCCCCGGCCCCCAGATCCAGGACAACATTCTGACTCGACAGTGGCCTCCTCGCTCTCTCCCAGAACCCAACTCAACCTTTCCCCCTCAAAATCCTCTCTCTCTCTCTGTCTCACACACACACACACACACACACACACACACTTTTCTGAAAACCCAACACCTTCCCTTGGATCCAGTTGCTCTTGTGGCCGCAGAGACACCCTCCTCATCGTCATGCTGGCCCCGGGTGATCTGGAAGTTGCATCACGGTTGACTGGAGATGAGCCATGGTCGACTCAATCTTTTTCATTTTCTTCCCCCTGTTCATACAAAACATGCCCGATCCAACAAACGACCCACTGAATGCCACCTGAATTTTATAAGTGGACCTCCCGATGGACCAGCTAAGGCCCCGCCTCCTATTGTGACCCATAAAAATCAAACTACCCAAATGACTTTTTGTTGCATCATGGGTGGAAGTTCCCTATCCACCTCATGCCTCAACGTGCCTCTCTCATCTTCCACTGGAGAAGAGGAAGCAACAAAATTAAGAAAAAAAAATTCATCCTCAAAAAATTGATTTATCCATCCCGTAATAGAGACTGATTTTCATCCCTTGTTCCTGACAAATCTGGAAATGGAGCAACTACAGAACATTCCAGGAAGCCAAAAATTGGAGGGTTTCTTGAGGACTCACTCAAAGGCTATATTCAGAACAGGCAGTCCTTTTCATGATCATCAAAGAGGGAGGGGCAGGAGGAGTTTCAAACCATCGGGAACATTTGGAACAGACCATCAAGCCAAATCTACATGACGATCCTTGAAATCAAGGAATCCTTGTTTCTGATGAAAAAAGCAAACAGTTATTCCTCCTCACCTTCCATGACATTTTTCAAGAGATCCTACGCTCCAGATTCCACACCCAAGAGTATTCTTCATAGGATCACAGGAGTGGAGAAGAGCTATTGGAGCTCTGGACTAGCTGAAAAGGAAATGGAAAAAAAACAAATTGACAAACCATTCTGTTTTTCCTACAGCACACCTGCTTCCAGCTACCCTAAAATCCACCTCTGGTGGCAAACGCAGGCAAGGAAACCCAAAGACACCAGAGCTTCTCCATTCTTCCCTCCCCGGGACACTGGATCCCCTCACACCCAGTCCCAAGAAAGCCTGCATCCAAACAAGACCTCTCCCGACCAAATACTGACCCAACTGGGGTGGGGGTGGGGGGTCATCCATCCCTTCCCCAACCCTGTTTGATACTCAACCCGCTGAACAATTTGGCACACCACTACAGGAAGCCAGATCCATGTGGGGGCTTCACACACACACACACACACACACACACACATCCCTGATTCTCCTCATCTCCCTCTCTCTCTTTCTTTCCGTTTCAACTGTGGACCATGTCCTCCCAATGCCCTGCAAACAGCCCCTGACAGAAAATCAAGCATCCAATCTTTGTAACCAACTAATGGTCAAGGCAATGCCCAGGAGAAGACTGGACACTCAACTCAACCCTACTCCTTCATGTGATCCCTCTCTCTCTAGAGAAATCCCAATCACTAGTTTAAGGGGTAGATGGCTGCTTGCCCCAAGGCCAAAAATACCCCCCCATTTCCCTAGAGAAAGCAGTCGTAGTCCACTTCTAGGCCTCAATTTACACTGCTTTAAACTGGACACTACACTCTCCATGACACACATACTCTGTAAATTACTCCATGCCCTGTAAATTACTCCATCCCTCACCACTGACATCCATATCTCACACTCAGGTCCCCAGAATTCCTTGTCTGCAAAGATGACCCAGGAAACCCAGGATGAGTCACGCACGACTCAATTTTTTCCATTTCTTCCCCCTGTTCATACAAAACATGCCAGATCCAAAGAAAAATCCCCTGAGTGCCACCTGAAGTTCATAAGGGGACCTCCCGATGGACCAGCTAAGTCCCCGCCTCCTACTTTGACCCATAAAAATCAAACTACCCACACGACTTTGTGTTGCGTCCTGGGAGTTTCCTAGCCACCTCATGCCTCAACGTGCCTCTCTCGTCTTCCACCAGAGAGGAGGAAGCAACAAATTTTTTTTAAAAAAAAAAAAACCACAAATATTTGATTTGTCCATCCCATAAGAGACAATGATTTTCATCCTTTGCTCCTGAAAAATCTGCAAATTGAGCAACTACAGGATCTTCCAGGAACCAGAATATTGGAGGGTTTGTTGAGGACTCACTCCAACGCTAATCACTGTATTGAACAGAGACAGTTATCTTCACGATCATCACAGATGGAGGGGCACGAGGCCTTTAAAGCCACGGTGAACACTTGAAACGGACCATCAGGCCAAATCAACATGACAATCCATAAGTTCACAAAATCCTTGTTTCTGATGACAAAAGCAAACTGTTATTCCTCCTCACCTTCCATGACATTGTCAAGTGATCCTAGGCTCCAAGGGCCAACCCAACGGTATTCTTCATAGGATCACGGGAGAGGAGAAGAGCTATTGGGGCTCTGAGCTAGCTGAAAAGGAAATGGAAAAAAAAAAACACCAAGTTGACAAGCCATTCTGTTTTTACTACAGCCCACCCACTTCCACCTCCCCTAAAATCCACCTCTGGTAACAAACCCAGGCAAGGAAACCCAAGACACCAGAACTTCTCCATTCTTCCCTGGCCGGGACACGGAATCCCCTCACATCCAAGAAAGCCTGCATCCAGACAAGACTTGGCCCGACCAAATACTAACGCAGGTGGAGTGGGGGGAAAATCTGCAAAAATCCTCCCCATCCCTGTTTGATACCCAGAGATGAGACCCTTCTAAAGAATTAAGGGCCCAGGGTCTCCTCAGACCCACAGTCAAGCCACACAGAACCAGTTCTCTGCCCAGAGCCCTGGCCCCCAGATTCAGGACAACCTTCTGACTCGACAGTGGCCTCCTCGTTCTCTCCCCGACAAGAATCCAGATCCATGTGGGGGCTTGACACACACACACACTCCCTGCCTCTCCTTATCTCCCACTCTCTCTTTCTGTTGAAACTGTGGACCGTGTCTTCCTACTCCTCTGCAAACAACCCGACAGCAAAGCACGCATCCAATCTTGGGGAGCAGCTCATGATCAAGGCAATGCCCAGGAAAAAAGACTGGAGACTACACTCGACCTTACGTCTTCCCTGGACCCCTCTCTCCCCAGAGAAACCCCTATCTCTACTTTCTGGAGGGTGCAGCAGATTTCCCCAAGGCCAAGGTACCCACAGTTCCATAGTTCGGGCAGTCTTAGTTAAGCACTAGGCCTCCGTGCACAACGCTCCATACGAGACACTAGAATCTCCATAAAACTCATGCCCTGTAAATTGCTCCACCCCTCCCCGCTGACCTCCATATCTCACACTCCAGTCCCCAGGATTCCTTTTCTGAAAAGATCACAAAGGAAACCAGAAACCTACCTGTCCTGCTCCCCACAAAACAAACACTTCCCTAGACTCCTCCCTGGAAGCGACTGTCAGAGCCAGAAAAAAGTCCCTTCAAAGGAGACCGAGGATGGTCAGAGTGACCCTGGAGACAGGACTGTGAGCACCCAGAGATGAGACCCTTCTATAGAATTAAGGGCCCAGGGTCTCCTCAAAGCCACAGTCAAGCCAAACAGAACCAGTTCTCTGCCCAGAGCCCTGGCCCCCAGATCCAGGACAACCATCTGACTCGACAGTGGCCTCCTCGTTCTCTCCCAGAACCCAACTCCACCTTACCCCCTCTAAAGGGTCTCTTGCTCTCTCTCTCTCTCTCTCTCTCTCACACACACACACACACACACACACACATTTTTCTGAAAATCCAACACCTTCCCTTGGATACAGGTACTCTTGTGGCTGCAGAGTCACCCTCCTCATTGCCATACGCACCCCAGGTGATCTGGAAGTTGCATCACAGATGACCAAAGATGAGCCACACCCGACAATTCTTTGCATTTTCTTCCCCCTGTTGGGACAAAACATGACGAATGCAAAAAACAATCCCCCGAGTGCCACCTGAATTTGATAAGGGGACCTCCGGAAGTACCACCTAAAGCCCCGCCTCCTACTTTGACCCATTAAAATCAAACTACCCACACTCCTTTGTATTGTGTCGTAGAAGCTCCCTAACCACCTCATGGCTCTCGCCTTCCACCGGAGAGGAGCAACTAAAATTAAAAAAAAAAAAATTGATTTGTCCATCCCATAAGAGAGACTTATTTTCATCCCCTGCTCCTGAAAAAACTGCAAATGCAGCAACTACAGAACCTTCCAGGAACCAAAGAAAAATTGGAGGGTTTGTTGAAGAAGCACTCAAAAGCTAATGACTGCATTCAACACAGGCAGTGATCTTCACGATCATCAAAGATGGAGAGGCACGAGGCGTTTAAAGCCATAGTGAATGCTTGGAACGGACCATAAGGCCGAATCAACGTGAGAATCCATAAGTTCAAGGAATCCTTGTTTCTGATGACAAATACAAACAGTAATTCCTCCTCACCTTCTGTGACATTTTTGAAGTGATCCTAGGCTCCAGAGTCCAACCCAACAGAATATTCTTCATAGTACCATGGGAGTGGAGAAGAGCTATTGGGGCTTGTGGCTAGCTGAAAAGAAAACAGAAAATAAAATTGATAAACCTTTCCATTTCCCCTAATACCCGCCGGCTTCCACCTCCCCTAAAATCCACCTCTGGTGACAAACACAAGCAAGGAAACCCAAGACACCAGAGCTTCTCCATTTTTCCCTCCCCAGGACACTGGATCCCCTCACACCCAGTCCCAAGAAAGCCTGCATCCAGACAAGACTTCACCCGACCAAATACTGCCCCAAGTTGGGTGGGGGGAAAATCTGCAACAATCCTCCCCATCCCTGTTTGATACTCAACCCACTGAACAATTGGGTACACCACTATAGGAATCCAAATCCATGTGGGGGCTTCACACACACACATACACCCCTACACACACAGTCCCTGAATCTCCTCATCTCCCTCTCTCTCTTTCTTTCTGTTGAAACTGTGGACCGTGTCCTCCCACTCCCCTGCAAACAAACCCTGACAGCCAAGCAGACATCCAATCTTGTGACCAGCTAATACTCAAGGCAATGCCCAAGAGAAGACTGGACACTCGACCCCACCCTACTCCTTCACGCGACCCCTCTCTCTCCTAGAGATATCTCAATCACTAGTTTGAGGGGTAGAGGGCTGCTTATCCCAAGGACAAACATATCACCTGCCCCATATCCTTAGGGAGGGCAGTCCTACTCCTGTACTAGGCCTCAATATACACTGCTCTATATTGGACACTACGATCTCTCCATGAAACTCATGCCCTAGAAATTACTCCATCCCTCCCCATTGACCTCCATATCTCACACTCCAGTCCCCAGGATTCCTTGTCTGAAAAGATCACAAAGGAAACAAGAAACCAGCCTGTGCTGCTCCTCACCAAACACTTCCCTGGTCTCTTCCCTGGTCTCTTCCCTGGAAGCGACTGTCAGACCCAGAAAAAAGTCCCTTCAAAGGAGACTGAGGATGGACAGAGTGACCCTGGAGACAGGACTGTGAGCACCCAGAGATGAGACCCTTCTATAGAATTAAGGGCCCAGGGTCTCCTCAGACCCACAATCAAGCCAAACAGAACCAGTTCTCTGCCCAGAGCCCCGGCCCCAGGTCCAGGACAACCTTCTGACTCAACAGTGGCCTCCTCTTGCTCTCCCAACTCAGCCTTATCCGCTCAAAATGCTTTCTTTCTCTCTCTCTCTCTCTCTCTCTGTCTCTCACACACACCCCCCACAAATTTTTCTGAAAACCCAACACCTTCCCTTGGATCCACTTGCTCTTGTGGCCGCAAATCACCCTCTTCATTACCATACAGGTCCCAGGTGATCTGGAAGTTGTGTCACGGATGACCGGAGATGAGCCACGCCCAACTCTCTTCTTTCCATTTTCTTTCCCCTGTTGGGCCAAAACATGATGAATCCAAAAAACAATCCCCTGAGTACCACCTGAATTTTATAAAGGGACCTCCCAAAGGACCACTTTAGGCCCCGCCTACTTTGACCCATCAAAATCAAACTACCAACACTACTTTGTATTGTGTCATGGGAGTTCCCTAACCACGTCATGCCTCTCTCACCTTCCACCGTAGAGGAGGAAGCAACAAAATTAAAAAAAATAAAATTGGATTTGTCCATCCCATAAAAGAGAGACTGATTTTCATCCTTGCTCCTGAAAAATCTGCAAAGGCAGCAAGTACAGAACCTTCCAGGAACCAGAAAATTGGAGAATTTGTTGAAGAAGCCCTCAAAAGCTAATGACTGTATTCAACACAGGCAGTGATTTTCACGATCATCAAAGATGAAGAGGCACGAGGCATTTAAAGCCGTGAACACTTGGAACGGACCATCAGTCCAAATCAACGTGAGAATCCATAAGTTCAAGGAATCCTTGTTTCTGATGACAAAAGCAAACTGTTATTGCTCCTCACCTTCCATAACATTTTTCAATTGATCCTAGGCTCTGTATTCCAACCCAAAGGGATTCTTCATAGGATCAAGGGAGTTGAGAAAAGAGCTATTGGGGCACTGGGCTAGCTGAAAAGGAAACAGAAAAAAATAAAATTGGACAAACCATTCCTTTTTTCAAACTGCACACCTGCTTCCACCTCCCCTAAAATCCACCTCTGATGGCAAACCCAGTCAAGGTAACCAAAGACACCCGAGAAGCTGATCCATGCTTCCCTCCCCGTGACACTGGATCCCGTCACAACCAATCCCAAGAAAACCTGCATCCAAACAAGACCTCTGCCAACCAAATACTGATCCAACTGAGGTGGGGGGAAAATCTGCGACACCCCTCCCCATCCCTGTTTGATACTCAACCCACTGAACAATATACCACTACCGGAATCTAGATCCATGTGGGAGCTTGACACACACACACACACACACACACACTCCCTGATTTTCCTTATCTCCCTCTCTCTCTTTCTGTTTAAAGAACAGACCCTGTCCTCCCATTGCCCTGCAAACAGCCCCTGACAGAAAAGCAGAAAATTGGAGGGTTTGCTGAGGACTCACTCAAAGGCTAATCACTGTATACAGCACAGACAGCACAGATGATCTTCACGATCATCACAGATGGAGGAGCACAAGGCGTTTAAAGCCACGGTGAACACTTGGAATGGACCATCAGGCCATATCAACATGACACTCCACAAGTTCAACGAATCCTTGTTTCTGGTGACAAAACCAAACTGTTACTCCTCCTCACCTTCCATGACATTTTTCAAGTGATCCTAAGCTCCAGATTCCAACCCAACAGTATTCTTCATAGGCCCACTGGAGTTGAGAAGAGCAATTGGAGCTCTGGACTAGCTGAAAAGGAAATTGAAAAAAAAACAATTGATAAGCCATTCCATTTTCCTTACTGCACACCTGCTTCCATCTCCCCTAAAATCCACCTCTGGTGGCAAACACAGGCAAGGAAACCCAAGACACCAGAGCTTCTTCATTCTTCCCTCCCCAGGACACTGGATCCCCTCACACCCAGTCCCAAGAAAGCCTGCATCCAAACAAGACCTCTCCTGACCAAATACTGAACCAACTGGAGTGGGGACGGTGGGGGGCGGTTGAAGGGGGGTCATCCATCGCTTCCCCATCGCCATTTGATACTCAACCCACACTGAATTTGGCACACCACTACAGGAAGCCAGATTCAATTGGGAGTTTCACACACACACACACACACACACATCCCTGATTCTCCTCATCTCCCTCTCTCTCTTTCCGTTTCAACTGTGGACCGTGTCCTCCCAATGCCCTGCAAACAGCCCCGACAGAAAAGCAAACATCCAATCTTTGGTACCAGTTAAGGCTCAAGGCAATGCCCAGGAGAAGACTGGACACTCGACTCCACCCTACTCCTTCACATGACCCCTCTCTCTCTAGAGAAATCCAAATCCCGAGTTTAAGAGGTAGATGGCTGCTTGCCCCAAGGCCAAAAGTACGCCCCCATTTCGCTAGAGAGGGCAGTCATACTCCACTATGATGCCTCAATTTATACTGCTCTAAACTGGACACGACAATCTCCATGACACGCATAACCTGTAAATTACTCCATCCCCCACCACTGACATCCATATCTCACACTCAGGTCCCCAGAATTTCTGGTCTGAAAAGATGACCAAGGAAACCAAAAACCTACCTGTCTTGCTCCTCACCAAACACTTCCCTAGTCTCTTCCCTGGAAGCAACTGTCAGACCCAGAAAAAAGTCCCTTCCAAAGGAGACTGAGGATGGACAGAGTGACCCTGGAGACAGGACTGTGAGCACCCAGAGATGAGAACCTTCTATAGAATTAAGGGCCCAGGGTCTCCTCAGACCCACAGTCAAGCCAAACAGAACCAGTTCTCTGCCCAGAGCCCCGGCCCCCAGATCCAGGACAACCTTCTGACTGGACAGTGGCCTCCTCACCCTCCACACTCTCTCCCAGAACTCAACTCAACCTCACCCCCTCAAAATGTTCTCTCTCTCTCTCTCTCTCACACACACACACACACACACACACACACACACAAAGCCAAACACGTTCCCTTCCCTTGGATTCTCTTTTTCTCCCCATCACATGTAGATTATCTTCGCAGCCAGGGAGCCTCCAATTGGTCTCTATACATCGTCAACAATGGCACAAGATGGGCCCACTCCAAACCAAATGTTTTACGTTTTTTCCCCACAATGGCAAAAAAAAATAAAATAAAATAAATAAATGTTGGATCAAAGAAGCATACCCAGCATGACAGCCAAGGTTTCAGGCTGGTATCCAGATAGACTGGGGAATGCCTTGCCTCTTAGCTAGGCCATTAAAACAAACTGCACAGAGTACTGACAGAAAGGGTGTTTTTGTTCCCTACCAACAGGACACTTCAACGTGGCTCTCTGGTCTTTCCTTGAAGAGGAGGAAAACAAAGAAATCTATTCCTGAAGAGGTGAACTCTCTCAATACACCCTTACGATTCTGGGAAAGAATCCGATGTGTTACTTTCCAGAATGTCCAGAGAAGACGACAGTCATCCTAGGATTAATTCTAGACTCACTAACTGCAAATGGAGGGGGTTATGCACAGTCCGTCGTCTCCACGCCAAATCAGGAAAAATGTTTCCTAACTGAATTAAGCTGCTGAAAAAATTTTGGAAAGACAATGAGGGGCATAAGCCTGGTTTCAATGAGCAAGACAAAACGGACATTCCTCCTCACCTGCCATGACATTCCTTGAAGTTTTCTTAGTTTCACGATTGCCCCCTGCGGTGCCCTGCTATACGAGATGAGGAGCAGAGAGGACGTTGGTCTGGGGGAGGATGAAAAACAAAAGGGGAAAAAAGGCAAGCCGTTCAGTTGCTCTAAATAAGATAGGTCGGTAGCCAGCACCACATCATCCTCTTCTGAAAAATACACAGATTGGAAGCCACAGACATCCTAGCTTCCTCACTTAGTTGCCCCCACCACAGAGCACCACAAACCCATGTCAAAGAAAGCCTCCATGCAAAGGACAAGAGTTGTCCAAAGCAAATACTGCATCAACAGAAAAATGAGAAAAACGGCACTACCCATCATTTCTAGGAATCTTACTTAAAAAATCAGGTAGGCCATTAAAATAATCCAGATCTATCTCAAGTGGTGAGACAGATGGAAAGACACACACACGCACACACTCCCTGATTCTCCTTATCTCCCTCTCTCTCTCTTTCCATTTCAACTATGGACCGGGCCCTACCACTCCCTGCAAACAAACCCTGACAGCAAAGCAGACATCCAATCCTGGAGACCAGCTAATGGTCAAGGCAATGCCAGGGAAAAGATTGGACACTACATTCGACCCTACTTCTTCCCTGGACCCCTCTCTCCCCAGAGAAATCCCTATCGCTACTTTCTGGGGGTACGGCACGTTTCCCCGAGGCCAAGGAACCCACATTTCTAGAGTTCGGGCAGTCTTAGTAAAGTACTAAGCCTCCGTGCAAAACGCTCCATACTAGACACTAGAATCTCTAGGAAACTCATAGCCTGTAAATTACGCCATCCCTCCCCACTGTCCTCCATATCTCACACTCAAGTCTCCATAATTCCTTGTCTGAAAAGATGACCAAGGAAGCCAGAAAGCTGCCTGTCCTGCTTCTCACCAAAACACTTCCCTAACTTCTTCGCTGGAGGCGACTGTCAGAACCAGAAAAAAGTCCTTTCAAAGGAGACTGAGGATGGACAAAGTGACCCTGGAGACAGGACTGTGAGCACCCAGAGTTGAGACCTTTCTATAGAATTAAGGGCCCAGGGTCTCCTCAGACCCACAGTCAAGCCAAACAGAACCAGTTCTCTCCCCAGGAGCCCAGCCCCCATATCCAGGACAACGTTCTGACTCGACAGTGACTTCCTCGTTCTCTCCCAGAACCCAACTCAACCTTACCCCCTAAAAATGCTCTCGCTCTCTCTCTGTCTCTCACACGGATACACACACACACACAACACACATTTTTCTGAAAACACAACACCTTCCCTTGGATCCAGTTGCTCTTGTGGCCGCAGAATCACCCTCCTCATCGCCGTGCTGGGCCCGGGTGATCTGGAAGTTGCATCATGGTTAACCAGAGAAGAACCACGCCCGATTCAGTTTTTTCCATTTTCTTCCCCCTGTTCGTACAAAACATGCCCGATCCAAACAAACGATCCACTGAATGCCACCTGAATTTGATAAGGGGACCTCCCGATGGACCAACTAAGACCCCGCCTCCTACTTTGACCCATAAAAATCAAACTACCCACACTACTGTGTGTTGTATCGTGGGAGTTCTGTATCCACCTCATGCCTCAACGTGCCTCTCTCATCTTCCACCGGAGAGGAGGAAGCAACAAAATTAAAAAAAAAAAAATCACACAAAAAAATTGATTTGTCCATCCCATAAGAGAGACTGATTATCATCCCTTGCTCCTGAAAAATCTGGAAATGGAGCAACTACAGGACTTTCCAGGAACCAGAAAATTCTAAGGTTTGTGGAGGACTCACTCAAAGACTAATACTGTATTCACTGTATTCAGCACAGTCAGTGATCTTCACGATCATCAAAGATGGAGGGACACGAGGCGTTTAAAGCCACGGTCAACACTTGGAACTGACCATCAGGCCAAATCAACATGACAATCCATAAGTTCAAGGAATCCTTGTTTCTGATGACAAAAGCAAACGGTTATTCCTCCTTACCTTCCATGACATTTTTCAAGTGATCCTAGGCTCCAGAGTCCAAACCCACAGTATATTCTTCATAGGACCATGGAAGTGGAGAAGAGCTACTGGGGCTCAGGGCTAGCTAAAAAGGAAATGGAAAAAAAAAATTTAACAAACCATGCCATTTTTCCTACTGCACACCTGCTTCCACCTCCCCTAAAATCCACCTCTGGTGACAAACACAGGCAAGAAAACCCAAGATACCAGAGACGTTTTTCTATGCTTCCCTCCCCAGGACACTGGATCACTCACACCCAGGCCCAAGAAAGCCTGCATCCCAACAAGATCTCTCCCGACCAAATATGGACCCAACAGGGGTGAGGGGAAAATCTGCAACACTCCTCCCCATCCCTGTTTGATACTCAACACACTGAAAAATTGGGTACACCACTACAAGAATCCAGATCCACGTGGGAGCTTCACACACACACACACACCCTGACTCTACTTATCTCCCTCTCTCTCTTTCTTTCCGTTGAAACTGTGGACTGTGTCCTCCCACTCCCCTGCAAACAACCCCTGACAGAAAAGCAAACATCCAATCTTGGGGACCAGCTCATGGTCAAGGCAATGCCCAGGAGAAGACTGGACACTCGACTCCACCCTATTCCTTCACGTGACCCCTCTCTCTCTAGAGAAATCCCTATTGCTAGTTGGAGGGGTAGATGACTACTTGCCCCAAAGCCAAAAGATACCTCCCCCCACTTCCCTAGAGAAGGCAGTCCTAGTCCAGTACTAGAACTCAATGTACACTGCTCTATACTGGACACTACAATCACCATGAAACTCAAGTCCTGTAAATTACTCCATCCCTCCCCACTGACCTCCATATATAGCACTCAAGTCTCCAGAAGTCCTTGTCTGAAAAGATGACCAAGAAACCAGAAACCTGCCAGTCCTGCTCCTCACCAAACAAATCACTTCCCTTATCCCTTGCCTGGAAGCAACTGTCAGACCCAGAAAAAAGTCCTTTCAAAAGGAGACTGAGGATAGATGGAGTGACCCTGGAGACAGGACTGTGAGCACCCAGAGATGAGACCCTTCTATAGAATTAAGGGCCCAGGGCCTCCTCAAACCCACAGTCAAGCCAAACAGAACCAGTTCTCTGCCCAGAGCCCCGGCCCCCAGATTTAGGACAACCTTCTGACTCGACAGTGGCCTCCTCTTACTCTCCCAGAACCCAACTCAACCTTACCCCCTCAAAATGCTCTCTTTCTCTCTCTCTTACACACACACACAGACAGACACGCACACAACACACTTTTCTGAAAACACAACACCTTCCCTTAGATCCAGTTGCTCTTGTGGCTGCAGAGTCACTCTCCTCATCACCGTGCTGGCCCCGGGAGATCTGGAAGTTGCATCACGGTTGACCGGAGATGAGCCACGCCCGACTCAATTTTTTTTCCATTTCTTCCCCCTGTTCGTACAAAACATGCTCGATCCAAACAAACGATCCACTGAATGCCACCTGAATTTGATAAGGGGACCTCCCGATGGAACAGCTAAGGCCCCGCCTCCTACTTTGGCCAATAAATCAAACTACCCACACAACTTTGTGTTGCTTTGTGGGAGTTACCTATCCACCTCATGCCTCGACGTGCCTCTCTCGTCTTCCACTGGAGAGGAGGAAGCAACAAAGTTTAAAAAAAAAATACACGCAAAAATTTTGATTTGTCCATCCCATAAGAGACACTGATTTTCATTCCTTGCTCCTGAAAAATCTGGAAATGGAGCAACTACAGGACCTTCCAGGAACCAGAAAATTGGAGGGTTTGATGAGGACTCACTCCAAGGCTAATCACTATATTCACAAAAGGCAGTCCTCTTCACGATCATCAGAGAGGGAGGGGCACGAGGAGTTTCAAACCATGAGGAACACTTGGAACAGACCATCAAGCCAAATCTACATGACGATCCTTAAAAATCAAGGAATCCTTGTTTCTGATGAAAAAAGCAAGTTATTCCTCCTCACCTTCCATGACATTTTTCAAGAGATCCTATGCTCCAGATTCCACACCCAACAGTATCCTTCAAAGGATCACAGGAGTGGAGAAGAGCTATGGGGCTCTGGGCTAGCTGAAAAGGAAATGGAAAAAAAAAATTGACAAACCATTCCGTTTTTTACTGCACACCTGCTTCCACCTCCGCTAAAATCCACCTCTGGTGGCAAACACAGGCAAGGAAACCCAAGACAGCAGAGCTTCTCCATTCTTCCCTCCCCGGGACACTGGATCCCCTCACACCCAGTCCCAAGAAAGCCTGCATCCAAACAAGACCTCTCCCGACCAAATACTGATCCAACTGGGGGGGGGGGGGTGTCATCCATCCCTTCCCCATCCCTGTTTGGTACTCAACCCACTGAACAATTTGGCACACCACTACAGGAAGGCAGATCCATGTGGGGGCTGGACCGCCCCCCCCCCCACACACACATCCCTGATTCTCCTCATCTCCCTCTCTCTCTTTCTTTCCGTTTCAACTGTGGACCATATCCTCCCAATGCCCTGCAAACAGCCCCCGACAGAAAATCAAGCATCCAATCTTTGGAACCAGCTAATGGTCAAGGCAATGTCCAGGAGAACACTCGACACCACCCTACTCCTTCATGTGAGAGAAGCAGCGTGGCTCAGTGGAAAGAGCACAGGCTTGGAGTCAGGGCTCATGAATTCGAATCCCAGCTCTGCCACTTGTCGGCTGTGTGACTGTGGGTAAGTCACTTACTTCTGTGCCTCAGTTCCCTCACCTGTAAAATGGGGATGAAGACTGTGAGCCCCTCGTGGGACAACCTGATTCCCCTATGTCTACCCTTACCCTTAGAACAGTGCTCGGCCCATAGTAAGCGCTTAACAAATACCAACATTATTATTATTATCTCTCTAGAGAAATCCCAATCGCTAGTTGAAGGGATAGATGGCTGCTTGCCCCAAGGCCAAAAATACGCTCCCATTTCCCTAGAGAGTGCAGTCGTACTCCACTATGATGCCTCAATTTACACTGCTCTAAACTGGACACTACAATCTCCATGACACGCATACCCTTTAAATTACTCAGCGCCCTGTAAATTACTCCATCCCTCACCACTGACATCCATACCTCACACTCAGGTCCCCAGAATTCCTTGTCTGCAAAGATGACCAAGGAAACCCAAAATCTGCCTGTCTTGCTTCTCACCAAACATTTCCCTAGACTCTTCCCTGGAAGCGACTGTCAGACCCAGAAAAAAGTCAGACCCAGAACCAGTTCTCTCCCCAGAGCCCCGGCCCCCAGATCCACAACAACGTTCTGACTCGACAGTGGCCTCCTCGTTCTCTCCCAGAACCCAACTCAACCTTACCCCCTCAAAATACTCTCTCTCTCTCTCACACACACACACACAAACACACACACAATTTTCTGAAAACGCAACACCTTCCCTTAGATCCAGTTGCTCTTGTGGCCGCAGAGTCACCCTCTCATTTCCTCATCACCGTGCGGGCCCCAGGTGATCAGGAAGTTGCATCACGATTGACCGGAGTTGAACCACGCCCGACTCAGTTTTTTCAACTTTCTTCCCCCTGTTTGTACAAAACATGCCGAGTCCAAAAAAAATCCGCTGAATGCCACCTGAATTTTATAAGGGGACTTCCCGATGGACCAGCTAAGGCTCCACCTCAGACTTGGACCAATAAAAATCAAACTATCCAAACTATTTTGTGTTGCATCGTGGGATTCCCTATCCACCTCCTGCCTCAACGTGCCTCTCTCGTCTTCCACCGCAAAGGAGGAAGCAATAAAATTGAAGAAAAAAAAATCACGCAAAAAAATTCATTTGTCCATCCCCTAAGAGACTGATTTTCATCCCTCACTCCTGAAAAATCTGCAAATGGAGCAACTACAGGACCTTCTAGGAACCAGAAAATTGCAGGGTTTGTTGAGGACTCACTCAAAGGCTAATTACTGTATTCAGCACAGGCAGTGATCTTCACAATCATCAAAGATGGAGGGGCACGAGTAGTTTCAAGCTACTGTGAACACTTGGAACAGACCATCAAGCCAGATCTACATGAGAATCCATAAGTTCAAGGAATCCTTGTTTCTGATGACAACAGCAAACTGTTATTCCTCCTCACCTTCCGTGACATTTTTCAAGTGATCCTAGGCTCCAGTTTCCAACCCAACAGTATATTCTTCAGAGGACCATAGGAGTGGAGAAGAGCTATTGAAGTACTGGGCTAGCTGAAAAGGAAATGAAAAAAAAAAAAGTTGGCAAGCCATTCTGTTTTTCCTGCTGCACACCTGCTTCCACCTCCCCTAAACTCCACCTCTGGTGACAAACACAGGCAAGGAAACCCAGGACACCAGAGAAGCTTCTCCATTCTTCCCTCCCCGTGACACTGGATCCCCTCACACCCAGTCCCAAGAAAGCCTGCATCCAAACAAGGCCTCTCCTGACCAAATACTGAGCCAAGTGGGGTGCGGGGCGGGTGGAGGGGGGGAATCTGCAACACTCCTCCCCATCCCTGTTTGATACTCAACCCACTGAACCATTTGATATACCACTACAGGAATCCAGATGCATGTGGAGGCTGCGCGCGCACACACACACACACACTCCCTGATTCTCCTCATCTCCCTCTCTCTCTCTCTTTCCATTGAAACTGTCAACCGTGTCCTCCCACTCCCCTGCAAACAACCCCTGACAGAAAAGCAGACATCCAATCTTGGGCACCAGCTAATGGTCAAGGCAATGCCCTGGAGAAGACTGGACACTACACTCAACCCTACTTCTTCCCTGGACCCCTCTCTCCCCAGAGAAATCCCTATCGCTACTTTCTGGGGGGTACAGCACGTTTCTCCAAGTCACCCACATTTCCATAGCTCGGGTAGGCCTAGTCAAGTACTAGGCCTCAGTGCACAGTGTTCCATACTACACACTAGAATCTCCATGAAACTCATGCGCTGAAAGTTGCTCCATCCCTCACCACTCACCTCCATATCTCACTCTCCAATCCCCAGGATTCCTTGTGCCTTGTGCCCGTGATACAAGGTGAGGAGCAGCGAGGATGGTGGTCTCGGGGGGGGGGGGGGGGGGGGGGGGAGATGGAAAACAAAGGGGAAAAAGAGGCAAGCCGTTCAGTTTCTCTAAAGGAGACAGGTCTCTACCAGCACCCCATCAACCTCTTCTTAAAAATACATAGATTTGAGCCCACAGACACCCTAGCTTCCTCACTTACTTCCCCCTGCCACAAAGCACCACAAACCCATGCCAAACAAAGCCTCGATGCAAAGGACAAGAGTTCTCCAAGGCAAATACTGAATCAACAGGGAAAGGGGAAAAATCGGCACTACCCATCATTTCTAGGAATCTTACTTCAAAAATCAGGTAGGCCGATTAAGGAATCCAGATCTATCTGGAGTGGTGAGACAGATGGACAGACACACACACACACACACACTCCCTGATTCTCCTTATCACCCTCTCTTTCTGTTTACACTGTGGACCGTGTCCTCCCACTCCCCTGCAAACAACCCCTGACAGCAAAGCAGGCATCTAATCTTGGGGACCAGCTAATAGTCAAGGCAATGCCCCGGAAAAGCCTGGACACTAGACTCGACCCTACTTCTTCCCTGGACCCGTCTCTCCCCAGAGAAATCCCTATCGCTACTTTCTGGGGGGGGGGGGGGTACAGCAGGTTTCCCCAAGGTCAAGGTACACACATTTCCATAGTTAGGCTGTCTTAGTCAAGTCTTAGGTCTCCGTGCACAATGCTCCATACGAGAGAGTAGAATCTCCATGAAACTCATGGCCTGATACTTGCTCCATCCCTCACCACTGACCTCCTTATCTCACGCTCAAGTCTCCAGAATTCCTTGTCTGAAAAGATGACCAAGGAAACCAGAAACCTGCCTGTCTTGCTCCTCACCAAACACTTCCCTGGTCTCTTCCCTGGAAGCGACTGTCAGACCCAGAAAAAAGTCCCTTTAAAGGAAACGGAGGATGGACAGAGTGACCCTGGAGACAGGACTGTGAGCACCCAGAGTTGAGACCCTTCTATAGAATTAAGGGCCCAGGGTCTCCTCAGACCCACAGTCAAGCCAAACAGAACCAGTTCTCTGCCCAGAGCCCTGGCCCCCAGATCCAGGACAACGTTCTGACTCGACAGTGACTTCCTCGTTCTCTCCCAGAACCCAACTCAACCTTACCCCCTCAAAATGCTCTCGCTCTCTCTCTGTCTCTCACACGGATACACACACACCCCACACATTTTTCTGAAAACACAACACCTTCCCTTGGATCCAGTTGCTCTTGTGGCCGTGCAGTCACCCTCCTCATCGCCGTGAGGGCCCCAGGTTATCGGGAAGTTGCGTCACGTTGACTGGAGATGAACCACGCCCGACTCCGTTTTTCCCATTTTCTTCCCCCTATTGGTACAAAACGTGCCCAATCCAAAAAACAATCCCCTGAATGCCACCTGAATTTTATAAGCGGACCTCCCGATGGACCAGCTAAGGCCCCACCTCCTACTTTGATCAATAAAAATCAAACTGCCCACACTACTTTGTGTTGCGTCGTGTGAATTCCATCTCCACGTCATGCCTCAATGTGCCTCTCTCGTTTCCTCCTCTCCGGTGGAAGACAACAAAATTTAAAAAAAAAAAAAAACCACAAAAAAATGGATTTGTCCATCCCATAAGAGAGACTTATTTTCATCCATTGCTCCTGAAAAAATCTGCAAATGGAGCCACTACAGGACCTTCCAGGAACCAGAAAATTGGAGCGTTTGTTGAGGACTCACTCAAAGGCTAATACTGTATTCACTGTATTCAGCACAGGCAGTGATCTTCATGATCATCAGAGATGGAGGGACACGAGGCGTTTAAAGTCAAGGTGAACACTTGGAACAGACCAGCAGGCCAAATCAACATGACAATCCATAAGTTCAAAGAACCCTTGTTTCTGATGACAAAAGCAAACTGTTATTCCTCCTCACCTTCCATGACATTTTTCAAGTGATCCTAAGCTCCAGATTCCAACCCAACAGTATATTCTTCATAGGATCATGGGAGAGGAGAAGAGCTATTTGAGCTCTGGGATAGCTGAAAAGAAAATGGAAAAAAATAAACACACAAATTGACAAACCATTCCGTTTTTCCTACAGCACACCTGCTTCCACCTCCTCTAAAATCCAGCTCTGGTGGCAAACCCAGGAAAGGAAACCCAAGACACCAGAGAAGTTTCTCCATTCTTCCCTCCCCATGACACTGGATCCCCTCACACCCAGCCCCAAGAAAGCCTACATCCAACCAAGACCTTTCCCGATCAAATACTGAGCCAACAGGGGTGGGGGGCAATCTGCAACACTCCTCACCATCCCTGTTTGATACTCAACCCACTGAACAATTTGGTACACCACTACAGGAATCCAGATCCATGTGGGGGCTTGATACACATACACACACACACACAAACACACACTCCCTGATTCTCATCATCTCCCTCTCTCTCTTTCTTTCCATTTACACTGTGCACAGTGTCCTCCCACTCCCCTGCAAACAACCCCTGACAGAAAAGCAGACATCCAATCGTGGGGACCAGATAATGGTCAAGGAAATGCCCCGGAAAAGCCTGGACCCTACACTCAACCCTACTTATTCCCTGGACCCCTCTCTCCCCAGAGGAATCCCTATCCCTACTTTCTGGGGGGTATGGCAGGTTTCCCCAAGGCTCAGGTACCCACATTTCCATACGGCGGGTGGTCTTAGTCAAGTCCTAGGCCTCCGTGCACAACGCTCCATACGAGACATTACAATCTTCATGAAACTCATGCCCTGGAAATTACTCCATCCCTCACCACTGATCTCCCTATCTCACGCTCAAGTCTCCAGAATTCCTAGTCTGAAAAGATAACCAAGGAAACCAGAAGCCTGCCTGTCCTGCTCCTCACCAAACACTTCCCTGGTCTCTCCCCTGGAAGCAACTGTCAGACCCAGAAAAAAGTCCCTTCAAAGGAGACTGAGGATGGACAGAGTGACCCTGGAGACAGGACTGTGAGCACCCAGAGTTGAGACCTTTCTATAGAATTAAGGGCCCAGGGTCTCCTCAGACCCACACAGTCAAGCCAAACAGAACCAGTTCTCTGCCCAGGAGCCCAGCCCCCATATCCAGGACAACGTTCTGACTCGACAGTGGCCTTCTTGCCCTCCATGCTCTCTCCCAGAACTCAACTCAACCTCCCCCCTCAAAATGCTCTCTCTCTCTCTCTCTCACACACACACACACACACACACACACGAAGTCCAACACGCTCGCTTCCCTTGGACAGGTGTTTTTCTCCCCATCACATGTAGATGATCATCACAGCCAGGGAGACTCCAATTGCTCTCTGTACATCGTTGAAGTTGGCACGAGATGGGCCCCCACCGAAACGAACGTTTTACGTTTTGTGCCCCCTATTGGCAAAAAAAAAAAAAAAAAGATGGTGGATCAAAAAAGCATAGCCCGAATGACAGCTAAGGTTTCAGGATGGTCCTGCGGTAGACTGGGGAATGCCTCAAGTCCTAGCTGGGCCAATAAAAGAAACTGCACAGAGTACTGCCAGAAAGGGTGTCTTTGTTCCCGACCAACTGTACACCTTAACGTGGCTCTCTGGTCTTTCCTTGGAGAGAAGGAAAACACAGAATTCTATTCCCGAGGAAGTGAACTCTCTCAACACACCCTTACAGTTCTAGGAATGGAATCGATGCAGGACCTTCCAGAATGTACAGAGAATACGACAGTCGTCCTAGGATGAATTCTAGACTCACTAACTGCAAATGGAGAGTGTTACGCATAGTCCGTCATCTCCGTGCAACATGAGGAAAAATGTTTCCTAACTGAATTAAGCTGGTGAAAAAAGTTTGGAAAGACAATGAAGCCCAGAAGCCTGATTTCAAAGAGCAAGAGAAAACTGACATTCCTTCTCACCTGCCATGACATTCCTTGAAGTTGGCTTCATTTCGGGATGCCCTCCTGTGGTGCCCTGCGATCCGAGATGAGGAGCTGAGAGGACGGTGGTCTCGGGGGAGATGAAAAACAAAGGGGAAAAAAGGCAAGCTGCTCAGTTTCTCTAAAATGACACCGGTCTCTACCCAGCACCACATCAACCTCTTCTTAAAAATACACAGATTTGAACCCACAGACACCCTAGCTTCCTCACTTAGTTCCCCCTACCACAGAGCACCACAAAACCATGCCAAACAAGGCCTCAATGCAAAAGACAAGAGTTCTCCAAGGCAAATACTGCGTCAACGGGGAAAGGGGAAAATCAGCACTACCCGTCATTTCTAGGAATATTACTTGAAAAATCAGGTAAGCCATTAAAGGAATCCAGATCTATTTGGAGTGGTGAGACAGATCACACACATACACACACACACACTCCCTGAAATCTCCCTCTCTCTCTTTCTTTCTGTTTCAACTGTGGACCGTGTCTCCTCCCATCCCCTGCTAACAACCCCTAGCAGCAAAGCAGGCATCCAATCTTGGCGACCAGCTAATGGTCAAGGCAATGCCCCGGAAAACACTGGACACTCGACTCCACCCTACTCCTTCACATGACCCCTCTCTTAGAGAAATCCCTATCACTAGTTTGAGGGGTAGATGGCTGCTTGCCCCAAGGCCAAAGATACCCCTCCTCCCCATTTCCCTAGAGAGGGAAGTCCTAGTCCAGAACAAGGCCTCAATGTAAACTGCTCTATACTGGATACTACCATCTCTATGAAACTCAGGCCCTGTAAATTACTCCATCCCTCCCCACTGACCTCCATGTCACACTCAGATCCCCAGAATTCCTTGTCTGAAAAGATCACAAAGGAAACCAGAAACCTGCCTGTCTTGCTCCTCACCAAACACTTCCCTGGTCTCTTCCCTGGAAGTGACTGTCAGACCCAGAAAAAAGTCCCTTCAAAGGAGACTGAGGATGGACAGAGTGACCCCGGAGACAGGACTGTGAGCACCCAGAGTTGAGACCCTTCTATACAATTAAGGGCCCAGGGTCTCCTCAGACCCACAGTCAAGCCAAACAGAACCAGTTCTCTGCCCAGAGCCCCGGCCCCCAGATCCAGAACAACCTTCTGACTCGACAGTGGCCTCCTCGTAATCTCCCAGAACTCAACTTAACCTTACCCCCTCAAAATGCTCTCTCTCTCTCTCTCTCACACACACACAACACACATTTTTCTTAAAACTTAACACCTTCCCTTGGATCCAGTTGCTCTTGTGGCCACGCAGTCACCCTCCTCCTCGCCGAGCAGGACTCAGGTGATCGGGAAGTTGCGTCACGGTTGACCAGAGATGAACCACGCCCGACTCAATTTTTTCCACTTTCTTCCCCCTGTTGGTACAAAACGTGCCCAATCCAAAAAACAATCCCTTGAGTACCACGTGAATTTTATAAGGGGACCTCCCGATGGACCAGCTAATGCCCCGCCTCCTACTTTGATCAATAAAAAACAAACTACCCACACTACTTTGTGTTGTGTCGTGTGAATTCCCTATCCA
This sequence comes from Ornithorhynchus anatinus, assembly GCF_004115215.2. Taxonomy (NCBI): domain Eukaryota; kingdom Metazoa; phylum Chordata; class Mammalia; order Monotremata; family Ornithorhynchidae; genus Ornithorhynchus; species Ornithorhynchus anatinus. The sequence goes on along the minus strand of NC_041728.1, from coordinate 34,172,159 downwards.
CGTCATGCCTCAACGTGCCTCTCTCGTCTTCCCCCGGAGAGGAGGAAACAACAAAATTAAAGAAAAAAAAAATTACACAAAAAAATTGATTTGTCCATCCCATAAGAGAGACTTGTTTTCATCCATTGCTCCTGAAAAATTTGCCAATGGACCAACTATAGGACCTTCCAGGAATCAGAAAATTGCACAGTTTGTTGAGGACTCACTCAAAGGCTAATTGCTGTATTCAGCACAGTCAGTGATCTTCGCGATCAAAGATGGAGGGGCACGAGGCGTTTAAAGCCAAGGTGAACACTTGGAACAGACCATCAGGTCAAATCAACATGACAATCCATAAGTTCAAAGAACCCTTATTTCTGATGACAAAAGCAAACTGTTATTCCTCCTCACCTTCCATGACATTTTCAAGTGATCCTGGGCTCCAGATTCCAACCAAACAGTATATTCTTCATAGGATCATGGGAGAGGAGAAGAGCTACTGGGGCTCTGGGATAGCTGAAAAGGAAATGGAAAAAAAAAAATTGACAAACCCTTCCCTTTTTCCTACAGCACACCTGCTTCCACCTCCCCTAAAATCCACCTCTGGTGGCAAACCCAGGCAAGGAAACCCAAGACACCAGAGAAGCGTCTGCATTCTTCCCTCCCCATGACACTGGATACCCTCACAGCCAGTCCCAAGAAACCCTACATCCAAACAAGACCTCTCCCAACCAAACTCTGACCCAAGTGGGGTGGGGAGAAAATCGCAACACTCCTCCCCATCCCTGTTTGATACTCAACCCACTGAACAATTTGGTACACCACTACAGGAAGCCAGATCCATGTGGGAGCTTGACACACACACCCCCCCCGATTCTCCTCATCTCCCTCTCACTCTTTCGTTCCGTTTCAACTGTGGACCGTGTCCTCCCACTCCCCTACAAACAACCCCTGACAGCAAAGCAGATATCCAATCTTGGGGACCAGCTAATGGTCAAGGCAATGCCCAGGAGAAGACTGGACACTCGACTCCACCCTACTCCTTCACATGACCCCTCTCTCTCTCTCTCTAGAGAAATCCCTATCGCTAGTTGGGGGGGTGGTTAGAAGGCTGCTTGCCCCAAGGCCAAAGATACCCCCCCCCATTTCCGTAGAGAGGGCAGGCCTAGTCCAGTACTAGGCTTCAATGTACGCTGCTCTATAGTGGACACTACAATCATGATGAAACTCAGGCCCTGTAAATTACTCCATCTCTCCCCACTGACATCCATATCTCTCACTCAAGTCTCCAGAATTCCTTGTCTGAAAAGATGACCCAGGAAACCAGAAACCTACCTGTCCTGCTCCTCACCAAACACTTCCCTAATCTCTTCCCTGGAAGCAACTGTCAGACCCAGAAAAAAGTCCCTTCAAAAGGAGACTGAGGATGGACAGAGTGACCCTGCAGACAGGACTGTGAGCACCCAGAGTTGAGACCCTTCTATAGAATTAAGGGCCCAGGGTCTACTCAGACCTACAGTCAAGCCAAACAGAACCAGTTCTCTCCCCAGAGCCCCGGCCCCCAGATCCAGAACGACGTTCTGACTCCACAGTGGCCTCCTCGTTCTCTCCCAGAACGTAACTCAACCTTACCCCCTCAAAACACTCTCTCTCTCATTCTGACACACACACACACACACACACACACACACACACACGCACAAATTCACAAAGCCCAACGCCTACCCTTGGTTTCCATTTTTCTTCCCGTCACATCTGGATGATCCTCGGAGCCAAGAAACCTCCAAGGGGTCTGTGTATACTGCCAACGTTGGCACGAGGTGGACCTACACCGAGTCGATCATTTCAGGTTCTTCCCCCTGTTGGCAAAAATGATGGTGGGTCAAAAGGGATGACTCAAGTGACAGCTAAGGAGGGTCTCCGGATAAACTGGGAAACGCCCTGCCCCCTAGCTCGGCCAATAAATGACACTGCACAGACTACTTGGCAAAAAAAGTTATGTTTGTTCCAGACCAACCACAAACCTCAACATGGCTCTCTGGTATTTCTTTGTAGAGGAGGAAAGAAAAAAAAAAAAAAAAAACAGAATTCGATTCCCGAGGAGAAGGTGATCTCTCTCAATACACCATGACTCATTGGGGAACAGAGCCAGCGCAGGACCTTTGAGGATCTATAGAGGATGCGAAAGGAATCCTAAAATGAATTCTAGACTCAATAACTGCAAATGAGGGTGTGACGCACAGTCCGCTGTCTCCGCGTAATGTCAGGAGAAAGGATTCCTAACTGAAGAAGTCTGGTGCAAAAGGTATGGAAACATTATGAAACCCAGAATCCTTGTTTCTAAGTACAAGAGATAACTAGCATTCCTTCTCACCTGCCATGAGTTTCTTTGAAGTTTTCCTCCTTTCTTGATTCCCCCCTGCTGGGGTCTGTGATTGGAGATGAGGAGTGGAGACAATGGTGCCCTTGGCTGGGGGGGGGGGGGGGGGGCGGTGAAAAAAGCAAATGGGAAAAAAAGGCAAGCCTTTCATTCTCTCTGAAGAAGACAGGTTTCCACCTGCACCAAAACAACCTCTTGTTGAGAACCCACAAATTTTAACCCACAGACACCCAAGCTTCCTCACTTAGCTCCCCCCTGACACCACACCACACATCCATGCCAAAAAAGGCCTGGATGCAAAGGACAAGAGCTCTACAAGGCAAATACTGGATCAAACAGAGGTAGACGAAAATCTGCACTACTGATCACAGTACCTTCTATCTAGGAATCTTACTTGAAAAATCAGGTAGGCCAATCAAGGAAACCAGATTAATCTGGAATGTTGACCCACACACACACACACCCTCCACTCTCTCTCTCATACTCTCTCTCTTGACAATGCCCTACAATACCCCTGACAGACAGGGAAAGATCCATTCCTGGGGAGCAATAGATGGTCAAGGCAATTCCCAAGAGAACCCTGTTCACTACAACCCACTCGACTGCTTGATTTCACCCCTCTTTGCCCAGAGGACACCCTATCCCAAGTTTCAGGTGCGGAGCATTGCTTTCCCTGAGGACAAGGGCACACCATCTTTCTTGAGGTATGATGGTCCAACTCTGCTACTGTGCATCTGGGCTCCATTTTCCCCTCACTCTAGGCTTGACCCTTCACAGAACTGACTGCCACCAATGCATTCTGCCCTTCACCACTGACCGCCACCTCCCCTTCTAGGCCCCATATTTCAGTTTCTCTAAAGATGATCCAGGAGACCAGGAACCTCCCTACCACTCTCACCCATCACCTCCCTGTTCTTTCCGGGGAAGCAACTGCCCCACCCAGAATGGTCCCTTCTAAGGAGACAGAGTCGGTCCAGAGTGATTCTGGAGACAGGACTGTGAGCACCCAGAGCTGAGACCCATCTATAGAATTAAAGGGCCCTGGGTCTCCTCAGACTCACAGGCCAGCCAAACAGAATCACTGCCCTGCACAGAGCCCTGGACCCCTTTCCCAGGAGCAGCTTTTCTGTCCACAGTACATTAAAAGGTCTCAGTGCCCTCTTACCCAACATAACCTAACACGCTCTAGTCTCTCTTTCACTCACACACACACACACACACACACACACATTTTGTGAAAAAAACTTACCTTGGATCTAGTTGCTGCAGTCACCGTCCTCATCGCCATAGGGATGCCTTCAGGAGGTCCGTAGGCTTCGTCACGGTTGTTAAGAGATGAGCTAGTGATTTTTTCCACAATCTTCCCCTTGTTTGGACCAGAGATCCTAAAAACAGTGAACTGAATGTCACCTGAGTTGTATGAGGGGACCTCCCGATGGACCACCTCAAGCCCCGCCTCCTAGTTCGGCCAAAGCGATCAAACTACACAAACCGCTTTGGGGAATTCTGTGTTAGTTTTCGATCCACCTTGGGCCACGGCATACCTCTCTCTCGTCTTCCTCTGGAAAATGGAAAAAAATTTTTTTTTTTTTTAAAAGAAATCCAAATATATTCTTTTGTCCATCTCAGAGGAGGGACTGATATTCTTTCAATTGCTTCTGCAATACCTGCACCCAGATCAAGCACTGGACCTTCCAGTGACCAGATACTTGGAGGGTTTGTTCAGGACTCAGTAAAAGGCAAAATGACTGGATTAAGCATAGGCAGTAATTTTCAAAATCATCAGAAGAGGAAGGGGCCCTAGGAATTTAAGGCAGTTGTCAACACTTTTAAAACACCGTCAAGCTAATACGCACGACAACCCACGAGTCCCAGGAATCCTTGTTTCTGATGACTTGACAAAACTATTATTCCTCCTCACCTGTCATGACATTTTGAAGTGATCTGAGGCTCCTGATTCCACCCAACAGTGCTCCTTGACATGACCGGGGGTGGGGAGAAAAGAGCTGATAATCATCTGGGCTAGCTGAAAAGTAAATGGAAGAAACAAATATTTACAAACCATTTGGTTTTTACAACAGCACACCTTAATTCCACCACCCCCAAATCAACTTCTCATTTCAAACACATGCAAGGACAACCAGGGACACCCTAGTTTCTCTATTATTCCATCCCCGGCCACCGGATCGTTGTCCGACAAGCCAACGGTGGAAACCAGAAACCCACCCTTCTTTCACCTCAGCAAGCACCTCCCTGGTCTCTACCCTGCAAGCAACTGTCAGACCCAGAAAGGTCCTTTCAAAAGATAACTGAGGATGGACAGATTGACTCTTTAGACAGGACTGTGAGCACCCAGAGTTGAGACCCTTCTATAGAATTAAGGGCCCAAGGTTTCCTCAGACCCACAGGAAAGCCAAACAGAGCCAATTCTCTGCCCAGAGCCCCTGCTCCCAGATCCAGGACGACATTCTGACTTGACAGTGACCTCCTCGGCTTCCATGCTGTCTCTCCAAAAACCTACTGAACTTCACCCCCTGAAAATGCACATACACACACACACACACATTCCAAATTCACAAAGCCCAACACCTTCCCTTGCATTCCTGTTGTCTCCCCATTGCATGTTGATCATCCTCATAGCCAGGGAGACTTCAAGTGATCTGCATATATCGTCAGCGTTGGCACAAGATGGGGCCATGCCGAGGCGATTCTTCCAGGTTCTTGCCCCTATCTCCAACAGATGATGGTAGCTCTAAAGAGATGACCCCAGTGACACCTAAAGTTTGAGTACGGGACCCCTGGATGGCGGGGGAAGGCCTCACCTCCTAGCTAGTTCGATAAAACAAACTGCACAGGCTGCTTGGCAGAGTGTTGTGCCTGTTCCAGATCCACTGCAAGTCTCAGTGTGGCTCTCTGGGCTTTCTTTAAAGAGGAAGAAAAAACAGTATTACTGTTCCAGGGGAGAAGGTGATCTTTCTCAATACAACCTGACTCATCTGGGGACAGAACAAAGGCAGGACCATCCAGGATCCACAGAGGATACAACAGTAGTCCTAGGATGGATTCAAGACTCACTAACTGCAAATGAGGGTGTGACACACTCGTTTGTCTCCACGCTACATCAGGGGAAAGGAATCCTAACTGAAGAAGGCCAGTGGGAAAACTTCGGAAAGGCAATGAAGCCCATAAGCCTAGGATTCCATGACAGAATGGAATCCCCATCTCTAAGGACAAGACCTATCATTCCTTCTCACCGGTCAGTAAGATTTCTTGAAGTTCTCGTCATCTCTGGATCCCACTCAAGGATTGGCGAGCAACATGAGATGAGGAGTGAAGATCGGCTGGTGGTCTGGGGGGGGCTGAAAAGCAAACGGGAGAAGAAGCAAACCATTCAGTTTTTCTAAAGGAGACAGGCTTCCACCAGCACCTAATCAACTTCTTGTGGAATACACATCAATTTCACACCACTGATACCCTAGCTTCCTCACTCTGATCTCCCCCTGCCACAGAGCACCATACACCCATTCCAAAGAAAGCCTAGATGCCAAGGACAAGAGCTCTCCAAGGCAAACAATGGATCAACAGGGATAGTGCATATTTTCTACCCATCACCTTACCTTCTATCTAGCAATCTTACCTGAAAAATCAGGTAGGCCAATAAAAGGAAGCCAGATTAATCTGGAGTGTTGACCCACACACACACACACACACACACAGAGAGACTCCACTCTTGCTCTCATACTCTGTCTGTTGACCAAGTCCTCCCACACCCCTGACAGATAAAGATCCATTCCTGGGGAGCAATAGACCATCAAGGCCATTCCCAAAAGAACCTTGTTCACTCCAATCCACTCGACTGCTTGATTTGACCCCTCTTTCCCCTGAGGACGCTCTACCCCAAGTTTGAGGTGGGGAGGGTTGCTTTCCCTGAGGACAAGGGCACATCACCTTTCTTGAGGTACGACAGTCCAACTCTGCTGTGCCTCAGGGCTCCATTTTCCCCTCACTCTAGGCTTGGCCCTTCATGGAAGTGACTCCCACCAACGCATTCTGCCCTTCACCACTGACCGCCACCTCCCCTTCTAGGCCCCATATTTCACTTTCTCTAAAGAGGATCCAGGAGACCAGGAACCTCCCTTCCTCTCTCCTCACCCATCACCTTCCTATTCTTTTCAGGAGACAGGGTTGGTACAGAGCGATTCTGCAGGCAGGACTTTGAGCACCCAGAGCTGAGACCCATCTATAGAATTAAGGGCCCTGGATCTCCTCAGACCCACAGGCCAGACAAACAGAATCACTACGTTGCACAGAACCCTGGACTCCATTCCCAGAAGCAGCTTCTCTCTAACTACCTAGCAGTAACTAACATGGACTCAATGCCCTCCTGCCCAACCCAACCCTGTTTGGTCCCTCAAACAGACACACACACGCATACACACAAGTTTTCCACAAACCCAAACACTTAACTACGATCCAGTTGCTGCACAGTCACCATCCTCATCGCCGTGGAGACCTTAGGAGGTCTGTAGGCTTTGTCATCCTGGGTCAGAGATGAGCCCGGACCAAGGCAATTTTTTCCACAATCTTCCCCTTGCTTGGACCAAAGATGGCAGATCCTAAAAACAGTGAACTGAATGTCACCTGAGTCGTATGAGGGGAACTCCCAATAGACCAGGTAAAGCCCCGCCTCCTAGTTTGGCCAAATCGATCCAACTGCACAAACCCCTTTGGGGAGTCCCGTGCTAGTTTCCGATCCACCTCGGGCCATGGCATACCTCTCTCTCGTCTTTTTCTGGAAAATGGAAACAGAAAAAATTTCATAAACAAAAAAAACACTTAAAAACAATATATTCTTTTGTCCATCCCAGGGGAGGGGCTGATATTTCAGGAGCAATGAAGGGCTATCAGCAAACAGATCAAGTACAGGACCTTCCAGGGACCAGATACATGGAAGCTTTCTTCAGGACTTAGTAAAAGGCAAATGACTGGATTAGGCATGGGCAGTGATCAAAGAGGAAAGGGCACTAGGAGTTTAAACCTAGTTAAATCAGTTGTCAACATTTTGAAAACAGAGTCAAGCCAATAAATCAATGAGTTCAAGGAATCATGGTTTCTGATGATCTGACCTATTATTCCTCCTCACCTGCTATGAGATTTTTGAAGTGATCTGAGGCTCCAAATTCTGCCCAACAGTGCTCTGTGGCATGACCATGGGTGGGGCTGGGGGGAGAGCTGATGGTACTCTAGGCTAGCTGAAATGAAAGAGGAAAAAAAAAAAATTTTCTTCAAACCATTCAGTCTTTCTACACCACACCTGATTCCACCACCTCCAAATCAACTTCTTGTTGCAAAACACAAGCAAGAACAACCCAAGACACCCTAGCTTCCCTATTCTTCCCCTCTCCAGCCACTGGATTCCCTCACTTGCAGTCCCAAGAAGGCCTGCATCCAAAACTACAAGACCTGTCCACAGCAAATGTTGGCCAAACGGGGTGGGGGAGGGGGGGGAACTTGCAACACTCATTCCCACACCTCATTTCTCATCAACCCACTTAAAGTTCTGGTAGGCCGCGACAGGATTCTAAATCACTCTGGGGTGTTGACGCACAGACACGCACATACACACTCTCTCATTCTCCTTTTCTCCCTCTCTCTGTTTCTTTCCGTTTCACTGTAGACCGTGTCTTCCTACTCCCATGGAAACAACCCTTGCCAGATAAGCCAAGATCCAACCTTTGGGAGCTACTAAGGGTCAAAGCAATGCCCAGGAAAAGAATGGACACTAGACTCAACCCTATTCCTTCATTTTACCTGTCTCTTCCCAGAGAAATCTCTATCACAAGTTTCTGGGGTGGAAGGCCACTTGCCCCCGAGGCCAAGGACTTCCCACATTTTGGGGTAGAGGGCAGTCCGATTCGAGTACTAGGCCTCAGGGTCCAATACTCCAAACCTGACTCTATACTCTCCATAAAAAACTCATTCTCCTCAACTCATTCCACCGCTCCCCACTGACATCCATCTCACGCTAAAATCCCCAAGGATTTTTTTTTCTAAAATGATGCCAAAGGAAACCAGGAACCTGCCTGTCTTGCTCCTCACCAAAACACTTCCCTGATCTCTTCCCTGGAAGCAACTGTCAGACCCAGAAAAAAGTCCCTTCAAAAGAGACTGAGGATATACAGAGTGACTCTGGAGACAGGACTGTGAGCACCCAGAGCTGAGACCCATCTATAGAATTAAGGGCCCTGGGTCTCCTCAGACCCACAGACAAGCCAAACAGAACCAGTTCCCTGCACAGAGGCCCGGCCCCTAGATCCAGAACAACTTTCTGGCTTGACAGTGGCCTCCTCATTCTCTCCCCAAACCCAATTCTACCTCACCTCATCAAAAATGTTCTCTCTCTCTCACACACACACACACTCAAAATTCACAAAAGCCCAACACCTTCCCTTGGGTTCTGTTTTTCTCCCCTTCACATGTGGATGATCCTTGGAGCCAGGGAGCCTCCAAGTGGCTTTTGTATTTCATCAGCGTGGGTACAAGATGGGGCCACGCCGAGTCGATCATTTCTGTTTCTTCCCCCTGTTGGCAAAAATGATGGGGGGAGTCAAAAAGGACGACCCGAATGACAGCTAAGGTTTTAGGATGGTCCCCGGATAGACTGGGGAAGGCCTTGCCTCCTAGCTAAGCCGATCAGAAAAACCGCACAGACTACTCGGCAGAAGGTTGTGCTTGTTCCGGATCCACCCCATGCCTCACTGTGACTCTCCGGGCTTCATTTGGAGAAGATGAATAAACAGAATTTCTGTTCCCGAGGAAGAGGTGATCTTTCTCAATACATCCTGACTACCCTGGGGACAGAGCCAATGCAGGACCTTCCAGGATCTGCAGAGGATGCAACAATAGTCCTAGGATGAACTCAAGACACACTAACTGCAAATGAGTCTCCGCGATACGTCAGGAGAAAGTATTCCTAACTGAAGAAGGCTCTTGGGAAAACTTGGGAGAGACGATGAAGCCCAGAAGCCTAGAATTCCATGACCGAATGGAATCCTTGTTTTCAAGTACAAGAGATGACTCTACTTCCTTCTCACCTGCCATGAGATGTTTTTGAAGTTTTCCTCATTTCTGGATTCCCCCCTGCGGTGGCTTGCGATTGGAGATGAGGAGTGGAGAGGATGATGGCCTGGGGGGTGGGGGGGCGGTGAAAAACAAATGGGGGAAAAAAGAGGCAAAACCGTTCAGTTTCTCTGAAGACAGGTCTCCACCTGCACCAAAACAACCTCTTGTTGAAACCACACAAATTTTAACCCACCGACACCCGAGATTCCTCACTTAGCTCCCCCTGCCACAGAGCACCACACACCCATGCAAAAAAAAAGCCTGGAAGCAAAAAGGACAAGCACTCTCTAAGGCAAATACCGGATTCACAGGGGTGTGGTGAAATCTGCTCTAATCTTCACCGTACCTGATTTCTAGGAAGCTTACTTGAAAAATCTGGTAGGCCAATAAAGGAATCCAGAGAGTAATAATAATGATGGTATTGGTTAAATGCTTACTAAGTGCCAAGCACTGTTCTAAGCCCTGATAAGTCTCCTTTTGTCCTTCAGATAATTCAGATAAATCTGAAATGTTGACATAGACTGACACACACATACACATCCACCCTCCACTCTCCCTCACAGGCTCTGTCTGTTTACAATGCCTCCCACACCCCTGATAGATAGGGAAAGATCCATTCTTGGGGACCAACAGATGGTCAAGGTAATTCCCAAGAGAACAAGGTTGACTCCACTTCATGCTACTGCTTGACTTGACCCCTCTTTCCCCAGAGGAATCTCTACTCCAAGTGTATAGGGTTGCTTTCCCTGAGGCACACCACCTTTCTTGAGGTAAGGCATCCAACTCCACTGCTGTTCCTCAGGGGTTCATTTTCCTTACTCTATACTTGACGCTTCATGGAACCGACTCCCAACAACTCACTCTGTCCTTCAGCACTGATCTGCACCTCCCATTCAAGGCCCCACATGTCTTGTTCTCCATAAGGGATCCAGGACACCAGGAACCTCCCTGCCTCTCTCCTCACCAAAACACTGCCCTGTTCTCTTCCAAGGAAGCCACTGTCCAACCCAGAAGAGTACCTTCGAAGGAGATGGTGTCTGTACAGGCCGATTCTGCCCACAGGACTGGGAGCACGCAGAGCTGAGACCCATCTATAGAATTAAGGGCCCTGAGTCTCCTCATACCCACAATCCAAACAAACAGGATCACTGCCCTGCACAGAGCCCTGGACCTCTTTTCCACGAATCAGTTCTGTTTCACAGTAGCTGACTGCCCTAATGCCCTCTTGTCCAATCTAACTCCCCCTAACCACATCCATTCTCTCTCTCACACATGTACATACACAAAAATTTACACACAAATTTACAATGCAAAACCTTCCTTCTGGATCCAGTTTTCACACCAGCTGCCCAGTGACGATCCTCATGGCTGTGGAGACACTATGCCTTCTCTTCTCTGTGTCATACTCAGGGATATGGATTACTTTGGAGAACAAACCAATGCAGTACCTTAGGAGTCCAGACTATTTTTTTGGTGGGGGGAGGGGGGGCGGTGGCAGGGGGGAGGAATAGTCTTAGAATGTACTCAATATTTGTTCTAAGTGGATGTCACTAAATGCCCTACTTACAGATGGATTCTTGGCAAGTAAGAAGAAATGGGCATTAGGGGTGTAGGAGGTTCTGAAAATTTTGGACATACAATCCAGGTCATAGTCATAGGAGTCCATGATATAGTGGAGTCTGTGTTTCTAAGGACAAAAGCAAACTATCATTCCTTCTCACCTACCGTGAGATGACACTACAATCCAGATGCCTCCCAACAGGGCTCTTTGGCACTACAGTAGGAGTGGAGAAGACATAGCATTCTTAAGAACTCCCCCCCCCCAAAAAAAATAGGGAAAAACAGGTCAGCCCTCTAGAGTATGGCTAAGAGACATCCCTCCCCAACTCCAATAGCCATCAATCTCACCTTCCAAATATATCAGAGGACACGGACACTCTGGCTTCTCCATTTGACCCACCAGGACAAGACCAGGCCAAGGAAGACCTGGAATGAAAACTAGAGATCTCCAAAGCAATTGTGAATTGAACAGGGGTGGGGGACCCATGACTGTACTGAACTTCTTGGGTCCTTACTGCAAAAACTGGTAGGATGCTACAGGACTCCAGATTAAGATGGTTTCCTGAAACACACAAAAACTATCTTACAGTTTACAGTGTCCTCCCACTCACCTGGGAACAACCCCTTATAGATGGGGAAAACTCCATTATTTGCAAGCAACACAAGGTTCAAGTAAGGGCCAGGAAAGGACTGTTCAGTAGACTCAACCCTACACTTTCACTGCACCCCTCTTTCCTCTGAAAAATCCATCTCCCGTATCAGGCGGGCATGGCTGGTCTACCCGATGCCCAAAAGTTCCTGGTAGTTTGGGAGTTGGGTCACTCAGCTCCTACTGTCCTACCTGCACTTTCAGCTCTCCCAACTCAATGCTAAACTCTCAACGCCACTGACGTTACGCACCTCATTCAGGCTCTCACCGATCACGTCCGTCTCATGCTAAAAATTGCCCACAACTCATTATCTGAGAAGAACGTGATGACCTCACTGCCCCTCTCCTTACTCATCAACCACAACCAAAAGTACCCTGCAAGCTACTGTGGTATTCAGAAGAGTCCCTTCGAAGGCAAACGAGGAGGGACAGGGTGACTCTGAAGACAGGGCTGTGAGCACCCAGAGTTGAGACCCGTCTGCAGAATTAAGGGCCCCGGGTCCCCTCAGACCTGCAGTCAAGCCCAACAGAACCAGTTCCCTCCACCAAGCCCCAACCACCTAACCCAGAACCTGCTTCTGAGTCCACAGTGGCATCCTCCTCTTCCATGCTCTTCCCCTCAACCCAGCTCACCCTGAACCCCTAGCCCTCAAACCCACCCTACTCTTAAGCAACCAGCTACTCCAAGTGTGTTACTCCCTTAGGGCCCTGTACTACACGTAGAAAAAAAAAAATTATATATGCTTTTAAATAATAAAAAAAAAAAGTTCCACTCAAAATAGATCAGATTCAGCTAATAGCTCCGCCCAGGGTGCATCCAAACAGCCGCACAACTGAGAAGCGACATCACGCTGGGAAGTCTGAGGATAGAGAGGACGAAGCACAGAGCGGAGACTCAGAACTTCGAGGGGCTTCATCGCGGCTCCACCAATCCTCTACTGTACGTCCTGGGGACGGCCACTTCACTTCTCTCGGCCTCAGGGTCCTCAGCGGGGAAATGTGGTAGAAGACTGTGAGCCCTAGATGGTACAATGAATGTGCGCAAACCGATGGGATCGTCTCCATCAGGCAGAAGATTACTCCTCCAGGCACGTACTGAGGGCTTATTACTCTGATTATGATCCTGATGATTTTTTTTTAATCTCATGATGATCTGAGAACACACCATCTCATAATGTTCCTTTTCAAAGAGGAATAGAATTAGTGGGAGACAGGCGGGGTCTTCCAGCTTCATTCCTCAAACTCGACTCCCAGAAATCAACACGGGCCAGAATAAGGAGAACCCTGCTCGGGGACCCCGAAGTGTCCAGGGTCACCTCGCACGCAGGACTTGAGGCCCAAGGAGGTGACATCCTTCTAAAAGAGAAATTCTGGAACCCAGTTCTTCTCCACTCCACAGGCCACGCAGACACAGCCACGGCCCCACACAGAGAGCCCCAGGCCCCTTGTCCAAAACCCACCTCCTCCCTCTCGGGGGGAGGCTGCACGTCCAGGTCCTGCCCCTGAAAGCTCATCCCGACTCCCAGGGCGAACCCATACAGAAAAGAAAACAAAACCTCCTCTTTCCGAGGAGCACCAGATCCTGATTTGGGAGCCGGAATTGCAGGCAGCTGCGGAGATGGCCCGCGGGAAGCAAGAGCTCCAAAGCAGGGCGAATGCAGGCGACGGCTGAAGCTCTCCACCTCCGGGACGATGTGACAGATAACAGAAGGCAGAATCGACACCTCCACTCCAGCACGGAGCAGATCGCCGCCCTGCAAAGGCTCCTGTCAGAGAGACAAATCGCCCCTCCGCCCCGGGACATTCCCGGAAAAAGCCAAAAAAGCGTGGGCCGAAACGGGGACGCCCCTCCCCGCCCAGCCCGGGCCGCTCACTCCCGCCGTAGTCACCCTTCGAACAGGACAAAAGTTCCTCCCCTCCCCCGTCTTCACCGCTCGCACAAACCGAAGGCTCCGTGCCAGTGTCCACCTGCCGCAGGCAGCGTCCGTCCTCCAGCACCCCGACAAACCGCAGCTCCCCCCGAACAGACCGAGGTCCGGCCGGCCCAGCCAGGAGGTCCCAAAGACCGATGAGAGGCAGGTCCTCCCCACGGCCTTTATCTAGCCAGGGGAAGGGGCGGAGTCCAGCACCCGCGCCCACCCTTCATTCCCAACACCTGGCAAAATCGCCTACCCGGGATGAGGCGGGGGGAGGAAAGATCCCCGGGGATCTGCGTGTCCGGGAAAAGACGATGGAGGGTCGGCTCCGGGCCCCTGGGAATCCCGGCCCGCCGATGGACGGAGCCCGGAGGCTCGGACAAGGCGGGGGACCAGGCGGCGATGCCCTTTCTCTCTTAGGCTGGTCCGGGATTTCCCTCCGGGGGATGGGGATGTCCCCCCGGACCACCGGGGGACAAGAGGAATCGGGACCGGGGCACGACCCCGGACAAGACCGGAGCGAAAGGGAACGGGAGGGTCTCAAGCCCCTCGACCCAGGTGTAGCCTACCCGCTCCGTTCCAGCCGCATCCTCAGCTTCTAAAACGCCTCCCCGCCACCCTCCGCACCCCCAACAGGGAAGAAACCGACTTCCCGTCCGGTCTCTATCTCCTCCATCTCACCGGCAGTGTCTGAGCCCGAAGGATAAAGACTCTCATCCCGACTGCACCCAAAATTCGCTGTGGAATTTCAGGCGAGTCACTGCACGTCTCTGTGCCTCAGCCCCCCCCCCCATCCCTCCCCCAAAAAACTTAATGAGAGTGAGGGTACAGAGAGATGGCATCTGGCTCGATGACCTGACATCTGTGCGAACGCTCAGTATAGTGACAGCCACACCTCTGTGAAATGACTCTGATCGGGTTGATCCGGGAATAGGGGCTGGAGAGGGCCATCGTGGCCTGGGATGGAATCGAACCCTCCTGTTGATGGCATTTGAGGAGGCGTGCAAGGGACTGATGAGGAGTAAAGGAGAAGACCCAAAGAGATCACAGATGCAAACCCTCTCTGAGTCCCCCGCCCCACCAACCTGCCAAGGTGGAACCACGCTCCCCCCACAAACCCAACCCTGAAACTCAACAGTGACCTCACCCTAACCCATCTATCACCCAATGTCATCCTCGCCATTCCTTGAAAACATCCTACTACTCCTCCTGCCTTCAGGACATGACCACTTGGATGTCCACCTTTCACCTCCAACTTCACATGGCTAAATCTGAGCTGCTTCTCTTCCCACCCAAACCCTGACCTCCTGCCCACATTCCCATCACTGTGGACAGGACCACCATCCTGCCTGTCTCATAAACCTGAAACGTCGCTAGGATCCTTGCCTCCTCTCTCTCGTTATGCCCGCATATTTCAGCTACTGCGAAATCCTGTCAGTTCTACCTTGACGACAGCGCCAAAATCCACCTCTTCCTCTCCATCCAAAACGCTACAGCAGGAATGCCAGCTCTGATCCTATCCCACGTGGATTACTGTTTCAGCCTCCTTACTGACCTCCCTGCCTCCTATCTCTTTCCACTCCAGTCCATACCGATTCTGCTTCGGAAATGATTCTGCTGTCCGAATCATTCTCCTACAAAAGAGGTCTGACTAGGATTCCCCCCTCCTCAAGAAACTCCAGGGATTAAATAAATAAATAAAAAATAAATTGTGGTATTTGTTAAGCGCTTACTATGTGCAAAAACACTGTTCTAAGCGCTGGGGGATACAAGGTGATCAGGTTGTCCCACGTGAGGCTCACAGTTTTAATCCCCATTTGACAGATGAAATAACTGAGGCACAGAGAAGTTAAGTGACTTGCCCAAGGTCACACAGCTGACTAGCAGCGGAGCCAGAATTATTACCCATTCACCTCCGCATCAAGCAGAAACTCCTCACCACTGGCTTTAAAGCCCTTCACCACCTTGTCCTTTCCTGTCTCACCTCGCTGCTCTCCTAGAACGCAGCCCCTACACTGGGGTTCCTCTGGTGCAAAAGACCTCACTCTTCCTTGACCTCACTTATCTCACTGCCACTCTCTTGCCCACATCTTGCTTCTGGCCTGGAACACCCTCGCTCCTCCTATCAGACAGATCATTCATCTCCCCGGCTTCAATACTGCCCCTTGTCAGCTGTGTTACTGTGGGTGAGTCACTTCACTTCTCTGTGCCTCAGTGACCTCATCTGAAAATGGGGATGAAGACTGTGAGCCTCACGTGGGACAACCTCATTACCCTGTATCTACCCCAGCACTTACAACAGTGCTCTGCATGTAGTAAGTGCTTAACAAATACCAACATTATCATTATTATTATTATTACCTTAGTGAAGGGACATCTCCTCCAGGAAGTCTGCCCTGACTGAGCCCTCCTCTCCTCTTCTACTACTCCCTCCTGTGCCATTCGTACTTGCTCCTTCATTCATCATCCTTCCCTTCCCCACAGAACATAGGGATAGCTCTGCACCTATGGCTCCTTTCTGTATTTCTCTGTTTATTTACTCCTTTTAATATTGATGTTGATCTCCCTCTCTAGACTGTAACCTCGTTGTAGGCAGGGTCTTTGTCTGCTGTTAGACTGTACTCTCCCAAATGCTTAGTACAGCATTTAGTACGGCACCCAAACACTTAGTACAGTAAGTGTTCAATCCATACGATTGAACGAATGAATGAGTGAATACTAACCCTAACACAAAACCTCCACCGGGAACTGACCCAAAACCCCAACCCATCCCCCTGACACACCTCCCAACCTGAACCAAACAAAAACCCTCATCCTTACAAGTGATTTCACGTGAACCTGAACCCAGACCTTTCACCCTCGGCATCTCGGAAATCGAAATGAAACCCAAACCCCCAACCACATCCTAACCCGGACCCAAAATGGACCCAAAAGCTGTCCCAGAAGGATTCCCTGCCCCTAACCCCACCCTGATGTGGAACCCTACACCTAGCCCTATCCTTGACGCTCACCGGCATGGGACCTGACCCTGACCCTCATCCTCCCAAGAGTCCCAAGTCACCCTAGCCCCAAACTGAACTCTAACCCCAGCCCTAGCCCTAAACCTACCCCTAGCACTAGCCCTAATCCTGAACTAGCCCTCATTCTAACCTTACACTTGACCCAAACCCTAATCCTAAACCAAGCCCTAACCCAAACTCTAATCCGACCAATGGGACGGAGCCCATTTCCCGTTTGACAGAGCCTTTTCTGGAGGCCCGGAGGGGAGCGGCCTGGTGGAAATGAGAGGATGCATAGTGAGCTAGAGCATGGGCCTTGGAGCCCGATAGGTCCGCTTGTCTGCTGTGTGACCTGGAGACGGTCAGTTTACATCTCTGTGCCTCAGTGACCTCATTGGGGAAATGGGGATTGAGACGGGGAGTGCACGACCATGCACATGACCCACGTGGAGCAGGGACTGGGGTCAAACCTATTGGCTTGGATGTACTCCAGCACTGAGGACAGTGCAGGCACTGCCCATCATGAGCGCTTCACAAATCCCATCGTTATTATGGCTTCTAATCCCAGCCCCACCATTTGACTGCTGTGTGATCTGGGCCAAGTCACTTCTCTTCTCTGGCCCTCCATTCCCTCATCTGTCAAATGAGGACTAACGTCCCATGTGGGATGGGGACTGTGTCCAAACGGCTTGGTGTGGATCCATCCCAGTGCCTAGAACAGTGCCTGGCATGTGGTACACCTGCTTAATACATACCATTAGTCTTATTATTACTAGGATTATTCTGGTGGTGATTACTATGATTCATTAAACCCCACCCATGTAGGGGGAGAGACCACAGAAGCTAATTTATCTGGGTGCTTTCTGGGAGCACATGCTGTGCTGAGCAGTCGCTAAAGGACAAAGGAGGAGCCATGGTGGGTGCTGTGGTGGTCCGTGAGTTTGCACCCTCTTTCCCCCCCGCCACACACCCACAGTGCCTCAACACTTACATATCCCTCATTTGGTCAGAATAATCCTGATCATTCTGGTACTTGTTAGAAACTTACTATGTGTCAAGGACAGTTCTAAGCACTGGGGGAGGTACCAATGAACCCAGCTGGGCACAGTCCCTGTCCCATATGGGTCTCACAGTTGACATGGAAGGGAGTAGGATTTCATTCCCATGTTACAGATGAAGTCATAGAGGAGGGAACTGACTCGTCCAAGGTCACACAGCATAGGACCCCGGGCCTCTGACTCCCAGCCTTCTGCTTTATCCACTAGGCCACATTGCTTCTCCCCATTTAGACTGTAAGCATCTTATGGGCAGGGAATGTCGCTAAGAACTGTGATGTATTGTGCTCTCCCAAGTTCTTAGAGTAACTAGCTAGACTTTTAGTTCTCTCCATTCACATCTGACTCACCCACTAGACTGTAAGATTCTCGGAGGTAGGGAAGGTGCATACGGATTCTTTTTCTGGCTCGGCCACTTGTCTGCTGGGTGACTTGGGTCCATTCACTGATCTTCTTGGTGCCTCAGTGACCTCCTCTATAAAATGGGATTAAGCCTGGAAACCCCATGGGGGACAGAGACAGTATTCAGCCTGATTGGCTTGTGCCCCCCTCCCCACCCAGGGCTTAA